>NC_091076.1:86773700-87074301 GCF_032405125.1 Capricornis sumatraensis | reverse complement strand
TCTGAGGTATGTGAGGGGGTGGAAGGAGAAGTGTAGGCCAGCGCTAGAGGCTAGAAGGGATGTGAAAACTCACGGCAGCTGGGAGACTCTCCTCTCTCAGTCCGCCGCACCTCAGTCTGCTCAGCAGCGTCTCCCGGCAACTGGTGCCTACTCTGTAAACGGCGCTACTAAAGGCCATCGCTTTGCCTCAACAGCCACCCCTCGCCTCAGGCATCACCATCTCACCCTCCACCCCGGGCTCTCTGTCTGCTCAGCAGCGTCTCCCGGCAACTGGTGCCTACTCTGTAAACTGTGCTACTAAAGGCCATCGCTTTGCCTCAACAGCCACCCCTCGCCTCAGGCATCACCATCTCACCCTCCACCCCGGGCTCTCTGTCATACAGACAAATGTAGCTCCATCTCCTTTGTCTTTCCTTATCCCTTGACCTCTAAGCCTGGCGTCCCCAACTAAGCGCGCTCTACCAGCTCTTTCCAGCCTTCCCATCAGGGAGCCCTTCTTAACTGTCCACCTCACGTGGCCTGCTGCCACCCTCTGCATCTTCTCTGATCACGTGGGTTCAGGGCACATATCACAGGTGCATTCAGCAAAGAGTTACTGAATGCAAACTGTGTATCAGGTACTATTCCAGGTGCTGGGGATATAACAACACACGAAATGACAAAAATTCTCATCTCCTTTGAGGGTACATTCTACTTGGAGGCACAGTTTAAACAGTGATAGGTAAAAGAGAAAAATACAGCAAAGACAGGAGATAGGAGGGACTTCCCTGGGGCTCTAGTGGTTAAAAATCCACCTGCCAATGCAGGGAACATGGGTTCGATTCCCAGGTTTGGGAAGATCCCACATGCCTCAGAGCAAATAAACCAGTGTACCACAACTACTGAGCCTGTGTGCCTAGAGCCCCCGTGCTCCATAAGAGAAGTCAAAGCCCATGCAATATCACAACTAGAGAGCTGTCCCCACTCGCCACAATTAGAGAAAGCCCGTGAGCGGCAACAAAGACCCAGTGCAGCCAAAGGTCAATAAAAAAAAATTTTGTTTTAAAGAAAGAGGATAGGAATGTCAGGTTGGGGAACATGACTTTAAATGTCAAGGAAGTCCTCGTTGAAAAGGGAGAATCTGATGAAAACATGAAGGAGATGAGGAGTGAGCCATATAGATATCACAGGTGACAGTGACCCACATGGAGGGAACAGCAAGTCCAAGGTCCTGAAGCAGGAGCCAGTCTGGCAGGTTTGTGAATGATAGGAGGTCGGTGTGGCTGGGGTAGAGTGAGCAAGGGGCAAAGTAGTAGGCGACATCAGTAGGCGTGACAGATTGAAAATGGCCCCCCAAGGAAATCAGGTCCTAATCCCTGGGGCCTGTTACTGTTACCTTATATGGGAAAGTGTTTGCAGATGCAATTAAGTTAAGGCTCTGGAGATGGGAAGTTTATCCTGGTGGGCCCTAATGCATTAGAAGTGTCGTTATAAGAGGGAAACAGACACTCACAGAAGAAGATGTGACCACGGAGGCAGAGTGGAGTGATGTGGCCACAAGCCAAAGGATGCTGGCAGCCACCAGAAGCTGGAAGATGCAAGGAATGGGTCTTCCAGAGAGCCTCCAGAGAGAGCAGAGCCCAGCCAACACCTCAATCTTGGCCCAGTGGAATGGAATTCAAACTTTTGACTTTCAGAACTATGACAATAAACTTTCATCATTTTAAGCCACTAAGTTTGAGGTGATTTGTTACATCAGCCTCAGGAACCTAATACAGTAGGTTATCCTGGGTTTGAAGCTGCTTACACACTGACCTGGAGTATTCTTCAGGCAGGCATGTGCACCGGTGTGGGCACTGGCCACTCCAACTGAACTGGGAGCATCAAGAGAGGGACCATGCCTTTGCCTTATTTCCAGTGCTCCTGGGTAGACAGGCTCCTCCTCTTGGGTCTCAGCCCAGGCATCTAGTCCAGGGTCTCCTTGGAGCACAGAAAAGTCAAGGCTAAGGAAGGCTACTCTTCAAAGAGCGACCCTTTATGGCACAACAGGGGTCAAGCCAGGCTGTGTGATAGCACCGTAAGTAGCTGTTCCAGATGGTCTTCTGGAAGCAGGATAAAGCTTGAGCTCAGCAGGCCAGTCGTGTTTGTCAAAGGGACTCACACACTGGAACAGATTTATTTTAACACCCTGGCCTTGGGGAGCAGCTGAGAGAGAAGCAGGGCTACTCACTGGTCATGAGTGGCAACAGCCAACTATGCAGATGATGCTTGGATTATGCAAAACTGATGTGAGTTAGACCATGGAAGCTTTGCCTGGGACTCTGAAGTCTCGGAGCAACATGTAGGAAAACTGGGTTAGGGTGAGGACAGCTTTCCAAACAGCAGCCTGATCTAACAAAAGGGCAGGGATGAGATGGAGCCAAAACCCCCCAAACTGGAACCTCTTTCTTTGCCCCACAGCCAACTAAGCTTCTGTCCAGATTCTGAGGCAGGAAGAGTCCTGGTCCTCGCTTTCTCCAGTGACCTTGGCTGGGCTCTGGGGACATAACCCCATGTGTACCTACTATGTGGATGTGCAGAGCAGCATGGTGCCTGGCCTAGTATAGGTGCTCAGTAACTACATGGCGAGCTGAAATTCAGCAGGGAAGCCACCATTTGGGACTCTGGCCAGAAAAAGAGGCAGGGAGGGCTCTGAGGGTGGTCGGCCAGCCAGCACCAAGAACTCTAGCTGCAGAGTTAAGAGTTCTCTAGTCCCACAGTGTCTGCCACCCTCAAATTTTCCATCATGGACCCATTTTCAAATAATCTGAGCTGCCATCAAACCATATACTGAACAACTGGTTCTGCTCACCAGTTTGGGAAACAGGCATTGTGCCCAGACCCTCACAACCGCAAAAAAAGGCCCGTGATGAGCAGACTGAGTTGTGTGTCATCACCAAATGCTGAGGCACTGTGTTGGGGAAAAGAGAAGGACAGCACAGAGGTTGGGAAAATCATAGAAAGGGAAAACAAAGAGAAAAAACAGGCTTTCTAAATAAAGCCTGCCACCTCTGCCCTGCTAGTCAAGGGCTTAAGCTAATTTTTTCCCCAAAAGGTAACTCAGACCTAAAGGGAGAAAAAAGGTCTATCATCAGGGCATTTCCCCACATCACCTGGAGCCTGAAGAGGATACAGGGCTAGGGATGAGCAGGATGGGGCCAGGCGAACAGGCACCCAGGGTTGCATCTGTCTGCAGGATGAGCCACCAGTGGCTCCAACAGTCATCCCATTGTGGTAAGACCACTTCCTCCCTTCAGAAGACTCCCAGAATGAAGGGAGGGGGCGATCGCCACCACCAGAATGTGCTGCCATTACCCGCCCAGGCCCAGGCCACAGCACTTGGTGGCCAGCTCTGAGTGACCAGCTGACCTGGGGGAGGGCAGACTGACCCGGACAATCCTGGCACAGTTTTCCGAGACATTAAGACACCTCCAGATGATGGGGACACCACAGAGGAGCCTTCCTAGTCCTCACTGATTGTGCCTTCCATGTCCAGCACCCACTGCACCCAAGCTCTTCCTTATACCCACCATGCTGACCTCTGGGAGATCTGGTCATCTTGCTCCTGGTGCACACCTTGGCTCAGAACATGAGCAGCTCCAAAGCCCTCCTTCCCGGATGACCACATTCACACCCCCTTAGAAGAACCAATTTCCCAAATAAGGTCCACCCACCTCTCTTCCTCACTTGCCCCAAATATCCGGGTAAGCTAGCTCTCTACATCAGACCACAAGTTGCCTGGGAACCACCCATGCTTCCTTTGTGCTTTCCTTAGGGCTTAAAACATTGCTAAGCCCAAGGAGAGAATACTGGGAGTGTTTGCAACCTGCCACCTTCGAGAACTGAGAACTTTAACTCCATCTTCTGCCTTGGGAGAAGCCTTGAGGACAGTGTGTTCTCATGTGAAACTTACAGGGCTTTTGCCTGCTCCGGGGGTTTGGAGAGGGGAGCTGAGCTGCTTGGCCTACCCCATGACTATGGCTGCTGTCTTCATTGCAGGTCCTGCCCCAGGAATGCCAGGGTGATGAGGTCTTCAAACACACACTCTGGTGGCTGGATGGAGGTGTGTATGAGGAGGGGTGGAGTCAGGGGTCGGCGGCACAACTAAGAGAGCAGAAGCGAGGGCCTTCCAGATGTGGTGGAGGCACCACACTGGTGTGGCTAGAAGACAGAGCACACGAGGTAGGGGGAAGGGGAGGCTGTCGCCCCTCGAGCACAGAGGAATTAAGGGAAGGTGCTGGTGTCATCTATGTTTAGCAACTGCTGCAGTCCATGGGGCTGCAAAGGGTCGGACTGAACTGAACTGAACTGAAGGCTTTCAAGCACTTTGGTAGATCTGGCCTTACTACCTTCCCTCCACTCTTCGCTACACCCCTTGTACCTCCCCCATAAAACC
This sequence comes from Capricornis sumatraensis, assembly GCF_032405125.1. NCBI lineage: Eukaryota > Metazoa > Chordata > Mammalia > Artiodactyla > Bovidae > Capricornis > Capricornis sumatraensis. Next base: position 87,069,887 of record NC_091076.1, on the reverse strand, counting down.
TCTCCCCCACCTCCAGTCCTTTCTAGGTGATGTAGCTGTGCTCCGCAGGGGAGGAGTACCAGTTACTTTGGGAGATGTCAGGAGAGGCTTCAGTTCCTTGTGTAACCCCAGTGTTGAAGAATGTAGCTTGTGCCAGGCCAGGGTGCTTAAGCAGGAATTTGAATGGAGCCCAAAACCTAGAAGCAGAAAATTCCCAGAAGGCCGGGAATGAAAGACGGGCCGAGCACATACTTGGGTTTGGATGCCTATGTTGATCAGAATTCTCCCACCTCCTCACTGCAGCCACAATATTGACAGGTTGCTAAGAGTTCCTCGAGGGCTGGAGCCCATCCCAGGGAAAGAGGAAAGCTGCAGAGCTCAGCCTTGCCAGACCCATGGAGGCGCATCGCTGACCTCTGTCTTGCTGTGGCAAGAAGCCCAGACTTGTTATATAAAAGATCTGGCCTGCAGCTGGAGCCTGAGCAAAAACACACAGCCTAGAGCCCATGCCTCTAAATCTGGCCAGGGAACATCTGAGGCCAACCCTGCTCTGAGTTGACAAAGAGAACGCCATCTGAGGAGTGGGATGGAGGCTTCCTAGAAGGCGGAGAGCAGGAAATGACAGAGATGGGGATTCAGGGATAGGTGGGGTGTGTGGAAGCCTGCTGTCTGATGAAACGGGTGTAATCATGAGCACATCTGAAGCAACCTCAAGTCCTGCTCCTCCAGGAAGCCCTCCATGACTAGACATGTTACTTGGACTAACCATTCTCTCAAAAGAGAAAGGGATGTGTGCTCCAGGCCTGTGACGGGCAATCATAACCTATACTACTTGCCCTTTTCAGGGGACACAGGGAACGACAGTGTCCAGGGCTCCCAGGAAGTAGGCCTATTTGGTCTGCTACCCAGAGCACGCTTTACAGTCTGTTCCTAGACCTAAAAAGGGCCATCGATTTTAAATGCAAACTTTTTTTGCTCCAAGGTGGCGTATTCCTGTGAGAATGTCCCTCCTGTAAACTGTGCCAGACACTTGGCCCCATCTCATCCCTTGGCTCCCGGTTTACTGGCCTTCATGGAACTGGCATCCAGACTCACCAAGGCCAAACCTTGTTCTCATTTCCTTGTTCTTCACTCTGACACGCCAAGAACAGCACTGGGCATTCAAACATTCACTAATAACATTTGAAAATGGATCTCATTTAAAAAATAAATAAAAGGGACTGATGAGATGTGCTCAACAGAGGAGGACAGGGGAAGTGAGCACACAAAAGCCTTCTCCACTTGGCCAGCACCCCACCTCCGATCAGGCGGGACGGGCACACTGCAGTGACTGCAAAGGAACAGCGGCTGGCCCAGCATCCCCCAGGATGCAGGCTGCCTCGCCTCTGAGCCTGTGTTCTCCCCACCCCGTTTCCTCTTTCCTGAGAACAACCCATTTGTCCTGAAGTCGAACAGGAATGGGCTTAAACTGCATCAAGGGGAGAAGGTTTGATTCTTCAAAACTTAATTGCTGAGAATGTCAAAGTCCTCAGTCAGACAAAGAAATATCTTTGTATAATTTCACATGTGAGACAACTTCTTGCTTAGGCTAATACTACTTTATTCAAAAACTGACCAACGAACTGGATGATTGTGGAGATTCCTTCTAAGTTTAGGTTTCTTCATGAAAAGAAAAACCCTGAAGAGGGGACCTGGGCTCCACAGGACTCAAATGGGGCCCCTAAAACCCCAGACAGGGCTGCTGACTAAGGAGCGTCTCTCCGTTATCTGAGAACTCCCCACTCCTGTTGCCCTAGTGGGATACATCCTGGCTCAACACATATTTTGGCGACCTCTTTCAGTTGTCTGGGGAATGCACACTCAGCTGAATATTGGCTTGTTTTAGCAAGGTAAACCTCATTTATTAAAATCTAGAATAAATTCCAAAATCAACTCTTGTATATCCACACATGAATACTCAAAGACAAACGGTTTGCCTTCTCTCTCCCAACAGGTGGAATGCAAGCTCATTTTCAGGTAAATTTACAAAGAGAACTAAGCTGGTAAACATGAGATGATGAAAAGCTATATATAGCTTTTCATGTATAGTGAATATGTATAGCCGAAACCGAGGACAAATCACGTACATGATTGAGGGTTGACAAGTAGACCCAAGACCTTCTCAGGCACCCCACCACCCCATCCTTACCCCTCACCCCATTAGAGAGAGCTTCGTTACCTGGGTGGCCTTGTCATTGGTACAGCAGGTGAAGGCCCCATCAGCATCTCGTGGCCACTGGCCCAGAAGGTAGGAGCTGAGGATGGTGTCCAAGGAGAATGTACGTCGGACCTGGGGTGGCTGAGGCCTCCACCCTGGTTTTTCTGGGCCCACACTGCATGGGACGCTGGCTGGAAGAGAGCACAGCCCGCACACCTCGAGGTCAGCATGGGCGCAGGCGTGGTCATCAGCTGTCTCTCTTTTAGGAAACCTGGCTGAACTGCTCCACCTTCGCTCACTTCCCTCCTACAGGAACCCGAAGCAGCCCGGGAAAGCACATACAGCTTGACCAAAGCCCTCCTGACTTAACCAGCTGGTCTTTGTCACTGGAAACAATTTACACCATGTCCCTCTGGATGAGGGGTTACTTCATATACATCCTCTTTCTCCTGTTCCTAATGGACTACCAACTGTGAACTCCAGGTTTCCACACTGTTTCCCGAGAGAGGTCTCCCATCAATAAAAAAACAACTGGATGCTGGAAGTGGACAAAAACCAAGTTTTCCTTCATCTTTTGTTTCCTGCCTTCTTCTTCCTTGCAGCTCTGATTGCAGGGCTCCTATGCACAAATTCAACCCACTTAACTGAAGGACATTTCCTACTTCCTTCAAGACCATTAGCTCTGGGGAACCTAGGTGACTGAGACAGACAGAATGATGTAACTACTTTCACCTATCCAGGCTCCAGGAGAATATCTCAGTCTTCTGGTTCTCTCCTCTGTCTCTGACCCCTGGCTAAACAGAACAAAAATAAACCACTTATAAGTCCACTCATTTTATTTTTTCCTTGATTAAATCTTTCTGGGAGAAGGTAAAAGTTGAAACTGTTGATAAAATCTAAGAGTTGTAGAATCATCTGTAACTTTCAGTTATCTGAGTTGACCATGTCTTCCACAACCACATTCAAAACACACTACGGCCTTAAGCTCTATAAAATTCTTCCCTTTAAACAAAGCAAAATGCTTTCATATCTGTATTAATCTCTTGATAATTCATGTGTGCACTAATCACAGCAAAAGAAACTGGAGACTGTAGATATAAATAAACTTGAAGAGCTTTATATTAAGAAGACCCTAACAGGTTGGCAGTTCCTCAAAAAGTTAAATAAAGAATTACCATACAATCCAGTAATTCCACTTCTAGGTATATATATAAAAGAATTGAAAGGAGGGTCTCAAAGAGATATTTGTACACCCACGTTCATAGCAGCACTATTCACAACAGCCAAGAGGTAGAAACAGCCAAGTGTTCACTGACAGATGAAAGGATAAACGCAATGTGTTCCAAACATACAAGAGAGTCTCAGAAAGGAATGAGGTTCTGATACCTGCTATACCATGAATGAAACTTTAAAACATTATGCTATGTGAAAAAAAAAAAAAAAATCCCAACACAAAAGAACAAATATTACACGATTCCATTTAAATGAGGTACCTAGGATAGGCAAATTCATAGGGACAGAAAACAGAACAGATTCCCTGGGGCTCATCAGGAGAAGGGAATGGAGTATTATTATTTAATGGGCACAGAGTTTCTGCTCCCAGGTGGTGCTGGTGGTGAAAAACCTGCCTGCCAATATAGGGGACATTAAGAGACACTGGTTCAAATCCTGGACTGGGAAGATCCCCTGGAAGAGGGCATGGCAGCCCACTCCAGTATTCTTGCCTGGAGAATCCCATAAACAGAGAAGCCTGGTGGCTACAGTCCACAGGGTTACAAAGAGTTGGACGTGCTTGAAGCAACTTGGCAGGCATGCACCAGTTTCTGCTTGGGGCGATGAAAATGTTCTGGAAATGGACAGTGGTGATCATCACACAACACTGTGAGTGCGCTTAATGCCCCTGAATCATAAACTTAAAATGGTTAAATGGGAAATCTTATATTACGTGTCGTGTGTGTGCGACTCTGTGACCCCATGGACTGTAGCCCACCAGGCTCCTCTGTCCATGGGATTTTTCCAGGCAAGAATACTGCAGTGGGTTGCAGTTTCCTTCTCCAGGGGATCTTCTTGACCCAGGATCGATCCCGCGTGTCCTGAGTCTTCTGCTTTGGCAGGTGCATTCTTTACCACTGAACCACATGGGAAGCCCCTATGTCTGTTTCACCACAATAGAAAAAAGAGAAACACTAGTAATACTATCTACATTCTCCAAATCCATTTAAATATTTACACACATTTTACTGTATGAAATGTATCACATGACATAGTAATCAATATGAAATGTATTAATGATATTCTTCTTTGTTCTACCCATTTCACATACTCATTTTCAAGTATGAACAATCCACATATCTGTCATTTTTAATACAATGTATTAAAAAAGTAGACACCACTTTGCCAACAAAGGTCTGTATAGTCAAAGCTATAGTTTTTCTAATAGCCTTGTATTTCTCGTAGTCATGTATGGATGTGAGAGGTGGACCATAAAGAAGCCTGAGCATCAGAGAATTGATGCCTTCAAACTGTGGTCCTAGAGAAGACTTGAGAGTCCCTTGGACTGCAAGGAGATCAAACCAGGAAATCAACCCTGAATATTCATTGGAAGGACTGATGCTGAAGCTGAAGCTCCAATATTTTGGCAACCTGATGTGAAGAGGCAACTCACTGGAAAAGACCTTGATGATCTTTCCCTCAATCTGGGAAAGACTGAGAGCAGGAGAAGGGGGCAGTAGATGATGAGATGGTTAGATATCATCACCGACTCAATGGACATGAATCTGAGCAAACTCCAGGAGACAGCGAAGGACAGGGAAGCCTGGTGTGCTACAAATCATGGGGTTACAAAGAGTTGGACACAACTTAGCAACTGAACAACATTTTACCAAGTTGATATACAGTAGTTTGCTTAGCCACTCTCATATTATTAGATGTTTGAGAGGTTCCCCTCAATTTGAATTTCATAAATATTATGGCATGGATAACTTTTAGTCTCAGTTTTTATCTAATTCCTTTTGTCTAATTCCTATAGTTCTAGATCATTTCCCTCAGCCATCATATATGTGCTCATTTAAAACAAATTAAAAATGACCTAAAAATGTGGGAACTTCCTTGGTGGTCCGGTGGTTAGGACTCCATGTTTTCACTGCTGTGAGCCCAGGTTCTCAGGGAACTAAGATTATGGAAGTCACATGGCACAAACAAAAGATAAATTAAAAAAAAAAAGAAGTGCAAAGAAATATGTAAATAAACAAGAAAAAAGCTTCACATCTCAACACCCAGAGATCAATTCAGTTCAGTTCAGTTGCTCAGTCGTGTCTGACTCTTTGTGACCCCATGAACCGCAGCATGCCAGGCCTCCCTGTCCATCACCAACTCCCAGAGTTTACCCAAACTCATGCCCATTGAGTCAGTGATGCCATCCAACCATCTAATCCTCTGTCGGCCCCTTCTCCTGCTTTCAATCTTTCCCAGCATCAGGGTCTTTTCAAATGCATCAGGTGGCCAAAGTATTGGAGTTTCAGCTTCAGCATCAGTCCTTCTAATGAACACTCAGGACTGATCTCCTTGCAGTCCAAGGGACTCTCAAGAGTCTTCTCTAACACCAGCATCAATTCTTCGGCGCTCAGCTTCATTGATAATACTATGAGATACACATCCTTGGGGGCCTTGCCTTCTGTGCAGTGTGTGCGTGCATATATTTCAAAATAAAAATGGGATTATACTGTACATATTATTTTGCAGTGTTTTCACCTTATAAACACCTTTCCACACCAATATACAGTGATGTCAACACATCATTTCAAATGACCTTCACACTCTTAAAACTCTTCAAAGGCTTTCTTTCAAAGATGGTACTCAAAAGCCTCGTGTTCTAGTCCCACTTACCTTTTCTTTACACATCACTACTCTTCAAGGTATCTTATGTCCCAGACAAACTACTGCACACCATTTCCCATCCACAACTTGGGCCTGACCTCCTCTGAGGTTTTGCACACGTGGATCAGGGCTAAAATCTGACCCACCCATCAGGGCCAGCCTAACCATCTCCACCTTGACGGAGCCTCCTGGGTCCCCTGGAAGGAATGTCTCAGATTTTCTGATTTTCCTCGGTACTCTATACTCTTCCTTTTTTCTTTTCTGTCTAGGTGCTCTGTGCAGCATCAGAATCTTAATTCCCTGTCCAGATTCAACTCATGCCCCCTGCAGAGGAAGCACAGAATCTTAACTGCTGGACCCCCAGGGAAGCCCTTGCTGTGTCCTCTTCTAGCACTTTGCAGCCTCTCTCGGATGACAAGTATTTGTGACTCCCAGATAATAAATAACCAGTGGCCAATGGCTGTGTCTAATTTATCTTTGAACCCCACACAGCATCTACAGCATAGGGCTGAACACTGGCAGATGCATTATTTGCACAAAATCAAAAACCTGTTACTATAAGGGTGAGCCTGCTCTAATTACACCTGGATTCCAAGAATGTCTGCCTTGCATATGCATACTCACCCTGCTCCCTGTGAGTAAATCCCCCAGAGTCGCTTGTCCCCTTCCTCTGAGGCTCAGGGAGGCCCAATGACTTTCCTTTCTTCCCTGCACCTATTGCTCAGTAAGTTAGTGACAGGCATGCTAGGCTCAAGTCCCAACTGCATCTCCTACACTGGCATTTCAACCACTTGTTTTTCTATCCTTGGTTTAAGATGAGAAGATGGCAATCTGGATATTTCTCGGAGCTTCTGACCCATGCTAGCATCCTGGCCAGACAAAAAGATGCTATCCTGTGGTTCTCTCAAACTGTCTCTCAAGAGTCCACGGATGAGGCAGGGGTTCTGGAGGGCAAGTTTACAAGATTACACGACAGAGAAGCAAGGAGCAGGTGGGAAGCAGATGAGCCAGAGACTGGCATAGAGGCCAGAACACCATGATCCTAACAGCTGCTTCACTGCTGTTGGAAGGAAGGGGACTGTGGCTCCAGGGGTGAGAAAAAGCTCTGGGGAGAAAGATTTCTTGGAGACACCTCTCCCAGCCCCTCAGCGGAATTTGTTGCAAAAACCTCCTTTAGAATTTTTCCATTCTGAGGCTTTAAGTATACCCCTATTTACATAATACTTTCAAGTTTTACCCCAAAGTACTTGTGTGGGCACAGTCTTTTGTTTTCCTAAAAGGGATTCCAGAAAGACTGATAAGGAAAACAAGGCACAGGGAAGTCCAGTCTTGCATTGGACTTGGTCACCCAGGGAGTGAGGAGCAGTCATACATTCAAACCCAAGCCTCCTTCTTCCTACATCAGCTTACGGGGCTCTCGGCCTTCATGTGTCAGTAATGCCCTTGAGGGTGTGGGGCACCTGCCTACACACCTGCAGGAAGGAGTGCCTGGCAGCTCCTTCAGGGAAGGGGGTGAGGAAGGAGACTGCGGGCCTGACCAGGATGTCTGTTTATTTGGGGGGCGGGGGTGGGGGGAGCAGATGGTTAGTTGGTTTTCTGGAGAAGGTTTTGAAACCTGGGGGAAAGTCTAGTATCCCCAGGGATGTCTGAAACCACGTCTGTCTTACACTGTTCCCATGGATACCCTTCACAGCCTATCCCATTGCTTAACTACACGGGTCCACTCTCAAGGGCAGCAACCAGAGGCTACATCATTCCCCAGCACCCCCAGGGCTAGGGAGGGCCCAAGATCCTGGAATTTGGTGTAAGACTCCAACCACCCATTTTGGTCAATTCTACATGCCCTCCAGTCATTTCTGACCAAAGTTATTCATAAAGACTCTCAGGGTTTCGGGGGTTCTGACTTGCTCCTCCCTATACAAAAAAAAAAAAAGGAAAATCACCAAAGCTGATTAGGGCAAAACCGAGGTGTCACATTCCCCCCCAAATGCAACACAAACCAAAGCCGAAGTCAGACACCGGCATGTTCTGCACCATCCTCAAAGGGGCCACAGGCTGGTGGAGCGTGGCCCCGACCTATCTGGAAGGGACCTGGGTGCAAGAGATCTGGTTCCAATCTCAGCTCGGCCCTCACTGTGATGTGACTGCGGCAGGCACCATGCACCCTTCATCCCTCACCAGACCTGCCCTCCTGTCGTCGGGCACAGTCCCGGCTTATTATCTCTTAGGGAAGCAGCACTCTCCAACCTTTTTGGCACCAGGGACCGACTGCAGGGAAGACGATTTTTCCACTGACCTGGAGTGCAGGGGATGGTTTCGGTATATTTCAAGCACATTACACTTATTGTGCACTTTGTTTCTAATCTAATGCTGCTGCTGATCTGAGAGGAGGTACCGGTGGACCCCTGCTGCAAAGAACAGATGAGAGGCAAAAGACTTTAAAGTCTTTGATAGATTACATCAAACCACTTACTGTCAGTTAACCCTTCCCCATGCTGTGATCTTTTAGGACTGAAGGTGGTGGAGGTGGGGCGTATAGGAAGAGGAGACACGCAGGGTGAGTTCCAGCCACAAACGTCCCCTGGGAAGGGGGCAGCTTAGTGTCAGAGCCTTTTCCTTCCCTAGCGTTGGTCTACCCAGGCCGGACAGTCTCCAGAGAGAATAGTGCAGGGGAAACAGCCACTGGGAGGTGCAGGCATCAGCGGCTTGGTCAGATTGGGATGTCCCGAGTGTGTGCAAATGGAACAGGAGCTCCTGGGCCCTCCCCTCCCTCATGGGTACACCGGAAAGACCTGGGGATGGGGTTCTGCCCTGCAATTGTGTGATTATGGTTAAAGGAGAAGCGTTGAGAAGTCACAAAGAACGGTTGCTTGTGGTCGGAAAGTGGACTGGTTTCATTTCTGGAAAGTACCCTCAGATTTGGGAAACAGGGGGAGAGAAAGAGGACAATTGGCTGCCCTGTCTGAGAAGAGCTGCCCCTATCACGACAGGCCAAGACAAAGCAACAGGCTGCCGGGGCACTGGCTGGGTGGCTGCAGAAGGGTGGGGTGTCCTGTTTACAGTGCTGTGGGTATTATCGGCCCATCGCATGCAGCAGCCTCTACAGCCCAACCACCTGGTGAAGCTCCCTGGCACAGGGCCAGGCTGTTTCACCATGCAGCTGAGCAGTGGCGGATGCTTCGGTTCTTGGGCAACAGCAAATGGGGAAAACAAAACAGCACACACCGGAGATAAGGAGCCGTAGGTGCTATCTTCCGGAGCCACTTGGCCCTGTCTCCCAACTGCTGCCTGTGTATGGCTTCGGGGAGGGGGCCTCTGAGTGGAGAGGACCCGCCTCTGAGTGGAGAGGACCCGCGGTCCACTGTGCCTTGGGGAACAGTGAATAGGAACAGCTGACAAGGGGCCTGGCACACCACAGCAGACTGATCGATTCCTTCAGTAGCAGATTCTAGGTGCCCATCATGAGCCAGCAATGGTGACACAGGAGGAGCAGGACAAGAAGCTTGCTTCTGACCAGGCTGAAGTGGGGGCAGCCAATATAATCCCTAAGGGCCAGGCTGCCAGCTCAGCCTCTGGGGTTCCTCCAGCCACTGACTCTCCAGAAGGACCTCATATCCCTGGCTGGAAATCAGCTCAGGCCTGACCACACCAGCAAACCCCCACTCTGAGAACCCAAAGGAGAAGGGCAACAGCTCTTAGGAGGAGGGGTTGGGACAGGGGGAAGGCAGCAGATGACACAGGAAGTGAGGCATCTGCGGCTGCCCTTCTCAACTTGGCCAGAGCTAGACTGCAGGGTGGAGGCTTAGCAGCTTACAAGGAGAGGACAGCCCCTGACCAAAGGGTCCTGGCTGAGCAGCTATGGGGCTACTTCCCTCATTTTACTATCTTTTGGGCAACGCAGGAGAAGCCTGGGAAGTAAGATGAGGCTACTCTCCATCCATCTTCCAGACTCACTCCATGAGTCTGAGTAACCCCAAACTATCCAAAAAGGACTAAAGAAGTAAGAAGAGACAGTCAATGAGATTTCACACGTGGCAAAACTCAGCAACTGGCAGGTTCAACAAACAAGTTATTAGTCGCTTTCTCATGTCGCTGAGGTTTGAACCAGTATCAGCACTAGTCTTCTCACCTCCCGCCTTTAAGAAAAAAAAACTCTCATTATAACAGAAGCTGTAAATATATTGGAGGAAATTAAAGGAAAATTTTAAAATGCAGATTAGCAAAACTTAAAAAATGATGCATGCCACCAGTCAGAAATCACCACTGAGCAATCCTTCCTCATCTCGGGGCACATATGTAGGCATATATATATTGTAAAATGAGATCCTATTACACATGTTTTTCTAACAATGTGCTTTTTTCAGTCGCTGATCTTCACGCTGGGAGCGGGCAGAGGCAGGGCCGCCGGGAGGCTGGGGCAGGCAGCCGGCTGCACACCGGGGAGCAGGCCCTGTCCTGTCTCCTAGCTGGGATGCAGCACTTTCGTTGGGGGTGGGGGCAGGGAGGAATGCTCATCTGGAGGGGAGCAAAGTAAAACAGAGATTCCGAGTTTCTAAACATTTCCCCAATACCAGATTTGCAGTAATTAGGGGAAGTTCCTTCATGCAGCTTCATAGGGATTACTTTTCCATTTTAGTATGTGTGTTGGGATTAAGCAGTGCAGGCAGTCTTCTGAGCTGCTTGTGGTCCCGCGCCGCTTAACTGCTTAACTCAGGGACATGTGGGTTTTGGAGGGAAGTTGTGGTCAAACCGAAATCCCCAATATGACTGTACAGGAGTTAGAAGCCCTCCTTGGAAAGCCCAAGGAGACCCCATCCATCCCAGCTGGGAAAATTAAACCTGGAGCTTTAAACACTCTTTCAACACCAAGCAATAGCTCATTTCAACCATAACAGGGAGAAGAAACTACAGAAACGAGATTAAAAAGAAGAAAAAAAAGAGTAACAGCACATTTCCCTTACCAAGAAGGCTTAACTAAAGAGAAAAAAAAAATGAAAAACTTCAGCCAAGACCTCAATACTGGCTCTGTACTTAATACTCCCTCCGTATCTAAGTGTGCAGCTCAGGTGAAAGCATTTCTTGCTGTGTGTCTGACTCCCCAGGATACAGACCACACCTATGGGTGGCTGGAAAGAAGGGTCAGTAGAAACTCATTTGGAGGTGTCACTATGGGGAAAAAATAAGGAAGTCTCAGACTCTTCCTAGCAAGGAGGGAAAGGGTGATTCCACAGTGTACGTGTGTGTGTGTGTGTGCGTGCGCATGTGTGCGCACAGAGAGAAGGCAGCAGTTACTTAGATATTTGTTCAATTCTCAAGCAGCTGCAGCTAGAAGAAAAGGAAGTGGTGTGGACTTTTCACCTTTTATCTGAATTCTTTGAAAAGGAGTTCTATAGGATTTCAACATTCTTAAAACAGGACAAAATATTGGAGCATGCTTTCTTTTGGGATCTAGTTGGCCTTTGTAAGAAGAGCATAAATAGCCATGGCCTAGTCTTCTCCCCCTAAAAACAATTCTCACACCTTGTTTATTCGGGAGTGATGAATTTCTAGATTGCTAGAAACTCAGAGGACAGGCATAAACCTTCAGTTATCTTCACTCCAGACAACAATCTGATTCCTATCAAGCAGAGAAGAAATCATGATGCCCAGTCAGCTCTTTAAAGATAAAAGAGGTGAAGGAAGAACCAGAGGTTGGGGAGGTTCATCTACAGTCAATCCTGTGAGAGGACAACCGTGATTGAAACCCTACCCTGCTTTCTGTTCTGAACGTGTATGCCCCACAAACTCACAGGAATTCTCCAGGTGAGGGCCCAGAACACCCTCGTGTAGACATTTCTCCAATGCCACAGAGCAACTTGAGACACAGGTCTTTTTTCCTCACAGAAGATTTTTCAAAGTTCATTTCCCCTCTTGTGTTTCATTGTCAGATTCAATTGGCATGACTGGCTGGATGCCTTGGTTCAGGAACTTCCCTTCAGTCTGGAAGGGTTCTCTATTCCCTTCCCCCACTAGGAACCAGCGCAATCAAACCTGCATCCAGGGGACAGTTCTGCTCACTGGGCATGTGAGACTAAAGGACAAAGAAGACAATTAAAAAAGGAGGGATCCCTTTTCTAGTGAGGACAGTGGAAAGTGAGTGAAAGAAAGAAAAGGAAATAAGAACAGAATTACAAAAAAAGAATAGAATTACAGATAATGTTCAAATAGTCAAAATAATTTCTGGTTTGTAAACAAATCATGACTTATTTTTAGCTTCATCTAGCCTGCCTTCTCCCTAACCTCACGAACTGCCAGACAGCAACATATGTGTGAGCAGCCGATACTCAATTTACTATCAGTCCAAGTCACACAAAATAACCTAGACTTTGACAGAATTCGATGGCCTAAATTTGTTGCCTTCCCCCCCTAGTGGATTCCAAAACTCCCCAATTTTTTATTCCTCTTTAGAACAGCTCACATTAATACTCATGCCCTTCTGTGTTAGTTTAGAACCAGCTTTGTGCAACTCCCAAAGTAACAGCTCAGTCAGGAAGAGTCATCAGTGGATGCCAAAACTACTGGAAAAAACATTGTGGGGAACAGAGTATTTAAATGCTGAAGTATCTCCCCATAAACCACTTATAAGAGAATAATGTACTCCTGCAATGGGGAAACTGGTGGTCACCACCTCGAGTGATCGGACTCAGCATTACTAGTAATGGAAGACCTGACCCCTCCTGAAGTGCCTCCTGAAGTGATACATCATGGGCACACAACTTCACCTATGAAATGTTCGTGCCCAAAATGTTTTACTTGAATCAAATCGGGCCCCAGACCTAACTTCCCACTTGCAGGAAATACAGGGGATGGAGGCAGTTTCGATCCCTGGCTAGGAAACTAAGATCCTGCATGCTGCCCAGCATGACCAAAAATTTTAAAACAAACAAAAAACTAAATTAAGAAGTGGCGTGTCCTCCCAGGAGCAAGACCTAGACGGGGCAGACTTAAAGGGTTCCCACAGGTCCAGAAATGCAGCTGGAATTGGATATCACCTCAGTTAAGCCCCACCATGTTGGCCCTGGTCACCCATTCGCCATTACTGCTCTTCGGCAGGAATGCAGGAACCACTGAGATCCCAGGGAAAATGAGTAAAGGTAGCTAAAGGGAAGGTAGCTAGATCCCAGGGGGAAGGTGAACTGTGTGAGCGTAAAAACAAAGGACAGAAAAAGACTTCAATTAGGAAGGATTCCAAGCAGATAAAAGGAAGAACTTCCTGATCATCAGAACAGGAGGGACGGATGAGGAAGATGGTAGTGTCTGCCCCTGAAGAGCTCCAGGGAAGGATCGTCACATGGCCCCAGAGTTCTCAATATTCGCCTCCCAGAAGGCAGGAGGTTGTATCTGGAGAGTTTGAGTCCCGGCTAGTTCTAGGATTCCCCAACTGTTTAAGAGTGAGTAATAAGAGATGGCTACTGACAGAGTCAGCTAAACTGAAAGCCCCAAAGCCCATGCTGTCATGTGGGGCAAAATTAGCTAAGGGAGAAAACAGGCACCAAGTCAAAGAGAGGTATGTCTTACCTGGGCTGATCAGGCAGCTGTATTGTGGGCTCCCAGGCCATCTCTCCCACCTCCACCCCCACGCAGGAGAGTATAAATAGCACTCAATTTACCTGTGGCTTGCCACAGGCAGAAGGGCTGTCACGTGGTAACTGCTGAGTAGACACCAGAGCTCAGGGGGCAGGTTTGCTCAGTTGCTACACCTCAGTAGGTCTGACAGGACCGCTTCTCTGGTTCATTTTGCTTCGGGCTGGGGGTTGGTGAGGGGGGGTTAAAGGAGCAATTAATCGATTCTGTTTCTCAGGGCCATGCTTTGCCTTCAGGGTCTAAAATCCTATTAGGGTTGACTCTGCTCAACCCTCAAAGCCTTGAAAACCTCCATGGATCATTTTGTCCCACGTGCAAAGTCTTCTCTGGTTATGTCCATCTCTTTACTCAAGTTCTACTCTGTTCCCAGCTTCAAAACGGAAATACCCAAAAGACCACTCCATCCCACTGAGTGATTCCCTACCTGGCCTCTGACATTCTGGAACTGATCCAGCCTGACCTCAAATCCCAGGCAAATTCCCAGGCTGTGCCTGGTGGAAAAACCCCAAAGTGTGCTAGGCAGCATTCCAGGGCAGCCCCTGCTCTAAAACCCCAGTCGTGCTGGTTGCTCAGATCTCCTAAAGGAGGCTCAAAGGTCATATAGTGCCTCCAGGGTAAACCCTGTCTGAAACACGAGATCAAATGGCTCTTCTAGAAAGAGCCTTGAAAGGTATGACCTTGGGAAGACTTTTCCTACCCTCACTGTACACCTGAGACCACTGATGACTTCACACCAGGATGCTTGTCAAGTGACCTCTCCACATGTGCCTTCAGGGGCTGAGGACATAGAAGGTGGGCTATACCATTTTCCCCATATATGATGGGTTTTGTATCTGCCCTTAAACCAAAAGGTGCTTGACAGTAACGACAGCTTTTATGAGTCAGGTAAAAAACAGGTTTATCCTCCTGAAGCAAAGGGAGAATATGATCCATGGGAACAGACTGGGGTGTTAATTACCAAGATGTCCCCTCCATGCCTCTAAGAGCTGGAAGAAAAAGACTCAGTGGTCAGGGTCCCCCTCAAGTAGACAGCTCTGGCCATCTGTACAGCAGCTCTAACACAGGCCTCTACACTGCACAGAACCCAGCAGGACCTTGGGGACAGCCTTTTCTCATCCTCTTGCGTGTTATCTGGATTCTGGATGCTATCCACTGGGCGCTGATTTTGGGGTGAGACAGAGCCAAAAGAACACTATATAGCTTGATAACCGCTTAAGAACACACAACCGAAGTATAAAGACTGGCATAGTAATATACTAAAGGGGCTTCCCAGATAGCTCAACTGGTAAAGAATCCGCCTGCAATGCATGAGACCCCAGTTCGATTCCTGCATCAGGAAGTTTCCATAGAGAAGGGATAGGCTACCCACTCGTCTTCTTGGGCTTCCCTGGTGGCTTAGACTGTAAAGAATATGCCTGCACTGTGGGAGACCTGGGTTGGGAAGATCCCCTGGAGGAGGGCATGGCAATCCATTCCTGTATTCTTGCCTGGAGAATCGCTATGGACAGAGGAGCCTGGCGGGCTACAGTCCATGGGGGCCCAAAGAGTCAGACGTGACTGAGCGACTAAGCACAGCACAGTATAGTAAATGCTCGGGGGTCCATTTCACATAACTGGCTGGGGTACCTGAAAAAAGTCCTTTGAGGCCAACTTAACCACACTCACACTTTAGGGTGGTCATGGGGTGGCAGTTTAGGTAAACGACACATACTAAAACTAAAGATCTTCCAAAAACTGTTTCTTCTATGTTAAGAAGTAGAGTTGGACTCATTCACTTACCCCAATTCTGAAAGCTGGCAGGAAATGTCAGTAAACAAAAATGTCAGGAATAATTCAAGTGCCTTGAAGGAGCACAGACAGATGCAGAGTACGCAGTGTGGAGGGAGAGAACAAGGGCCGGGGACAAACAGTAGCATCTGGACCCGTAACACTGCTTAGCGGCGATGACCAGATCCACCCCTCTCGGGGCCCTGTGGTCAGTGGAAGATTTTCATTGACAAAGAGTGCAGCCCTTCATTTGGGTATGAAGTTGTAACTCCTGTCTACTTGGTGAGATGAGTTTCACTAGAGCATAGGCTCCTGTATACTTACAAGGTGGTGGGCACAACAGGCAGACTGGCACACAGCCAAGAAAGCTGCCCGGGCCAGCCTATAACTGGCATCACTTTCTATTAGTAAACAAAACTTATTTTCCCCTCAGGTTTCTACTATAAAAATGAAAAGTAGTATTACTCTGCAGCTCTGGCACACGAAAGCCTTCTGATTTCATGTATTTTAAGAAATCAAGAGAGCTGAATGAAGAGCAGAGTGAGAACGTTTCTCGGAATGAGGAAGCACTTTTCCCTAGAAGATACCTGGATATCCTGAACATGCTCGGTGTGGATTAGCAGCCTGCTGCAACACTGCTGACCCCTCTGCCGGGTCAATGTGGGGCATGGACTGGGCTCAGACACATGGTAGCAGGCGCCCAGTGGCTCTCAGAATCTGAGGCCAACCTTGTCCAGCTCAAGCAGCAGGGACAAGCTGCAGTCTCCTACCACAAAGGTCAACACTTGGACTCAAATCCTGCCTCAATGTGCTACATGAACTCAAGACCAGTCACTTAACTTCTTTGGGCTTCGGTTGTTCTTTCTGTTAAATGGGAAGAATAAGAAATGTTACAAGGATGACAAAAGAAAACTTCCATTCTAAAGAACTCCTGATACAGTCAAATTAGCCTAGCATATATTCATTTTTCAAAACTTTTTATTTGGAAAGCATTTCAAACATATAGATGTAAGAACAAGAACAGTACACAGAATACCCATACGCCCTCTCCCCAGATCTGCCTGTTGTTAAACATTTGTCCTGTTTATCATTTGCTTTCTTTCACATGCACTTTTCCTTACATACACACTCATATACATGCTCTCCTACAGTCACATCCAGCTCCCACACGTTCTCACTTAAGACAAATGTGAGCGTGTGCACACACATACACACTCACATCCACCTACACAACACATACTGTCCTTTGCTGGGTTTTGTGTGGTGGTCTGTCTAAATGACCAGGACAGGGGGCGGTGCGGGGGGCGGGGCCCGGGGGGAGTTCGTGATGAAGAAAAAGCCAAGTGGGGCATGCTAGTCGGCGATGGGTCCACAGCCCCCCTCCCCACTCCCCACCTCCAAAGCAAAAGTAAGCCCTCGCATATTCTGGCTTAGAGATGAACTATTACATGGACAGGGAGCAGAAAAAGTACTTTTTACATAAGATAGTTGGTTATCCTTTTCTTTTTCTTTAAACAAGGAAAAAACACAAAAAAAAACAACAACAAAAGCATTTAAATGAAGCACGGAAACAACTTTATTATATAGAACTATATTTATATTTGTTATAATGGGCCTTTGCCTATGCAGTTGGGAAGTAACTTGGAAAGAAAGGTTCCACATAAGCATATGGTTATTAGAACATTCAAGAATTCTATACAAAATCTAGTTTTGCAAGAGAAGTAAGGACGTCAGAGCTGCCCATAACCCTCCCTAGGAAGCAGCCCAGGCAGTTCTCCATGATACCACATCCCCAGATGGAGCTTTCTCCTGAGTTCAAGTCCCTGCCAGTCCCCTTACTGGATACACACTTGTCTCATAAAGGCACTATCAGGTATCACAATGACTCCACTCCCAGTTAATCTAAAGCTAGAAGAGAGACACTTTCAGGCAGGACGTGGTCAGGGTGGTGGAGGTCTGCACCAGTCATCCCCTACATGGAGGACTAAATTGTCATCTAAGCCACAATCCCATCTGTACCTATCTCCCCACCACAGGAATGCACCACCCACGTTTATCTGGGTGCTTTGGGGGGATTCCACACTTACACATAAGAAAGACACCCTTTCCCATAAGCTCCACCTTAAGAATATCTCCGTGACATGGGTCAAAGCTCAGCAACCATAACCATGACTCCACAGAGGTAGGAAAACTCTGCCTCTTGGTTAGCTTCTCATTCCGCATGGAAATTGCATATTTCAAACCAGTTGGAAACACTCAAGAGCTGCCACCATATCACACATATAATGTTGCTACCATCAACTTCCAGTCAGCCACATCAAATGGACAGTCACTTTTGGGGCGCTGAAGGAACAGACAGATTTCTCTGCAGCCCATCTTCCTAATTCTCTCTGGTCAGTTAAACATATGAACTATTGCTCCTGGTATACACGTATGTGAGCAGAAGGGAAACAGGCTGGATGTGTGCAGGCAGGCAGCACAGGATGCCAGCCTGGAGGGAAATTCCTCACTGGCTCTCCACACGTAAGTGGGAAGAGCCCTGGATCAGGAGCAAAAGGACCTTACTAGTCACATAGTCTCGAGCAAGTCACTTCCTTTAAGGGCCTCAGTTTTCCTATCTGCAAAAACAAGCAAATGCCACCTGCACCTGCAGGTCTTTGACGAGAATAAAGGAAAAACATTCAAGGGTACCGACTGCAAGCAACGAAGAGCTAAATATGCAGAATGCACTGTCACAACTAATGCTACCCACATTCTCAGCTTCCCTGAAAAATGCACATGGATTTTGGGGCTTTCTGGGGTTGGGATCCAAACTTTCTTTCCACAGAAGTAGCTGCTTTAGCATTCTGTGAAAAGAGAACTCCCCAGGATAGAGGTTCCAATGAGAAGAGACCAGGTCCTGCCTCCGGCATTAAGATGTGCACACACCACACGGATGGCCTTGCATGGGCCTCCCCTCCCCAACCTTGAAATCCAGACGACAAAATATTGTGAAAGCTCTCTGGTTGCATCCCTCTGTCACACCAAATGCTATCCACTCCACTCTCAACTCCCAATTTGTGTGTCATATCTGATGGGCATGAGTTACAAGACAATCGCCAAATAGGGGCCAGGCATCAGGTTCTCAGCCAGCTTGCAGGTGTGGGGCAGGGCGCGCACGTGTTATCAGCTGCGGTTCTCTCAAAGCTGTGTGGGCGATCAAACACACACAGGGCACAGAAAACTCTTAAAGGGAAGCAGTATGTGGCAATGGGGTTGGAGGGTGGAGAAGAGGGGAGGAGGGGAGAAACTGCTTTTTTTCCCCTTATAATCACATTTTTACTCTGTTCAAAGTTACCCCCAGCTGGGCAGGTTTATGAAACCGTTTGGACTAAGCCGCCAGGACTGCAGTTTGGCAGGAGAACACAGGCTCTACACATGACAGTGTAGGCATCAGGGCTTGGAGAATGGCAGTGAGCATCTCTTGACAGTACTTCCCCCATTTGGTGGGGAAAAGAGAAGAAGAAACAGCAGTGCTTTGTATTAATATAAAGGATGGTGCTTGGGTTGGGATGGGAGCTTCTAGCCTGATCACACCTCTGGTCACCCTAAAGCCAACAATTTTGTCTAGCCAACAAGCTAGACAATTCCATTCTTTAGCCCAGAAAAGCTGCTAATTCAGATTCTGCTTTTCTTATACATTATAGCACTCCTAGGAATTTGGTGCAAATCCACCTGGAATCAAAGGACATCCAGCCTTCATCCTTGGCTTCTCACCCATATACACATCTAAGCCTAAAGCCAGGTCATCTAGCTCTTTTACAAAATCACAACAAAATCCTAAACATTGGCTGTTTCCATGGATCAACCTGGTAACTAACCGCCAAGCTCACCCTCTGGCTTTCAGTGTGTGGGGGAAGAGAATCTACAGGCCTAGCAAAGACATCCATGGAAATGCCACGTCTTTGCCACCAGCTGGGCTTTGAGCCCAATAACCAGGATGAATGGGAGACCAGTGATTGGAAGAGAGAGAACACTAACACTTCAGGAGGGGAGGGGGTGCCTTGTAAGTAGCTAAAGAGAGAGTGTGGGGACCAATAGTGGGAAAAACCATTTCAAATGAGCCTGGGGAAGCACGGCTCACTCCCCCTCCCCTGCTCCCTTTCCAGCAACTCCATCCAACAAGTATTTATTGAGCACGACACTCCCCAGCTGCCCTGGCCCTCCCTCTGCAAAAACACTCAAATCTGTTCAAGCTGCAGGGTGAGTTCCATTGCACTTGAACTTGAAACATGAGGTGCCTATCTTTTAAAAAGGCAGGCACACAATTTCCAACATGGGGCAGAAGGGCCTAAAGAGATTTGAGAACGTTAAAGAGCACAGCTGACCAAACAAGGACACACTAATGCCACTTTCAAAAGGGAAGGGAGAGAGTAAAAATTTAATTTAACCATAGGGAGAATAATACACTGGCCAACTTAAAAAAAAAAAAAAAGCCTACTAGAGACATCTCAGTAACTCTCTAATTAATCCTACCTAACTCTAAATATTCCTTCATTTTGTACCTCCTCTAGCTTGAATTTGCCTTTTATTCACCAGTGCATGTGTTAGTAATTTGCTTTCAGGGCTCTATGTTTAATCCTACCTTTGCCTCTTAAGGAGGTTAGACCTCCATGCTCTCCTGCATGTTTTTATTTAGGATCAGATGATGAGGGAGGCAAGCAGCAGGGCAGGTGGTAAACGAGACCTACACTTGTTAACAAAGTTCCTCCTGGGAAAGCCACCGGCCATTTGCAAGATGGGGTACACAGAGTCAGAGAAGTGGCGCCCCAAACTACCACTCTGCCTGCGAAATCCTGCCAACTCTAAGAAGTCACAGTTGGGCAGCATCGGAGAGAAAACCCCCTCAACCCTCAAGCCTGCCACTTCAGATCATCCAAAGCCCTGGGAAGTATCTCCCCAGCACGCCCCGTCAACCTCCACCCTTCCAGAATGTGTAGCAGAGCTGACCCCAAGGCGTTCACCACCCCTGGCGTCGGCTGTCTGGGTAAGTGTCTGCACACAGCCCGGACTTTAGTTCCAGGTTCCCCAGGGGCTGGAGTTAAAAGTTTTCCTATTATGAAATACTTTGATAGCATTCTTTTAAGTTCATTAAAGCCACCCTTGATTGGCTGTGGTGCTCCCACAAAGTAAAAGTCAACTGAAGTATATTCAGGGCCTGAGGACAAATACTTAAATAACTCCAAGCTGGGCATTCAGTTTTGTAGCAACTCTGAGGAAAAGTGTGGAGGAAAAAGCAAAGTGCCAGGAAGAGTTTTCAAACCCAGGAAGTTCAGTAGGGAGCATGAGCTGGAGGCCTGGCTGAGAGCAGCCAGCTGTGGAGAGCCTCCCTCCAGACAGCTGTTCCCAAGAACAAGAGCCCCTTCAGTTCCACACGACCGAGAGGAACTGGAGCACAGATCATTTATAACTTTAAATATAATCCCAAACTTTTTTCTCTCTGAGGTCAGGATTTGTTTTAGACCCAACAATGTGACTAGTTTGGCTAATGTTTGGTTAATTCATAAAGTGGCAAACCAAATAACGGAGCCCTCTGTGAAGACTCAAATCACCAGATTTCTCATTCATCTTTTCTCTGGTTTCACTCTTCCCTGATCCCTCTTCTATCCATCTCAGAGGGTGATAAAAGATGAGACAGCCCCATCTCACCAAACTAACTTGCTGGTAGTGACCCACCTTCACTCTGAAATGGGAAGAAACACAAGGCTGTCCCTTCCAGCCCTTTCAAAGGGCTCCAAGCTGCCTGCGGAATAAAAGTAAGCCCAGGTAAGTCTAGTAAAGCATTTGTGCTACTGTCCTATAGCATCTGATATATATGATGGTGTCAAAAAGAACTCAAAACCAGACCTGCCCGCAGAATATGTCACACCCTAAAATAAAATCTGACTCCTGTGGCATCAAGGCTCTACATGAGGACTGTAAGAATCCGGAGGAGGATGCTCCATTAAGATCCAAGGGATCATTCATCATAAACTGGCAGAAAATGTAGGTGAAGTGTTCTCGGACTACTAAAGCCCACCAACCACTTTGGCAACACTCATACTGCCAACACAACTATGAAAATTTTGCAATCCTGCCTCAAATTTTCTAGAGGATAGTCTATATCTGGAACCAGAGAGAACAATGTCCTTTTACCGCCACACCCCACCATTGTTCTCAGCCTTTCTCCACTGACCTCAGATAGTTTGAAAAATCCTCACTCTATGTTACCTAAGTGGAGAGCTTCCCATTGGATAATCCTTTGCTGTACAAAATACTGAATAACACATGGACCCATGCTTCTCTGGGTACCAAAAGGATACGTAGTTAGGAACTGTGGCCCCCAATTTCAAGGATGCCATCATTGGTGATAACATTTAAGAGTCAGATACTTCAACAGTGCATTTTGCTGACCATGTGCCTGGTGCCAGCAAAGCTGTCAAAAGCAAACTAGCAGTGTTAGGCTGGGAAGTGCTTCATGTTTAATGCCTCCCAAACAGAAGCTGCTTCAATCACAGGTTTTTAAAGGACAATTGTAGCTCTTAAAGGATTTTAACTGCAGCCCCATGCTTCTTTATAGGCAGATGGCTCTGTGGCATAGAAAAGTTACACTCTATTCTAATCTCCAGGCTGTTTCTAACACCAAGGTCCAGAAGGCCCATGGTCTGAGGAGGGTCACTAACAAGCAACCTCCTTTATTGTTCCATACCTCTCCAAACACCCATCCCTAAGGACGAAGTTTACAAAAGCATGGCAGGGAAAGCGAGTTTAATAATTACCAACAGCACTGCTAATAACAATGCTGCTTTACATTCACTGAGACGGCCATCGTGGAAAACCTGATGGACATTTGCTTCTATGTCCCTGTGGGGAAGTCAGTATTTGAGGGCAACGATGACTATGCCACCTCTCAATGATCTGTTCAGAAAAATACAAGGTAAGGAGGAGAATCCAAAACAGGAGATAAGCCGAAAGTAATTTCCATCTGACTCTGAAATATGTTCACTGCAACTGTGGGTTGTTAGCTTTGGAAGGAGGGTAAGAAGGGAAGAGATGCAAATCCGCCTAACAGTTAAGCTTTTATGTAAATCCAAACTAGCTGGTATCTACTGAACAGATCACCTGACAAGGGTGGGGGTGAGCAGCCTGGGTTTACATGTGCTGATCTTCTGTAAAGATTGAGAACTGACCAGAAGTTGATGATGTCCCTTTCTTTTTCCCTAAAATATGAGTGGGGATACAGGCTTGAGTTTTCTTTGCTTCCTTAGGATTTTCTGCAGAGGTATATACCACATACATTTGAAACTCGTCTTTATACAGTAATATTGGTCAGGAACATTGTGGAAGACAAGGGGTAGGCTATTTTTTTGTTTGTTTCCTGAAAAGTTCACGTAGTAAATACTTTAGGTTTTGTGGCTATTTGGTCTCTATCAAAACTACTCAACCTCTTATCACTGTGCAAACTTCTCAAAGTTTGCCAATGTGCAAAAACAGCCACAGACAATACATAAATGAAGGAGCATGGCCGTATTCCAATAAACCTTTATCTACAAAAACAGGCAGAAGCCTGGATTTGGTCTGCAGGCCATAATGCCAAGCGTTGCTTTAAGAAGAATCTAGTGGGCAGAGGAGATTCAGAGGCAGCATTTGGCTCCCCCAGCACCCAGCTGGCCATTGGGCCTGGTCTTCTAGGGAAGAATTTGCAAACCTCAAATGAACATTAGCTTCATTTTCAGGACATGGAGACAGAGACACTAAACAGAATAGGTAAGACTGGGGCCCAGAACAGTTTACCTCCTAGCCCCATTTTGTTCAACATCAGTCTGTCCTAGAAGAACTTAAAAGTCAGCAGACTCCAACTGACATAAGACACAAACAAGAATTTAATTAAAGGAGAAACTGCAGTAAGATATTTCTCCTAGGTTTCTGTTACCTACTAGCAGCTTTTAGCTTCTTAAGAGTTGATCTTCATTTTTGTCTTCACTCTTCTGCCTTCCACACCCCCTGCCCAGGCTCATAAAAGCCCAGGCGTCTTCACATTATGAAGACATCCCTTAAGGATGAATGGCCACAGAAGGTAAATCCTTAACCCCCTTTTTTAAAAAACAACATCTAGGACCTCCCCAGTGGCTCAGTGGTAAAGAATCCTCCTACCAGGAGACACGGGTTGGAACCCTGATCTGGAAAGATTCCACATGCCACCGGAGCAACTAAACCCGTGCATCCCAACTATTGAGCCTGTGCTCTAGAGCCCGGGAGCTGCAACCTCTGAGGCCATGACCCACGACTACTGAAGCCTGCACACCCTAGAGCCCATGCTCCCACAAGAAAAGTAACACTGCAACTAGAGAATAGCCATTTGCTGCAACTACAGAAAAGCACAGACAGGACTGAAGATCCAGCACAGCCAAAAACAAATGAATAAATGGATAAAATAAACAACAACATCTAATATATCTTGCCAAGAACACAACAGGGTGTGTGGTGGAGAGATAACTGCACAGCCCTGAGCACTACATCACTTTGAGATGGGAAACAGAAACAGTGACGACACGATTGTTTCTGAGACTCAGTTCCAGCTCACGTTTTTTTAAACAGTTGGGTTTCAGAGCCCAGTTTAGAAAGCCCATTTTAAAAGATGAGTGAATAAAAGTGCAAGGGGAGGCCCTGAAATTCTGAAACCCACAGTACTGGTTTCAGACCAGTATGGGTTTGCTCTTTGAAGCCTGAAAAGGCAATGCACTCTGGCCAACAGGCTCTCACCTTGGCTGGGTGGAGAAAATAACAACAATATAAGCAGCAGCAAACACTGCAGAGTGCCTTCTACTTGCCAGGCACTGTTCTAAGCACTTCACAGCTATTGACTCATTTGATTCTTATGATGTAGATATTATTATTCATACTCTACAGATGAGGAAATTGAGGCACAGAAGTTGCTTAACTTCTTCTAGGCCACACAGCTAGTAAAAAATAAAACCTGGATTTGATACCCAGGTAACTCTGGCATCCAAAGCCATTCTCTTAAGGGTTTATGACCACAAAGCATTTCCTTCTACCACATACACCCTTCGGGCCCAGAGGAAACCACTTCTGCCACTTGTCAAGGCCGAGGAATGGAAAAAATCTGAACACACATAAAGGTAAAAGTTAACAGGCAGGAGACCTGATGCACTCCCAAACCAAAGGCCAGGGACATTCCTTTAATGTTTGGTCTCAAATAAGTCCACAGGCTCAGGCTGCTCTTTCCTCCTGTCTTTCCTCTCTCCTGCTTCACTGCAAACCTACAAATAATGCCACTACAGACCAGGTTAAGTGCCTTATTAGTAGTGCCTCTGGGATAGTAATAGGTGGAGAAGAAACAATCCTTCAGCCCAATCTATAAGCAAGAAATCACTCAATCTGTCTTAAATCATCCAACAAATCATGCAGAGCTCTAGCCTCCTATGTTTTTACCTGTATCTTAGGGTACCTGGTCCTAAAAAAGGAATTGGCCACGTAAAGAACTCAGTCATCCAAAGCTACACTCTTCTTTCCACAGTATCCACCAGTGTTTGTCCTTTTAATGTTAGTTCTATAGCAAACACAACATAACTGCTCTTAAAATATGACTGTTAATAGCTTTCCAACTACTGCACAGGCAGGCGTTCTGCTGATGTCCACTAAAAGTGACTAGGTTCTGGTGCTTGCTGTTCTACTAACTTCCCTGACTCTAAGGAGGCACAAACAAAACCAACAGGTTTGTACTCTTGTGGTTTGCTTTAGAGCAGTTCACGATAGGCCTGAGTTTGTCTGGGCATTGTCTGGCTCTACATCGTCAGATTCTAGGCATACTTTTACTAGTTGGTTACCACCTTGCTACCAGATTTGACCAAGTTTCTGTGTTCCAAGATGCAATGCTAACATTTACAATGAAGTCCAGACGGACGAAGACTTTCTAGTTCAGAGACCCTCTTAATCCCATTCCTACCTAGAAAGGCACCGTAGCAACTACACTTTCAGGAGGGGCTGGAACTCTTAGTAATCACAAAAAACCTGAGAAACTCTGGTTTAGAGAATGTCATTAACCATCAGATGGCAGGGACTATGACTTTTGTACATTTGGTAGACCCTGAGGCTTTGGAAGTGTGCAATGATCTTTTCACATCTGGTGTGAATCAAATTTAAGCCTCACTTTCAACTTATTGCCAACCTCCTCATGCAAGTAGGTTCCTTCTCCCATTCCTAACTGCCTGCATTTGCAGGGGATCCATTACAACTTTGAGTGTGAAAGCAAGGTTAAGCTTGCTCTTTGCCAACCACATCCACCACGTTAAGCTGCTATTAAGACATCTTTTTGGTGCTGTTAAGAAAGTGGGAGTATTTGCCACACTGTACTTGATGGTAGCCCTCACCCCACTGCCACGTTGACCGACAAGCTCAGGACAAAACAGCATTGGTTGGGGGAGAAAGGAAAGGCAGGGGGCAAACTACCCAGATCCTACACCTTCACGCGCGCGATGGTTGGAATGAGACAACCATATTAAGCAGGTCTGTGATCTGGGAACATACAACTTTTGGGCCATACCAACAGGAACGTAGGGAGTAGGAGCGGAGCGTTTGTATGGTGGTAGAAGCCGTTAAACTTATTCCAACGGCTTAGAAGAAACAAGCTCCAGGAGGTGCCATAAAGCGAGGCGCATATGAAGTGGTGGGAAAAGGAACTCCAGAGCTGCAGAACGGGATGCTGGGGCCAAACTCAAGTTGGAGAACTAACACATGGCTCCACGGGGCTCTCCTCCATGCCCCTCCCCCTCAGCGTGCAGACATCCAACGCCCACCGGCTCCCCGCTCCAGTGCAATCCCTGCTTAGGGCGCCCCCATCACGCGCCTCACACCTCGCTGCCACTCGTGCATCTTCCATTCACCCCCACACCACATCTCTGCCCACATTTCGGTTACGCCCCCAAAGCCAGCCTCCATCTGCCTGGACCTTCCCCTCACCTCCCGGCCCGACTCCCCCGCACTATGTCCCGGCGGTGCACTCCGCGTTTACCGCTCCTCGCTCTCGCTCCTTCCATCCTCGCAGACTCTGCGCGTCCCCCTTTCTCTTCCTTCGCCCCTATTCCACTTCCCCTTTACACTTTTCCCCCTACCCTCCCCCCCCCCCCAACGGCTCCCTCAGCAGCACGCACTCCAGGCCCGGCTCACCTGCGCGGCCACCCCCGTCCCGGCGCTGGTGCGGCTGCTGCAGCTGGAAGGGGACGGTGGCCCTGAGCGGCTGCAGACCAGCCCGGGGGGAGCCGGCAGGGACTGGGGGAGAGCAGCCCCGCCGGAGCCCCCCGGCCCCTCCGCGACCCGGCCCCCAGGCACCTCCGCCTCTGCCGCCCGCTGCGGCCCCCGCCATCGCCCGCCCGACGGCCGAACTGCTCGCCCTCCTCGGACCCACAGCGAGCCCCACACAGCCCCCAACCCCCGCTGCAGCTGCTTATCTGCCCTACGGGGCGGAGACCGGCCTCAGCCCAAAGCCCTCATTGGCCTACGGATCCCCAGACCCCTCCTTCCAACCAATCCGCGGCTTGATCTTCCCCTACCACAGGATGATTGGTTAATATGCCTAGCGATCCAACTCCAAGACCCCACCTCCATCCCTCCACCTCCTGCTGCCCCACGTCCGAGAGTTCGCTTATTGGTCCGTCCGGAAGGGGGCTGGTTCTCCGGTACCGCCAATGACAAGATTCAGAAAAGGGGAGCGTCACACCCAGTCCCAGGTAGTATGCAAATACGATGCCACGTGACGTCAGGCAAAGTGGGGGCGGGGCCGGGGCCGAGGCCGGGTGTAAGATGGAATAAAGCAGTAGTGAAATCATCGTGGGGAGCTGAGAGGAGTGTCAAACTTTCAGCAATTGAGTCCCGGTAAGTATGAAGAAAGCACTAACTTCAAAAAGCATTACTTTTGGTTTAACCTAAAAACATTAGTTTTAAATCCCCATAGGATCCCAATGTTGCTTGCAAGCTCTAAAGTAAGTTTCTACAAATTAATGAAAAGTTTGCATAACATTTGCATGCGATTTACTGTGCCTCATGTGGCACCACATTTGTCTTTCTTCACATATCCAAGTCCTTACTTGGTGTTGGTCCAACCTAAAAACGCAGCTGCTAGCATGTAAATTAAACTGAGACTGAAAAGGAGCAGAGTTGTCCATTCCAAGTCTGTTCAGCAGAGTGGAAGGAACAAAGTAATTGAGAAAGTAGAGCAAATCTACACAGTGACTCCATAACCAAATCCTGGTCTTCCCAGCTCAATGCTCTCTGACCTAGAAGTCAAAATGAACCCGAATGGGCCACAAAGAGAATGCACGCCGTTGTGAAAATCACATGTTATAATATATACATGAGACGTTTGAGGGGGAAAAGCACTTAATTACTGCTTAAAATTATTCTCTTCAAAAGAAAAAAATTATTACTCTTGGTATTCATTAACCACTTTGTTCTCTTATGTAGAAAAAGTGAAAGGCAATCAATCCTAGATTGTGATAAGGGACCATCCAAATAATTAGATAATTCCCTCCAGATTTATATTTAGCCATGATATCTATTTTTGATCTTGCTACAGATTTATCTTTCTATTTCTGTTTTTTTCCAGTTTAATGTTAAAATGAAAGTATTCCCTGAAGCCATACTAACTATTAATAACCAGAAAAAAGGAGGTAATCTGGAAGCATGCTGCAAGGCAATGAGAGGTCATTTTTGGGATTAAATATTGAAAGCAGATAATAACCCAAAGTGGAAATTCAAGAGTTGGATGAATATTAAAATCAGCCTATGTACAGAAAACAAATTGAGGATATGGAACACCCTAAAGAAAAATTTTCTTTGCAAAGAGTACATTCTTGCAGATTTGTAGAATGTACTTTAAGATGATATTTGAAATCTTTTTTACTGATAGGGAGATGTTGTACTCCTTTTCTATGAAGTGGACAACTTTACCAAAGGCAGATAGGAATGAACAAAAATTGATGAACTGATAAAAATTTAGTCCTAATAAATAACTCAATTTTTAAAAATCTTACAATTTATAACATTCCAATTAGTTCAAAGTCTTCATATATGTTTTTTGAATCCCCATGAAAATCTAGAAAAAGGAAACCATGATTTTTATTATGGTGCAGTTAGAGAAACTGAGGTCCAAAAAGGTGACTCTTTTTGATTCTTGACTCAGATCTCTATCAGATCTTAATGGACTACACTGCCTCATTGTGGCACACTTCATTAATAAAATCAGTAATAGTAGCAGCTAACATTCACAGAATTTCCTTCTCCATGACAGGTATATCCTAAGCACCATGCATGCATTGCTTCATTTAATTCTCATGAGCATACCTGTGAGATGGGTATTATCTCCTCTTCATGGAGGCTTCAGAAAGAAGCAAGATTGCTTACTGCCCAAGGTTACTCAGGCAGCCTGACTCCAGAGATGAACTCCTAATCTCTGTTATTATAAAACTTTCTTATAAACAAAGAAGGATTACTATTTACATTTTACATAAAGAGTCTCCAAAGATACAGTTTGGCTGAGATGTTAAAATTAACACTTGTCTCGTACTTCATAGCTTTCACATACACCATCTCATTTAATTTTCACAAGTGCATAAGAGGTAGACTATTATATGTACAATAGGTAGAAAATGAAAATATTATTGTCCCTATTTTACAGAAGGCTAAGTCTCAGAGGCTTAGATGACTTGCCTAAGATTGTCCACTTTGTAAATGGCAGACCCAGGACAAACATCTAGGTCTTTTGATTTCAGATTCAAGTATTTTCTCAACACACACTAAACTTCTAGACAATTAACTTGCCTGATAGCCAAGGTGTGGGCCAGTTGGCCTCTTAAAATCTGTTCTTACCTGACGACTTTGTCCATCTTAGGACACAACATGTAAATTCTCAGGCAGTCTTAGAAAATGATGTGTGATTTTTACTGGTTGGGCCATATGGTGTGTATTACAGGTAAAAGCCCGGAGTGAGGAATCTTGAAATACTTTGGACAAATGACTTTCTTGCTCTGTGCCAGAATCAACTGTGCTTTATCAACCTGATAGAGTTGTTCTAAAGAGAAAATGGCATATTATTGGGCAGTGGCATTCTTCCCTTAGAGAGAAGAGGGCAATCTCAAGGATATGGAGTTTAAATTTTATTTTAAAGCCAAAGTACCAAGAATAGAGGGCCTAGACAGCGGAAGAAGAGTTGATAGAGGTGGCACAGCTGAAGAACTGGATCTTCTGAATCCAGAGAGTCGTGTTCCTTCTTGATAAGCTGGCTAAAGACACTAAGGTGGCCCAGCTGGAGGAATGCGAAGGCAGGCATGCAGAGGAGATCCCTGTCCTCTCCTTACCCCAGGTATCATGCCCAAGCAGCTGTCTCTCATTCCCTTCTCTATCGCTGGTTGCTTCTCCTGGCATGGACATGATGGGAGGATAAAGACTCATCTGAAGATCAACTCCTGTCTGTTTCCTCTAATTAAAGAAGCCAGGGCTTACGACTTCCCTGGTGGTTCAGTGGCTAAGACTCCATGCTCCCAATGCAGGGGGCCTGGGTTCAATCCCTGGCCAGGGAACTCGATCCTATATGCTGCAACTAAAGAACCTGCATGCCGCAACCAAGACCCGACATAGCCAAATTAAAAAAAACTTTTTTTTTTTAAAAGAAGAAGCCAGGGTTTGGGGGAGACTGCGTGCTGCCAAGGGGAGATGTATTGCCTTAAAAGCATCTTCTAGCTTCAAGAAAACCTTTGTCATTGTCCCTCTGTCATCTTTATCAACATGATTGTCACCAATTAATTTGCTTGTCACAAATTTATTGAAATGACCACTATGTGCCAGACACAGAGCTAGGCACTGTGGAATGACAATAATATTCAGAGACATACTTCTTATTCTGGAGTTCATAACCCAGCGGCCTGGAAGCCTGGAAGCCGAAGTGGTCTAGAGGCTGTTCTGATTGAGACATGTTCTGGGTGCTGCTTTCAGGGAGGTCAGAGGCAGGCACTCAAAAACATCAAAAGTGGAGGATTACATACACCAAGTATATCAATAAATTGTTTTTCATCTATGGGAGAATTATTTTCCTCAGAAGGTTCCAACAGCAAATGCTCAGCCCCTTGATCCTAGCCTGCTCTTGGGATGTCCACAGCTGCCACAAATAAATGAGGACTCAAATTATTTTTCCTACAAGTGTGGGGTCAGAGCTATAGTCCTTCCCCAAGCAGTCCCTATAAGGCCTGGGGTCTTAAAAGCTGCAGAGGTCTGAAGGGCTACCAAGGATGAAAGGCTTTGGAGATTTCTAGAAGATCAGAGGATCTATAGGATCCACTGGCTACTGAATTAAGAGAAAGTTGGGTTGTCATAGTCAAGAGAAGCTTTCCAGTTCTGAAGGTGCTGTCTGGCCCTACTTCTGGGGCACCTTGATCCTTCACTCTGTACATTTATGCCACAATTACCAACAAGAATGGAAATTCCAAATCACCATTTTATTCTCCAGAATCTGATACTCAGGAGCAATTGTTCAGCAAAGATTAGCAAAGTCTTGATATTCCTTGGTACCTGGGACTATCTCTGAACTTCCTGGTAAATGTATAAGTACTTACATCTTTGGCCCCTGGGTTCCAAAATAATAAAGGCAAAAAATAAAATGACGCAGAAACACAGTGTCTTTTTCTGACCTACCTCCTTCCCTCAGCCTCTGTCTGAAATGTCAGGCCTGGTTCCTCAGGGAACGAGATCCTGAGGAAATGGGGTCAGAGCTGAAGGAGCAGAGCAGCCTTAGAGGGATTGAGAAGGAGTGTTGAGGGAATGAATGAGGTTATGGGAACAGAGTAGGGAGGGGGGCTAGCCCTCAACATCTCTCCCACTCTGGGGGCCTCCCTTTCCCTGCATCCCTGCCCTAACTCCCAAGATAACTGTGGCCTGGATTTTGACCTTCGGTACTCTGTCTGACACACTTTGTCCCTTGCTGCCTCCCACCACTTTCTGTCTTCCGGTGGGTTATCTCACTTGTTCATTCTCCATCTCTCAGACTGGGTAATGTTCACTCCTTAACTCTTCTTTTCCTCTCAGTGGGAATCAACTTTTCTTGCTAAACTTCAACCTTTTAAAACTGAAGTTTCCTCATCCTTCACAATAAAGGATTTGTTACATGTTTTTAAAAAAAAAAAAAAGTCAAAGTGTTAGTCACTCAGTCTTGTCCAACTCTTTGTGATCCCCGTGGACAGTCCAGGGTCCTCTGGAACTCTCCAGGCAAAGGATACTGGATTGGGTAGCCATGCCCTTCTCCAGGGGATCTTCCTGACCCATAGGTAAAGGGTAAATGTGACATCAAAATGGGTAAATGAGACATCAAAATTTTGGTATACAGGACCTAGTGGCACTCCATGAAAAACACACAGAACCATTAGAGACTGGGTATGATTGGTCTAGTCCCTTCATTTTACAAATGGAGAAGTGGGCGTCAGGACAAGGGAAGGACTGGGTAGAGGTCAGTTGGCAAATAAGAGGCAGGAGAGAAGACCAGGGCTCCTGCATCCTGGTCAGTGTTGCCTCAAAACATAAATAACTTCCAAAAGAATTTATAGAGAATGCTGCTGCTAAGTCACTTCAGTCGTGTCCGATTCTGTGTGACCCCATAGACGGCAGCTCACGAGTCTCCCCCGTCCCGGGGATTCTCCAGGCAAGAACACTGGAGTGGGTTTCCATTTCCTTCTCCAACGCATGAAAGTGAAAAGTGAAAGGGAAGTCGCTCAGTCGTGTCCAACTCTTCGTGACTCCATGGACTGCAGCCTACCAGGCTCCTCCGCCCATGGGATTTTCCAGGCAAGAGTACTGGAGTGGGGTGCCATCGCCTTCTCCGTTTATAGAGAATACTATTCAGCAATAAAAGGGAATAAATTACTGATATATTCTACAATGTGGATGGACCTTAAAAACAATATGCTAAGTAAAAGGAGCCAGATACAAAAGACCACATATTATATGATTCCATTTATGTGAACTATCTAGAAAAGGCAAATTTATAGAGAAAGCAGATCAGAGGTTGCCTCCAGCTGAGAGTAGAAGCAGGGATTATCTGCAAACAGGAACAGTGGAACTTTTTGGGGTGATAGAAATGATCTAAAACTGGAATATGCTGATAGTTGCACAACTCTATAAACTTTAAAAAATCATAGATTATACATGTATAATAAGTGAATTTTATGGTATATAATTTATGCCTCAATCAAGCTGCTTTTTAAAAAAGATTTAGATATGTTTATGGATGAGAGATCTCTGATGTGTGTCAGACCCTGCTAATCTTTTAAGGGAACATTTCATGAAAAAGATATACCTACCCCTATGATATCCATATGCCAGCAAATTTGGAAAACTCAGCAGTAGCCACAGGACTGGAAAAGATCAGTTTTCATTCCAATCCCAAAGAAAGGCAATGCCAAAGAATGCTCAAACTACTGCACAATTGCACTCATCTCATGTGCTAGTAAAGTAATGCTCAAAATTCTCCAAGCCAGGCTTCAGCAATACGTGAACCATGAACTTCCAGATGTTCAAGCTGGTTTTAGAAAAGGCAGAGGAACCAGAGATCAAATTGCCCACATCCACTGGATCATCAAAAAAGCAAGAGAGTTCCAGAAAAACATCTATTTCTGCTTTATTGACTATGCCAAAATCTTTGACTGTGTGGATCACAATAAACTGTGGAAAATTCTGAAAAAGATGGGAATACCAGACCACCTGACCTGCCTTTTGAGAAACCTATATGCAGGTCAGGAAGCAACAGTTAGAAGTGGACATGGAACAACAGTCTGGTTCCAAAAAGGAAAAGGAGTACGTCAAGGCTGTATATTGTCATCCTGCTTATTTAACTTATATATGCAGAGTACATCATGAGAAACGCTGGGCTGGAAGAAGCACAAGCTGGAGTCAAGATTGCCAGGAGAAATATCAATAACCTCAGATATGCAGATGATACCACCCTCATGGCAGAAAGTGAAGAGGAACTAAAAAGCCTCTTGATGAAAGTGATAGAGGAGAGTGAAAAAGTTGGCTTAAAGCTCAACATTCAGAAAACGAAGATCATGGCATCTGGTCCCATCACTTCACGGGAAATAGATGGGGAAACAGTGGAAACAGGGTCAGACTTTATTTTGGTGGGCTCCAAAATCACTACAGATGGTGACTGCAGCCATGAAATTAAAAGACGCTTACTCCTTGGAAGGAAAGTTATGACCAACCTAGATAGCATATTCAAAAGCAGAGATACTACTTTGCCAACGAAGGTCCATCGAGTCAAGGCTGTGGTTTTTCCAGTGGTCATGTATGGATGTGAGAGTTGGACTGTGAAGAAAGCTGGGCGCCGAAGAATTGATGCTTTTGAACTGTGGTGTTGGAGAAGACTCTTGAGAGTCCCTTGGACTGCAAGGAGATCCAACCAGTCTATCCTAAAGGAGACCAGTCCTGGGTGTTCATTGGAAGGACTGATGCTGAGGCTGAAATTCGAAAACTTTGGCCACCTCATGCAAAGAGTTGACTCATTGGAAAAGACCCTGATGCTGGGAGGGATTAGGGGCAGGAGGAGAAGGGGACGACGGAGGATGAGATGGCTGGATGGCATCACCGACTCGATGCACATGAGTTTGGGTGAACTCCGGGAGTTGGTGATGGACAGGGAGGCCTGGCGTGCTGCGATTCACGGGGTCACAAAGAGTCGGACACGACTGAATGACTGAACTGAACTGATGATATCCATAAAAGGTCACTGTGAGACACAAAAGGTTTGGTTCTTTGGCTTATGAAATACCCAGGTTAGCATTCTTCCTAAGTGTCCTCCTCACTAAAATATGTAAGTTTCTCGAGGAGAACAGACATGTCTTGGTCCTCAGTCTAATGACTACACCTAGCACGATGACCAGCATGCGGATATTGCTTCACAAAAAGCAAATTAAAATAAACTTCAGTTCTGCAGTGTCATGTGATTATGGGTACCTTGAGGGACCATCTTCTTTCTAGAGCAGCACCTTGGTGGGAACAGTTTGCATCCCCCACACATGACTCTCCAAGGTCCTTTAGAGATCAGTCTCTGGAGAGGAAATGCTGGTTGTGTATATCCCTAGAAGACTGTGTATAAACCAAAAGGCCTATTCATTTCACACCACTTTAGACTTTTCTCTTCCCCACCATTGTTCCCATTTACCTTATCCAGGTCAGCCTCAAAAATACAGTGATCCCTGGGCAAATAAGCTACAATACTCTAAACATTCTTCATCTAATTTCACATCTAATCCTCTCCCTTACCCTCACACCATGTACCGAATGAAGAATCGAGTACCATAAAATCCAGTTCAAAGATACTATAAATCTAACAGGAGAGACAAGTGATGTGAAAGTTGAGCTGGAGTTTGATTTCCTTCAGACCTAGGACACAGGCTCAGAAATTATTTTCAGAGCCAAGGATATTATCTAAAGGGCTTTTGTAATAGATAACTGTAAAATATCACCACAGATGTGTCCATAGTTTTATCTTCTGTGCTTTGGAGATGATATTCCCCCTCAGTTCAGTTCAGTCGCTCAGTCATGTCTGACTCTTTGCAACCTCATGGACTGCAGCAGACCAAGCTTCCCTGTCTACTGTCTTCATCATCAACTTCAACTTCCAATCAGACCTCACTTCCTGCAAGCATTCCTCAGCTAATCCTGTGAGACAGTAATGATGCCTCCAGGACTTAGGTGTTTGGCCCATTACTTTGTGCTAGCTTATGAGTAGCTTCATAATTCCTCTTCTGTCATTTTATATGTTTGTCCTTTCTCGCCAATTTTTAATTAATTATTTACTTTTGGTTGTGCTGGATCTTTGTTGTTTCACACAAGCTTTAGTTGCTCTGGGTTGCGGCGAGCTGGGGCTCCTTTTCATTGCGGAGCATGCATCTCACTGTGGTGGCTTTTCATTGTGGAGCACAGGCTAAAGGCCTGCGGGCTTCAGTAGTAGCAGCATGTGGGCTTGGTAGTTGCGGCTAGAAGTCCCTAGAGCCCAGGCTAGCTGTGGCACATGGGCTTAGCTGCCCCGAGGCATGTGGAATCTTCCCCCCTCAGGGATTGAACCCATATCCCTTACACTGGCAAGCGGATTCTTATCCACTGAGCCACCAAGGAAGTCCCCTTTCTCCCCAGTTCCAAGCAAAGGAACACATTTGCTCTGTTATTTCTTGTCAGTTACTAGGGCATGCCACTGCATCTGGCAATGTTGCGGCAAAGTTGATTATTTAAGTATTCGTTTTTCCAACTGTTTATGATCACTCCTGAAGGTTGATGCTAAAAGTCCTTCAGACTAAAAGCAGGGAAGGGTTCAGGTTCTGTGAAGTCTAAGGCTTATACTACTTGAGGTTTCCTCAAGTTAAATAGTAAAATAATTATAGAATTAGGGATAAGGACTTGGAAGGGTTCTGTGCAAGTGAGGGGCTCTGACTCTTGAGTTTCATTAGCTTCATGGTAAATCTGTTTCTTACTGAAAAATGAAGTTATATCTCATCCAACTCTTAAGCCCTGATCGATTAGGTGCCTGTTCCTGGCTTTTCCTGTGGGTATCCTGTACACAGCAGATCTTTTCCACAAGATGCTCCTCACTCAATAAAATGGCCTTAGCAGCCAAGTCTCTCTATCTAGTGAAAAAGCCCCAAAAGACTGTACTGACACTCCCCACACTTAGTAACTTGGTATCACTTAGAATAATGCTTCTTTCAGAACAGGTGATTTCTTGCTGTGCATGGTGGAGGGGGAGGTCCTTGTACCCAATTCTTCCTGGAAGACCCTGATGGCTATAAGCTCAAGGGGTGGTGTTGTGCAGCAGAAGGCCCTGGAATGTTCCAGTACATTCCACCAGTGGCCTCTGTAACCCCTGCTTCCATTCAACTTAGGCAAAGGCTTGGTAATCTACAAAATAGTGTGTATTTAGCTTGGTCTTGCTTCTTCCATGACAGTCTGATAGCATCACACAAGTTGGTACCTTCCCTGGAAGTCCCACCCAGAAGCTCCATCCAATTCTCTGATCTACTGGTGTTTGCCTAGAATGTCAAGCCAGGGTTTAGATCTCAACCCTGTCAATTTTTTGGCTATATACACCAAATTTTGATTTTTTCCCCAAATAGGTTAGAAATTCTGGGATCTCTGAATCAGTGGTGAGTCTGTGTTCCTCAGAATGCCCACGAAGCTTGTGCCACATGAGGAGACACTAACATCAAGGCCCCAGGAAGAAAGCAATATACTCAGGATGCTATAGGCCGTGTGCCCTGGCCAAAAGGCATAGAAGAATACCACTTCTACTTACTGGGAGTGTCCTATAGGCTAAGTAATTTGCCCATGTAATATTATTTAACTCTTAGTCACAGTTATTATATCCTATAAGTAGACATACCTATCCCCAGTTCACAGGTAGAAAACTGAGGCTCAGAAAGGTTAAAATATGTATTGAAGTTTATGCAGCTAGAGAAGACAGGTCCATCTGCTTTCAAAGACTATGTCTATAACCACTACGGAGGGGATCAAAGGACTAAGTCAGAGGGATGCAGACCCAGAGGTCCACTCCTTATCCAGAAACTGAAGGTCAGAGTTAGGAAGAGAGTCCAGATGGGTCATGGTATAATCCACTTCCCTGCCTCCCTGTCACTTTGCTGGGTCCTAAACTCCCTAGAACTCTGACTTTGTTTATATTGCAGAGAAGCAATGCTCAGAAATTATGGAGGTGAATCCGGCAGGGTCCAGCTGTTCTTGGTGAGGGGGTTGGAACATTTTTTGGAACTTCTTGACAAAAGCATGTCTCTCGTTCAGTGGACTAAATGCACTTCCTTTCTCCAAATTTTTCCTACCTTAGAGAAAGAGAGAGAGATGGGGAAGCTGGGGGATTTCCATTAAGGAGAAACCAGAGACGATCAAAGGAGGAGGAGAGTGGTGCTGCCCTTTAAGAAAGCCTGCCAGAGCTCTGGAACTGGGACTCTTAAGAAACTTCTGTAATGTGCCAAGTAAAGTGAGAAAGCTCTTCGTGGGGTCAAAAGAGAAGCTACAAGAGGAAGCCCCACGGAAGACTTGGCAGAAGAGAGTGGGAAGGAGGTAAAAAGCTATCCAGGACCAAAAGTGTGTTTTAATTCTGAACCCACCAAAACCAAAAAAGAAAAGAAAAGGACTCATGCCTTGACTCCCTACTTCTGGGGTGGGGCAGCCAAATAAGGGGAACTCTTGCTGGACTGTGCTCTCCATTTTGACAGAAAACACTGGCTGCGCTGCCTGCCCAGCCTGCCAGAGCACTGCTGGAAAGAGCCACCAACCGCTGTGTTTGGTTGATAAATGATGGGCACCCCTGCCTGCTGCCCAATCTTCTTTTCTCTCTGCTTAGTTTGCAGCCTTTTGCCTGCTGGGGAGCCCCAGAGTAGGGGTGGGGAGAGAAGGGTCCTCTAGACAATATTAATACTCAGTGATTTATAGACTGCTGTAAGGGGAGGGGGGAAGTCAGAGGCGACAAGCCCCTGGGACTAGTTTCCATGACACATCAGCATACCACTGACAAGAGTCAAATTATTTTTGTGTTGCCTACGCCTTCAGGCTCGTCTTTGAAAGACACAGCCCTTACCCTGCTGGTACCAGGTAGGATGAGACCAGCAGAGCTGGCTGGAACAAGGCTAATGAACATACAACCAAGTCCTCAACCTTTACTTTAAGCCCCACACTGCTGGGAGAGGGAAGAAATAAGTGAGATCGAGTAGCTCAATAGCTGTTTTTGGAGGATTTATTTTTTTAATGTGCAAGAATTCTTTTGAACCCTCCATGGCTCTAAGAAAAACTGTTTGAAATGTCCCCACTTAAGGGGCCTGAGGTTAAGTGCCAGGGATGGAAGGCTAAATGCCAGGGATGCTGCTTGCAAGGATTCTTGGGACCGGGGCTAATGGCCTCCCTGCTGTGGGCTCAGGAATACCAGCCCCAGGCTCTGGTTGCCCTGAGAGATGCAGCCATTTTTACTTCTGTTTGAAGGGCACCACCTTCTGGGTTTTTCCCTTCTTTGGTGAAAACCAGAGTAGAATATGCCCATGGAACCAACGGGGCATGTGCCCAAGAGTCTGGAGGGCACTGGAGATAACAGTGTGAGGCAGGGTGAGATCAATGCTTTATATAGCTTAGAGTTTGGTCCCTGCTGGTGGAGAGACGATGCATTTTGTGAGAGTGCATAGTAATTGCCCTTCATAAGGATGATCTCAAAAGGTCAAGGGATGGGCCCTGAATAGCCCTAATGTCCCTGAAACAGTCTATTGTATAGCTATTGTCCATACATGTAAAGGAGCCCTTCTTGACCCTATTCGTACTTTTCTGGCTCTCAGATTTCCCAAGTGAAAAACTGTACTCTACTTTATCCCCAGTCCCACCTCTACCTCTTTTAAGCTTCAACAAAATAGTTCAACATACATTTCTTGAGCTCCTACTATGTGCCAATCATGCTAGGTGCTGGGGATATAGAGATAAATAACACACAGTCTCTTCTCTGGGGAGTCCATAGTCTAGTTTTCAAAAAATTTTCCTTTGCACTGATTTTGGGGATTTAGTAAATAAAACTGTACTTATCTCCTTTATAGTTTCACATGGATGGATCAGAGCCTTTGCCTCATAAGGTAACTTCCACTTTCCTCTTGACCAATTTAAAAGTTTCTTTGGACTCTGATATGTTTTAGGAATTGAGTGACTATAATTAGATACTATATAGACACATCTACAAATGTTATATGCATGTGGGTACAAGAGTAATTTTCTGTTTTCCAACTTCCTTCATTTATTATTATTACTGCCATTTTTTCATACATCCGATAGTTACTAGGTGCCTGTTAAGTACTATGTACCTTCCTAGGTGCTGAGAATGCAGTGGTAAGTAAAATGGACACTTGCTTTAATGAAACCTTTAGGGTATGCATTGGGAGGACAGAAGGCAAAGAATCTAGATTAAACATACAAATAGATATATAATTATAAACTGAGACAACTGGTATGAAGAAAAACGCAGGGT
Organism: Capricornis sumatraensis; assembly: GCF_032405125.1. NCBI lineage: Eukaryota > Metazoa > Chordata > Mammalia > Artiodactyla > Bovidae > Capricornis > Capricornis sumatraensis. The sequence goes on along the minus strand of NC_091076.1, from coordinate 87,030,366 downwards.
ACTGTAACAGTGTAGAAATGAGGGCTTTGGTCTAATCTAGAAGCTTTGGGAAATAGTTCCCTGAGGAAATGACATTTGACTTTAGATCTGAAGGATTAGTAGAAAGAGGTGAAGAAGAGAATGAGGGAAGAAATTTCCAGTCAGAGTAAAGGGTATGTGCAAAGGTCCTGAGGTGGAAGGAACCAGGGCAGGAGGGTCAATGAGGTTAAAACACAGAGAATGAGGTTGTATGGGATGGGCTGGAGAATTAACCAGAGGGCAGATAATGCAGGGAAGGTCATGATGGTTGGACTAGGCCTTTTTGAAGCCCTCTCTTTCCTTCTAGGCCTATCTGTGGAGAATGTAGTCAGGCCAGGTAAGAATTTCAGTTTTATCCTACAGAAGATTATGGAACCAAAGTCTTTATAGAATAGCTCATTTCCCTGGATTATTAATGCTACTTAGATTTGTCTTGAAGGAGAACAGTAATGACAGTCTGAACTATTAGGAACTTTCCCAGTTTCCTGGCAGGGTGTGGCTATATGTCTGGCTGGCCCTCTGAAGGCCCAAAGCTGAAGAACCAGCCCCAGCCTGGCAACCCTCAGGCAAGGGATGGCCCCTGTCAGTGTGGACAGAGGGGCAAGGGTGGAGGGTGGGTGGAGTGCTTTGCTTGAGGTATCTACTCCACAGTGACATTTGGAAGAGCCCCAAGACTATGGCTCTTGTTCCCTGATAAGTCTATCATATGCACACCCCCATTGAAATGGTCTTGCCACCCTTCCTACAGCAGCTGTATGCCCCACCCCATCTGGGGAAGGCCTCTGGATAAGAACTCTGACTCTGCCCAGAACCTGAGGTCTTGGCCTTCTGAGTTCAGGCTTTAGTACTGTCTGGAGCCATGTATATACATATTTCTGATCGTTTTCCAGAGTTATTAATGGAAGCCATGGGAGAATAGGGTCAAGATGGTTGGACTGGGCCTTTCTGAAGCCCTCTCTTTCCTTCTAAGCCTATCTTTGGAGAATATGCTCTGGTGTAGTGACATCTATCGGCAAGACTAGGCAGGAAAGAAAATGACCAGATGCCCACTCATCTCCAGGTAATTTCCAGACTAGTAAGAAAATCATCCTTCACCCCTGAGATTGGGTTGGATCAGTAACCTCAGTTGGTTAGAGCAAGACTAAGTAGTCCAAGGTTGTGAGTCTGGACCATGTATGTGCTGACTTACCTTAAATAGAGAAATTATTTTCCTAGTTGTAGCTTGCATCCCTCACCCTGGCAGTTGATTCACATCTGGGGACAATTAGTCACAAGGGAGATTGACTAAGCATGTGTAAGTGACTCACAGAAACCCATTCCTAGCCCCTATTCTGGGGAAAACATCTCCCAACAAATGAAATGACCCTCAGTTTACAAATGGTAGAATGCAGGATCATTTTGCATCCTCCTGAAGTTGACTGGTTTGTGAATTTTTTTTCTTCTAGGACTCAATTTCTCCTAGGTAATCAGGAAAATAGTGTCTATAAGCCATCTTCAAAGTTTCTGTAGTGGGCAAGAGTGACTTCAGCTTTTCAAGTTGCTCCTCAGTTCTTGCTGAGGAAAGACATAACCTGCTTCCTCGCTGCTTTTACCCATGTCATCTACACATTCTGTTCATAATCTCATTCTCTTTCTCAATAGCACGCATACTTGACAAAGACTTTACCACTAGAGGTAATAGAGAAGCCAGAGAGAGAGTGAGGAGAAACTACCAGAGAAATCATTATGAAGCAAATGGTCTCCTTTCTCCATAACATGGACTCCATAGCTGAATGTGGCTCAGACAAAGCATCTGTCTCTCCGTCTTTCAATCAAACTTAAAAAGAAAATCATCAGGCCCTCAGTGGAGAAATGAGTAATGCACAGGATTTCATGGAAGAGGAAACAGGACTAGTAAATAAACACATGGAAGACTGAAGTCCATCCTAACTAGAAATAAAATGAAAAGCACATTTGAGGTGCAGTTTTCTTTTTTTTTTAAACTAAACTTGCAAGATTTTATTAAGTGGTAACACTCAGTTCTGGGAACATCTTAAAATTGGTATCCTCCCACAAGGATGGTGACACTTTAAATTTGGACAAGTCTTTGGGGGAAAAAAATCAAGCAATGTAGAAGAGGTAGAAATAAAAACAGGAGAGCTACAGATGCATGCAGACACTCACTGCATCATTATCTGACTTAAAAGAACCTCAATAATCCCAAACAGGGCACGTTATGTCACAGTGCACATTACAACATTACACAGCAATTACAATTATAATTACGAGGACTACAGAGAAACAAGGAGATATTAAGAATCTGTAAAAAATATGGAATCTCATGCAAGCAATGAGTGCATCTATGCAAAATGTGCACATATAATAAAATGTATGCATGTGGAGAAAAACTGGAAGGCAATACGCAAACAATAAAAATAGCTCTATAGCAACAGTGAGATTAAGGATGTCTTATTTTTTCAAACATTTATTTAGTGTTATTATACTGGATTAATAACTTTTGAAAAGGTGGAGAGGGTTGGTGCAGGTGTATGTCATACTCCCCCAGCCCCTACTATTACACACTGGTCCTAAATCAACAGCTCTAGGAGGAAAAGACCTGTCTGTTTATTCACAGAGTACACTCAGCTCCTACCCAATGCATAGCACTTGTCAGATGCTCGATGAATGAATAAATGAAAATAACTTCAGTCTAAAACGTCTCAACCCATGATCACTGAATACATTCCATCCTGGGAATAAAAAAGAATTTGGTTTTGCTGGAATTAAAAAAAAGAAAAAAATGAAGGCCCATCCATAATGGCAATCCCCTGGTTTTCTTGATAAATAAATTTGGGCATAGAGAAACAGAGAGACAGTCTGTTAAAGCAAACCCAATTACCACCCAGGAACATATGTTGCCCTGAGGCCTTCGCTGCTATAACAACATTGTGTAACTATAACTACAGCCCTGGAGGGCTTTGCCCCTGTCAAATAAGGGAAAAGATGTCTTCATTGTATGAGGGCTTTGTGCTTAGACTGGCTTCCCTAGGGAGCTTGGATCAGAGAAGAGAGGTAGAAAAGTGAAAGAAAGGGGGAAATGAAGGGCAGGAGTGGGGAAACTGCTACTCAGTCAGGATCAGAGTGATCTTTTTTTTCAATTTGAGCAATTTTCAAAATGTACTTATTTGACTGTTTAGTTTTGGTGGTTATTTATAACCCCAGCTGCAGAGGCGGGGAACAGTGCCTGAGCTTGCTGGGATCTGTCCAATACCTTCCCCCAGGGTAGGGCTGGAGGTGGGTGTGGACAAGGTGATCCAAGAACCAAATTAACAAGTGGCCAAGAAGGTAAGAGAAGTTCCTGGCCTTATCCAGCAAGAGTAAGAAAGAAGGAACCACAGATGATCTCACTGACTCTATTGTTTTTTTTCAATTTAAAAAAACCCATATATTTTCACTGATTCTATTTTTAAGGCAGCTGTAAATGAAAAGATTTTAATATGAATTATGGTCACATCAGCAAATTCTGAGACTTTCACAGAGGGATAGGGACTAGGTCAATACTTTTACTCAGAAGTTATGAGACTGGCCTGGCTACACTAGCATTGTCTTTAAAAGGTCAAAGCATGCTTCCTCACCTTACAGGACAGTTATTATGCACACAGAAGAAACTGCTGTCCTTAACCACTACTGGTCAGAAAGAGGCTTAGAGGAGAAAGGACAACTGGTTCTGTGCAAGTCTTTCCTAACTAAGCCAACACCTGGCAGTGGCTATCCCATTTACCGAGCCCTTTTAGATGCCAGCAAGAAAGAAGCTAGAGACGATGAGGCCAGCCAGGCAAGCCTCCCGATCTCGAGGAACTCCTAGGCCTCTGAAACAAACAATGGACAACTATACCTTGTATTTGAAATATGGTATATATCATTTTACTGGCAAGGGGAACATCTGAAAGGAGATTGAGGGATCTTTTAGGAAGTTTCAAATATAACAGAGGAGAGGAGATACAGATATGAGGAAGAAAATTCACGGGAACATACATAAAGATTATCCCTGCTAACCCTGCCCTGTTTGGTTCCTCCGCCACTCTGGGTAAGGTTATTATTATGGCAGTGTTCTGATTGGTCTCTTTTCCACTCTGATCAGTCCCCCTCACAGCTTCCAGAAACAGATCTCTAAAGTGCAAGCCTAATCGTGGAACTCCTCTGCTTAAAATCCTTTAGAGATTCCCCCTCACCTTCGGCCCAGGCTCCTCAGCAGGACACTTAAATGGTTCCCCAAACCGTTCCTGCCTCTTCTTTATATCAGCCACTCCAAATCTAGTCATGCCTTCAGCCACCCACACACGGGGCTGCTCCACACCTCTGTGCTTTTGCACATGTTGTTTCCTTTGTAAGAAAGTCCTTCTTCTCCTTGTCTGCAGGGAAACTTATTTGTCCTATGAAGTCCACCTCCTTCATGCATACGTTCCTAAAGCTTCCAGATAAAATCCATTTCCTCCTCTGTACCACTTTTGAACTTTGCTCATTTTCCTATTTTTCCATTACTGCTCTACCGTGTTTTGGAACAAGCTTACTGACCTAGGGAAACACGATGTTTTGTCTGTCTTGCTTTGACTCAATATCTAACATATAGTGCCTGGGTAATCATTCTGTATATTTTGAGTTAAGTGAAGCTCAACAGAAAAAAAGCAAACAACCCACTGAGACCATATAAAGTTATAGTCACAAACATTAAGATGTTACAGCCATATTGTGCTAAGCTCTTTATAACAATCATTTCCTTTAATCTTTATAACAACTCTTAAAGTGGCTATTCGTATCTCCACTTCACAGACGAGAAAACTGAGACCCAGGGAAATTTTATAACTTGTCCAAGAGCAATGCAGACAGAAGGTGACAGAGCTGAAATTCAAATCTAAATCTGACATCAAAGCCCTGTGTTGGACACTAGAAGAGCTGATGAATAAAATACGTAGGAGTTCTTTTCCTATTGCTTGTTAGGCACAGAGTGAGGGAAACAGCGCATCTACCAAGCTGTATAAGAAAAAGTACATATAAAGCAGCAAGTGCAGAGTAACAGACATCACTGTGCCCTAATACCTTAGAAAGAATGTCAGGAAAGGCCTTCGGAAGAAAGTATTAAAGAAGGCTGAGCGATGCATCAGGGCAGGAAGAAAAGCCTGTATGAAAGTGTAAAGGCAAGAAGAACAGTGGAGCTACCTATGTGAAGTCTGGCAGATGAGACAGGCAGCAGGCAACTGGTAAAAGGTAACTGATGAAACCAACATCAGTTCCTGCTTCGAGTGATAACTGTGTCATGATGAAAATAACAAAGTAAAGATTATGTGTAGTTCAGAAAAAGAAAGGAAGAGAGAAAAAGCTTTCAGGATTTCCCCCTCTCCATCCTAAACATACCTAGGTGTTTTTCATCTTTAGTACACACTTTTCTTACGATCACATTTCTATCCCACTGGTGTTAGTTTTTCCATCTTTTTGCTAGAGGGTATACTTTCCAAGGGCAAGAACCATGTGTAAATGAAACCATAAACTCTTTTAGTGCTGGCTGCAGTGTTTGAAAATTCAGTGTAAGTGATTAATTAATGTTGAACATCTGTAATGTTGGTGTTTGTATGATGAATAGTTAAGTCGGGATAAGATTTTACTCTAAGATACTAATTTCCAGGGAGGCATACTTCACCATCTTTGAGTGCTATACATTCAGACCGTGAAACAGTAAACATATTATGGTTGACCAGGAAGAATTTACTGTAGGCTTCACAGGTGGCGCTAGTGGTAAAGAATCCATCTGCCAATGCAGGACACATCTGCCAATGCTGGACACGTCTGTCAATGCAAAAGATGTGTTCCATCCCTGAGTCAGGAAGATCCCCTGGAAAAGGAAATGGCAACCCCCTCCAGTATTCTTGCCTGAGAAATGCCATGGACAGAAGAGCCTGGCGGGCTACAGTCCATGGGAACGCAACGAGTTGCACACGACTGAGGGACTAAGCACAGCATAGAATGGACTGAGCACTATTAAGGATGGTATTAAAGAAGTGAGACATGCTCTTAACATAAGATCTCCTTACCAACAGCTGGGGAGCCAGAACACTAAAAAATAACCTTAGGAACATACCAGTAAGTGCAGAATAAAAGTAATAGTGTGAAATTAAATGCTTAAGTCCTGAGGGGATACAAACGAAGAATAAGCAGGAGCCCTTTCCAAATAAGATCTTATGTGCACTTCAAACTAAGTAAGTTATTCAAAGGTATCTATAGTAAAGACTAAAAGCTAAAATAATAAAAACAAAATACCAAAAGCTGTGTGCCTTAACATTAGCCTAGAATATCTCCCTGGTGGCTCAGATGGTAAAGAATCCACCTGTAAGGTGGGAGACCTGACTGAGTTCCTCCTGGACAGAGGAGCCTGGCAGGCTGCAGTGCATGGGGTCGCAAAGAGTCACACACGACTGAGGGATTAAGCACGCAGAATATCTCCAAGGAGAGTGTAAACTAAGGGTCTGGAACTTCAATCCTTCAGAGTCCTCTGTTTAGCACATCAATCAGATGATCCTAAATTAACGACTGAGCCTGCCTGGATCCCACCCATGCGCTCCGGGTCAAGCCTTGGTCTTCTCAAGGCTCTTCTTTTAGCAAGGCTAAATCCTCAACGGGCTTCCCTTGTGGCTCAGCCGCTAAAGAATTCGCCTGCAATGCGGGAGACCTGGGTTCGATCCCTGGGTTGGAACATCCCCTGGAGAAGAAAAAGGGTACCCGTTCCAGTATTCCGGCCTGGAGAATTCCACGGACTACAGCCCTTGGGGTCGCAGAGTCGGACACGACTGAGCGACTTTCACTCACTCACTCAAATCCTCATCGTCTGCTATCCACTTCCCTGCCTTTAAACTCGTCTAGCCTTACATCTTCCACAGCTTCTTCTTTCGAGGCTCCCTCACTATTATTTAAAAATCAGTGCCCGAGATCCAGCTTTACTAAAAATATTCCTTCCTGTTCCTCCGTCCCTCAACTGTTGGCTGAAGCAGCTGAATTTCGAGAGGTCACTTGGGCTCATGAAGTTCAACGCTTCTGTGGCTCTGGCGCACACAGATGCACACACATTCTCAATCCTGCGGGCCACCCAAGGCGCTCATAACCATACAGGATGGGGTAAGGAGACGGGTGCTCACCACAGAGCTAAACTGGCTCTTCTTTGGAGCTACAGCTTCTGGAGAATGGTTCGGTCTCCTTTCGCGATTGAACGAATTAATCTACTTGATGTTTGCTAAAGGGCAAGGACAATGTCTCCTCTACCAGACAAGAAACTTCCTGGCGATGGACGCTACCCTTTCGTTCCTTTCCCGAGCTCCCATTCCTCACCATTTTGACACAGGATAGCTGTTAAAATTGTTTCATCTGCAAAATATCCCTTCCCAACTTTGAGTTTATGCCCATAAACGGAAACGTCCTTTAGCCAATTCGGCGACGAAAGGGTTAAATCTCAGCAACCTGATGGATTCTGGGGCTTTCCTTCCTCGACTTCAGAAATTAAAACGACCAGGAAGGGAAATTTTGCCCTAAGTAAAGATGAGAACCTTTAACTTCAATTGTCTGGCTTCTGCCCCAAACAGGAATGGCTACCTACGCCTACAAAGGGTGCCATTCCCCTAACTAAACTTGGCTGGCCCCACTTTCCACCACCGGAGCCACTTCCTGCCCAAGTCCAAAATGGCGGCCAGTAGCCTCACCAGGGTAACGAACCTCCCAGCATCCTCTTTGACCCGAACGTCATGTGACGCAAACCCCAGCCGGAAGTGGAGGAAAAAGCGCCTCAGCCCGCGGCGCCTGCGCAGAAGGCTCTAGACGCTGAGAAGCAGGAGGCACTTGGGATCGTCCGCAGGATTGGGACTGCTACACAGGCCGCCACGGAGCCCGCCGGAGCCACCGTTCCTGCTGCTGCCGCCGCTGCCCGAATCATAACCGTCGGGCCGCAGCAGCCGGCAATGCCTCGAAGGAAGGTGAGAGGAACAGGACGGGAGGGATGGCGGGTTTCTAAGGATAGTCGTTTGAGAAACATGACGCAGTTGGCCACGCCTCATAATGGTTGGGTTCCAACTTCCCGCTCCCCCGAACCTAGCTTAGCAACCCTCTTCTGTCCATACCCAACAGAAAAATGTGGGCCCGACCCTGGCCTCGGCCTATGGTTGCAACTATTCCCGCCCTCTGCTTGCCTGGCTCGGAGGCGTTCTTCTCGTTAATTGGTCGCTGAAACGTCTAGAAACATATTGATTGGCTGGTGACACCGCCCATTTGGGCTCAACGGTCACCTCCCCGCGTGTGGGGGCGGTGTATGGGCCCGGCTCTATCGCTGTCCGACAGGCCGTAGAGAACGATCTCTCCTCTCTTGATTGGCTAGGCCTGCCAGTCTTTCCTGTTGGGGCGCGGTTTATCGGGACCGCGGTTGGGTGGCTCGAATCCCCTCCCTTCCGTCTGATGATGCTCACAGAGGCAGAGTTTTGGAGCATCCTTTCTTTCCCCGCGGGGGACAGAACAAAGCCGAGAACTGGGTGGTGGAAAACCAGCGCCCACTCCCCAGGGATCTCACTCTGGCCTGTTGCTCCTAAGCTGTGATTTTTCCTTGTCTGCTTAGCTAGCGCCTACAAAATGCAGTTCGTTAAATCAGAAACTTTCTAAAATTAGATGGGGTTTATGAGATCACCTAGGGACACCCCACCCCTTCTTTTCTCAGCTAAACAAACAGGCTTAATGGAGTACCCCGAGCCACTCAATTAGGCAATGCAGAGCCGGGACTCCAGAACAAATCTAATTCAACAAATGTTTATTGACTGCTTGCTACCTGCTGGCTGCTGGGGATTTAGAAATTAATTAGGCATGATCCTTGGCTTAAGGAAATCTGAGTCTGATGGGGAAAACAAGACTCGTAAATAACTTGAAAGGATCTAGTAAATTCTCTACTTGGCAGTAATAGACAAAGCTTAATGGCACGAAAGTGAGAGAGCAATTAAGTCTACTATGGAGTAAGATGGGAAGTAGATTAGTAAAAGGCGGGAGAGAAGAACTCAATTCCATGATCAAGCCGGGAAGGTGATGGTCAGAGATAATCAGGGATTCAATATCTGAGTAATTGGACTGGGTGAATTTTAAGACTCCCCTTTTATTCTGCCAATTTTCTGTGACTGTCTCTGGAGCCTCTACTCAGTATCTGGGCAGATTAGCCTTGGAATATTTGGAAAGTTTATTGTATTTTTGTTCATTTCTGCAGAATTGTTTCTCTTCCCAGAGGCTTTCAAGTATTATACTTTTTAATGTCTCCTACAGTGATGTACATTGATAGGTGGTATTTATATTAAGGCTCACCAAATGCAACAGTAGTACTGGTGCCTTGGAATAGGCCCACAGTTCTTTCTGCAGTTCCCAAATACAGAGAACTTGTGAAAATGTATGCTTTTTAGTAGCTTATTTGGTGGCATAAACTGTCCTGAGGCGATTTACAGTTTTTGTGTGTCTCATTTAGTGTGAATGTTTATAAATTTTGCTGCAGAAAGATTATTATTTGCAGATGTATGCAAATTTTTCTCTTTCCAAAAATCTAAAAGGTTATGAATTCTAAACAATTGGTGCTTAGGATTTTGAATAAAGAACATATATCAGTAATTTGAAGCTTTAGTGTTTTTTGGTTGTTTTTTTTTTTTAGCAAATATGTTTCTCTTTCTGGTTTAGTAAAAGGTATAGTGTTAATAAAAGTTAATACTTTTATTAGCGAAGTTGATGAAAGTTATCTCTGGCTAACATGCCTCAGAAGGCTAACAATTGGCAAATAATTATTAATTGAAAAGGTGATTTTTAAAAACCTTCTGTTTGCTACTGCTACTGCTGCTAAGTCGCTTCAGTCATGTCCGACTCTGTGCCACCCTATAGACAGCAGCCCACCAGGCTCCCCCGTCCCTGGGATTCTCCAGGCAAGAACACTGGAGTGGGTTGCCATTTCCTTCTCCAATGCGTGAAAGTGAAGTCACTCAGTCGTGTCTGACTCTTAGTGACCCCATGGACTGCAGCCTACCAGGCTCCTCTGTCCATGGGATTTTCGAGGCAAGAGTACCAGAGTGGGTTGCCTTTGCCTTCTCCAACCTTCTGTTTATGCTTACATATAAATCTTTATGTTCAAGTCACTCCCTTCCCCCCTTTCTTAAAGCACTTTTGGCATTCAAGTGAAGAAACTTTAAAAGTAGATAACATAAAGAAAAAAGGATATTACTCTCTTTGCCCCTAAGTTCTTTTAGGACCATGACATTTTGAATTCATGTGTGGTTTTTAAAAATGTAATAGCTGTTCATGGAAACTTTGAACAAAAGCTACAATAAAGTTCAGTGGGGTCTAGCACTAACATTTTTCTCATTACCTTTGAGTTACTGTAAGTACATGTTTTATGTCAATCAGACTGTTTTGAGTAAAATACTTTATTAAAGTTTGTGGTACTGACCTAATGAACTTGTTTTAGAATTATAATAATACAGCAAGAATTCTTCTCCTGTATTTATAAAGGTGCATTATTTGTCAGTTGTTGCATTTAAGTAAATAAAAGGAAGGTTTGAACTTGGTGTTATCAGCATTACAGTCTGTTTTATTTCCAGTGTTAATTGAAACCCAGAGTAAATGTTTCTGTGCTAATATTTGAACCTATGGTGTTACAGAGGAATGCAGGGAGTAGTTCAGATGGAACCGAAGATTCCGATTTTTCTACAGATCTTGAGCATACAGATAGTTCAGAAAGTGATGGCACATCCCGGCGATCTGCTCGAGTCACCCGCTCTTCAGCCCGGCTAAGCCAGAGTTCCCAAGGTAAAAGGCAGCTTCCTTTTTCATGATCACACCTCACAGCTTATTGGACATTGTATTATTGTGCTGGTAAATGTGGAAACTGGTCCCTTGTCTGAATGTTGATGACAGAATCTGGTAAAATACAGAATAAATGACTGCAAAGTATCACGTGTTTAAAATGGTTCCATTTGGGGAACTGTCTGATTTGTAGACCCAAAAGAACCGTGTCTGGTTTAATAGATATGTGAAACATGAATGTCCTGAGTCATTTAATTTTTCATAGATTACAGTTTCCCAATCAGTAAAATGAGAGTGTTATCTTTTCACTTCCTAAAAGTGGTTTAGGCCTAGGGACTTCAAGTGGTCTCTTGAAGAACTTGTTATTGTAGGAGGCCCAGTACTTTGAAGTGAAGTGAAGTGAAAGTTGCTCAGTCGTGTCAGACTCTTTGTGACCCCATGGACTGTAGAGTCCATGGAATTCTCTAGGCTAAAATACTGGAGTGGATAGTCTCTCCCTTCTCCAGGGGATCTTCTAGGTTGATCTTCTTTGATCAACCCAGGGATCAAACCCAGGTCTCCCACATTGTAGGCAGATTCTTTACCAGCTGGGCCGCAAAAAAGTCCCAGTACTTCTAAAACCATGTTTAATTATACAGTATAGTCAGGTACAGTTAATAAAAAGAAACAGTTGACCAGCTGTCAATTGTAAATACCCAGAATTTTGCTTTGGTAGTAGAGAATGGGAAATCTTGGTTTTGGAAGGTTCTGTAGTGCAGTTGGCCATCTGGGCTTAGATTTGGAGGGTATCCCTGACTCTCCTGGCTCTGCTCTGGGATTCTCTGGGAAAGACAGAAATTTGTAATCAATGCAGAAAACGACGATCAATTAAGAGAGATAGTAAATTAAGAAGGAAAATATAAAATACTTTGATCACTTAAATAGTATTGATTTGGTTATTGCTGTATGAGCATGTTGCAGAATAAGAGAAAAACATCTATTTTTTTCAAGCAAGAAGGTGGAAACATTCTCTTTTAGCAACTGTTCTTTATTTTTGAATCTAATATTTGAGCTGAAGTATAGATGTCTTGATTTCGCAACTTTAAGTTTTTATCTTTTGGTACAATGGGAATATTGATAAATGGCTACTATAATTGAGGTACTATGCTATGTTCTGGAATACCATGATAGAAAAATCAGACTTCTTGCCCTCAAGGTGCTTACAGTATAGTGCAGGATGTAAACTGATATGATAATGCATTGTGGAGTGGGCTTTGAGAGAGGTTGGCACAGAGTACTGTGAAAGTCCAGAGGTGGAAATCTTAAAGGATCTAAGTAGGAATTTACAAGTTGAAAATGGAAAAGTGGTATTATAGGCAGAGGGTATAGTATATGCAACAGATTGTGTGTAAGTGTTCTTGTAAAGTAATTGGCCATGCACTGGACAGCTGAAAGTTGTAAATATTCAAAATAACTAGGAATTATTAGGTTGGTGCAAAAGTAATTGCAGTTTTGCATTGTCGAATTTTGCCATTTGATACTGGAATACATTCTTAAATAAAAGTGGTTATCTTATTTCAATGCGCATTTCTTGCTTTATGTTTTTGCTAATGAGTTATTATTTGCTGTTTATCTTTATATGTATTTTAGACTGTGGAGATGATGTTAGACAAAAAGCAGATTTGAGCGATTTTCTTGTTCAAATTCAAAATGGGTCATAAAGCAGCAGAGACAGTTTGCAACATCAGCAACACATTTGGCCCAGGAACTGCTAATGAACATTCAGTGCAGTAGTAGTTCAAGAAATTTTGCAAAGGCCTTCAAGATGAGGAGCGCAGTGACCAGCCATTAGAAGGTGACAGAGACCAGTTGAGAGCAATCATAGAAGCTGATCCTCTTAGAACTCCATGAAGAAGTTAACCAAGAACTCAGTGTGGCTTGTTCTACAATTGTTTGGCATTTGAAGCAAATTGGAAAGGTGTAAAAGCTCGATAAGTGAGTGCCTCATGAGTTGACCACAAATCTAAAAAAGGATCGTTTTGAAGTGCCATCTACTACTAGGTTGGTGCAAAAGTAATTGTGGTTTCGGACTGTGAATTTTAAATCATTGTAACTAAGCTCAAACACACCTTTATTAATCAAAATAGGAACCATTACAATGAACACATTATTGCAAACAAGAAATAAATTTATTTGTGTAGTGTAAAAATCCATACTTTAGAATTCAGTGAACTCTTGAAAAGCACTTTTTGCCTCCTGCTGATTGTGGAAGCATTTTTCCTGCAGAAAGTTGTCAAAATGCTTGAAGAAGTGGTAATTTGTTAGTGAGAGGTCAGATGAATATAGTGGATGAATCAAAGCTTTGTAGCCCAGTTTGTTCAACTTTTGAAGCATTGGTGGTGTGACGGGTGACCAAGCATTGTAGTAGAGGAGAAGTCTCTTGGCCAACATTGGTTGCAGGTGTTGCGGTTTTCAGTGCATCTCATTGATTTGCTGACTATACTTCTCAGATGTAATGGTTTCAGAAAGCTGTAGTGGATCAGACACCCACAATAGGCCACCAAACAGTGACTGTGACCTTCTTTTGATGCAAGTTTGGCTTTGGGAAGTGCTTGGGAGCTTCTCTGTCCAACCACTAACCTGGTTGGTCACTGGTTGTCGTATAAAATCCACTTTTTGTCGCCAAGTCACAGGTCATAATCCAATCAAGAAATGGTTCCTTGTTGCATAGAGAAGACAACACTTCAGAATGACAGTTTTTAAAATTTTTGGTCAACTCATAAGGCACCCACTTACCAAACTTTTTCATGTTTCTAATTTGCTTCAAATGCCAAATGACCATAGAGTAGTCAATGTTGAGTTCTTGGGCAATTTCTTGTGTATTCGTAAGAGGATCAGCTCTCTATTGGTTGCTGTCACCTGATGGCCAACCATTGCGTTCCTCATCTTGAAGGCTCTTGTCTTCCTTTGCAAAACTGAACCACCACTGCACTGTACGTTCATTAGCAGTTCCTGGGCCAAGTGCACTGTTGATGTGTGAGTTGTCTCTGCTGCTTTATGACCAATTTTGAGCTCAAATTAAAAAATTGCTTGAATTTGCTTTTCATCTAACATCATTTCTATAGTCTAAAAATAAACAGCAAGTAATAAGTCATTAGCAAAAAAAAATAAAGCAAGAAATATGCATTAAAATGATGCATAACATAACCACATATATTTAAGAATGTATTCCAATATCAAACAGCAAAGTTCAGCAATGCAAAACGAAAGTTACTTTTGCACCAACCTAATACCTGATCCCTTGGTCTCTTTCTAGTTACACTTTGTCACCAGTAAGTTACACAACTCCTGAGGACACCATTCACAGTATGATTCATGTTAGATGGCCCTTTCTATTTTTTTTTTTTTAATTTTAAAATCTTTAATTCTTACACGCATTCCCAAACATGAAGATGGCCCTTTCTAAAACAAAATGTAGGCTACATTGTAAATGGAGCCCCTTGGAGATACACAAACTGAAAACTGAGCTGTGTGCTAACTTTTACACAAGAGTTTGAGAATTTCAGTTTTCTTTGAAGAATCTGTAAGATTTACATATTAGGATCTTTTTTTTGTTTAAAATAGACTTTAACTTCTGAATTGGTTTTATTCCTGTAAGTATCTTTAGATTGGAGATGTAAAAGAACTGTTGGCTGCTTCAGAATAGATTTTTGCATCCAAAAATTTTTTAAGTTGTATCCTTGCCTTACCCTTTATGAATCTAGTATTATTTTGTTTTATTAGAGTGTCAGACAGGGTAATTAGGAAGAAAAAAAGGTCCTTAAAGAAAGGAAATATTGGTTTTTCATGTTTTTACATAGAATCTTTGTTTTTTCAAATATTGGCCACTTTTTTTTAAGAAAGTAAATATGATGCCATCAAACCAACAGTCCTTGTTGGCAGACTAGAAGTTCAGTAGTCCATAGTCTTGGCTCTAAGGCCTCTGATTTGGCCTGGTGAATCACAGCCTCAGTAGCCTACCATTCATTCGCCATTACTGACAGTCATTCCTCCTCAGAACTACTAAAGATATATATCTTTAGTAGTAGAGTATCTCTTTTCTGGTGGGTTAAAGGAAGAAAGAGCATGTAGCTAATATTTATAAAGCACTACGTTTAGATATCTAAGGATCTTATTAAGTCCCTTATGTGAGTTATTTCACTTATTTCTCACAGCAAATGTATGAGGAATGTGTTACTAGTATTTTCCCTTTTTTTAAAATAGATCAGGAAATAGGCTTGGAGAGATTAACTTGCCCAGTATGCCCAACTAGTTTAGTATGATGAAGTGGAATTGAATTACATTCAATCTTGATTCCAGTGCCTAAGCCATTAGTTCTGTGCTGTACTGTACCTCTCTGCCGTCTCTATGTTGCTTATATTTAGGAGAACCTACATGCTAATAAGTCACACTAATGGAATATAAAACAGATTTATTTCTTTTTTCTTTAATTGTTTTATTATTTTTAAAATCGGGATCAGATTCCAGTCCTGTTCGAAATTTGCAGTCCTTTGGCACTGAGGAGCCTGCTTACTCTACCAGGAGAGTGACCCGTAGTCAGCAGCAGCCTACTCCAGTGACTCCGAAAAAATACCCGCTTCGGCAGACTCGTTCATCTGGCTCAGAAACTGAACAAGCGGTTGACTTCTCAGATAGAGGTGAGTGGGTATGGGTGATTTGGAGTCATTACAGAGAGGATCTAATCAGTTTCCTCTTATAAGAGGCTTGGAGCTGCTGCAGATAGATGCCCAGTACAAAATTCAGCTAGGTGATTGCAGTTTGTCTGATTCCTTTCTTACCTCTTGCTGAGGACAGTTTGATACTCTGCTATTCTTGAGGTCCAGAGTAGCTGGATTATTATTTGATCTGGCTTGCAGTAGGCAAAAGAAACTGACGACCTCTTACTCACAGATGAAGAAGGCTTAAAGCAGATTTTCTTACAGTTGTGCTTATGGGTCCATTTATCTCTGAAGTTCTGAGGAGGAATGACTGTCAGTAATGGGGAATGAATGGTAGGCTACTGAGGCTGTGATTCACCAGGCCAAATCAGAGGCCTTAGAGCCAAGACTATGGACTACCGAACTTCTAGCCTGCCAACATGGACTGTTGGTTTGATGGCATCATATTTACTTTCTTAAAAAAAAAGTGGCCAATATTTGAAAAAACAAAGATTCTATGTAAAAACATGAGTTACTAGTTTCTTTTGAAAAATGGAAAGCTCTGGGAACATTAGGTGGCCATTCACCACATAACTGATTAGAACTGAATAGTAGTTATCCCTTTGAGAGAGACAGTTGGCTCTTGATTTGGCCTTGCTCAGCACTAGTAGGCATTTGGTTTGCAACACCTGATTCAGAGTCAAGTCCTTTCACACTCACTGCTACTGCTGAGTCACTTCAGTCGTGTCTGACTCTGTGTGACCCCATAGACGGCAACCCACCGGGCTCCCCTATCTCTGAGATTCTCCAGGCAACAATACTGGAGTGGGTTGCCATTTCCTTCTCCAGTGCATGAAAGTGAAAAGTCAAAGTGAAGTTGCTCAGTCGTGTCTGACTCTTAGTGACCCCATGGACTGCAGCCTACCAGGCTCCTCCGTCCATGGAATTTTCCAGGCAAGAGTACTGGAGTGGGGTGCCATTGCCTTCTCCTTCACACTCACACCAGGTATGTTCAATTTCATCCAGAAAGAATCATTTTCATTTATATTCAATCCTATGTATCTCCCAGCAAGAGAGTAGGATGATAATGTTTTTTTAAAAGTTTATTTCCATCCAGGTTTGATTATTCATGATTTGGGGCTTAGGAGAAGCACAAATTAGTGAAATGTATCATGTAAACCTCAAATGGAATTTTAGTCAGAATTTAAAGTTGCAGAAGAGGAATGCTGTTATTAGTTTGTCTTCATTTTCCATTTAGTTTTATGGCAGATAAATGGCAAAAGTTCCTGGTTAAATCACAGGAAGAGGATCTTGGGAAGCCTGTAAACTCTTCTGAATGTAATAACCCTCTTAAGTAAAATAAACTCCGTTCATGAGTTTTACCAATTGTTTTACTTTAGAAACTAAAAATACAGCTGATCATGATGAGTCTCCACCTCGAACGCCAACTGGAAATGCCCCTTCTTCTGAATCTGACATCGACATCTCCAGCCCCAACGTGTCTCATGATGAGAGCATTGCCAAGGACATGTCCCTGAAGGACTCGGGCAGTGATCTCTCTCATCGCCCTAAGCGCCGCCGCTTCCACGAAAGCTACAATTTCAATATGAAGTGTCCTACACCAGGCTGTAACTCCCTAGGTAAGTGCCCCCCCATGACCCTGTGGATTGTGTGGTTTTCTCTCTCTCTGGAATTAGGATCACTCAGAAATGTTTAGGGCTCCATTGCAACTTAGCTTCTTAGGCTCTTCAATGACCACTGCTTAGGATAACACTGGATTGTTCACTTGGATAAAAGCATTCCTGCTTCTTGGCTTATTGTCCATAATAACAGATTTGGTTACAAGGAAATTAACTATGATGCACCATTCAGTTTATTGAGAACTCTTCCCAGTGAAAAGTTCTTTCATTTTTCCAACAAAAACAAAACAGAATGTCAGTTATCTCCAAATACCTCATTGTATGGTGCATAGTTCAAGTGTACCGAGGACTAGTAGAGTGTAAGGTGAATAAATTATGGTTATATGGCCATAGCTATTAAGGAAATGAGAAAAACAGTTTTTTTGGTCAAGAGGCACTGAAGGTGAGGAGTATAGATGAGACCTTGACCTTTTGTGACTTTTAGGTCTTGTGGCTTTGTATGCTTAGGAAGTATAAACTAGATAAATATTTCTTCTCAGATAGATGAATTATATCATTGTTTCCTTAAGGGTTATTTTTTCTCCTTACTGAGGGATTCTAGTAATGTTTTAAAAATCTTCCGTGTGTCCTTTAAGTGAGCTTAGGTGCAGATGTTGGTCTAAACTCTTGTCTAGAGTTGGAAGGTGCTGATTGGAAGACAGTGGGCCTCTCTTTCTGTCTATCAATTTAGCAGTTGAATGTGGCCTCCAGGTTCAGAAAAAAGGTAGAACAGAGAAAGTTGCTGCTTTGCAGACTACCAGTATGTTTTCCCTAGTATTTGGATCCTTTCTTGGTCTTAGCAGCAGTTTCTTAGGTAATTTCAACCCATCAAATGCATAACTAGAGCAGAGTTCCCCTGGATGCTGTACCAGTTGTTACTTGAGGTAGTTGTTTCAGACCTAAGTCAATTTCCTTGAGGTAAATAATGAAAAACTAAGAATAGATGGTATTGCACAAATACTAATGCAAGAGATAGCTAATATACTTTAAGAGGATCTCCTTGCCACACAGCAAGAGAAGGAATTTTCAACTCTGCTTGTTGCTGTCCACGCATCCTTAAATTGTCCCATTTATTTTATGTACTGTTTAATCAGTCATTCAGTGCCTACTGAATGTTTTCCTGGTGCAGGCACTGTTTTAAATTCTGGGGGTGAAGTTGTGATCATGTCAAATTCCCTGCCTCTTGTAGCTTGTGGTCTAACTGGGGAAGACAGACAGATGTATAACACATAATCCGCTAGAGATGTGTGCTGTGAGGGGTAGGATACTGCACCTACACACAAGCGTGCCTGTGTAGGGAAAGCCACTCTGATATGCTGATATTTGAGCAGAAACCTGAAATAATTGAGAGTGAACCATTTGAGTATATGGGAGATAAGCATTATGGGCAGAGGGAACAGCAAGTGGACAGGGTCTGGGGCAGGAGAGTGCTTAGCCACCTTGAGGAATGCTTTAGGGGCCAGTATGCCTGGGCAGATAGACCACAATGGGGAGGAGGAGATGAGGTTAGAGTAGAGGTCTGATTTAAGTGTTATTTATGCCCTGAACGCAGTACTCTTAATGTGGTAGACCGGAGGGTAAAAATTAATCTTTTGCATCATAGGAAAGTTTACTTTGACTTTTGGTTTTAATGTCAGGTGAAGCTTGGAAAGTATGGACTTGAGCTTCTGCAGTGGTTCTTGATCCTGCTCCACTCCTCATCGTAGCCAAAACAATGTCATTAGGTTTGAGGGTGGGTTGGTTTTTTTTGGGTTTTTTTGGTATGAAAGTATGATGTCCTTGTGAAAAATTAAAACCCTACAGGAGGGCTTGAATGCTAAGTAAAAGTTCTCCTTTATTCATATCCCCAGAATATGTCCTAGGTATAAAAACTACTATTGGTAGTCATGTATGAATACTTCTAGTAAGTTCCTATACAAACATAACACATGTATATGTGCACATATATTTCTTTCTCTGTTGTTACTTATAAAAAGGAATATAAACGATGATTGGTTTGACATCTTAGATATTTTACATTGTTGGCACTCAGAGGTCCCTCTTGTTTAAAGGATATAGAGAATTCCATTATATTTGAAAGTTCAGAAATTACTTGAATTGCCCTATATTGATTGATATTTATATTGTTTCTCATTTTTTAGCTTCTTTTCAAAGCTATTTAGAACAGTACTCTAATGATAGCCTTGTATGCATGTATAATATTTTAGTGTCTTTCTAGAAATCTATTGGATGAATTCATAGCAGTGGAATTGCTAGGTTAATAGAACAGCTGTCATTTATAAACTTTTAATATAGGCAGATTGGTTTTAGTTTACATATTATAAAATAAAACAAACTTGAATAACTTATTCAGAAGTTATAGATAGATGCATAATATCTAAAAGGCTTGCTAGAGCCATGATACTTTACATTTTGTACATAGTATTTGATCACTGAGGGTAGTCTTTGGTGTCTAAGATAAATGTGTGGATCTCTAAGATTGCATTTTTAATAACATGTGCTGTGCTGTGCTAAGTTGCTTCAGTTGTGTCCAACTCTGCGGTCCTATGAACGGTAGATCGCCAGGCCCCTCTGTCCATGGGATTCTCCAGGCAAGAATACGGGAGTGTGTTGCAGTTTCCTTCTGCAGAAGATCTTCCTGACCTAGGGATTGAACCCGTGTCTCTCTTACATCTCCTGTATTGGCAGGCAGGATTTTAAATAATATAGTCTTGGAGAAATGGCACCCAGCATATTATTGTATTAACTCTTGTCTTGTTCTGGTGTATGTGTACTCAGTCATGACCAACTCTTTGTGACCTCCTGGACTGTAACCTGCCAGGCTCCTCTGTCTGTGGAATTTCCAAGCAAGAGTATTGGAGAAGGTTGCCATTTCCTCCTCCAGGAGATCTTCCTGACCTGGGGATCAAACCCACATCTCTTACATCTCCTGCATTGGCAGGTGGATTCTTTACCACTAGTGCCACCTGTAAAGCCCTGTATTAATTCTCCTCTCCCGCAATACTTGCACTGTTTTTTTACCCTTTATTTGTTTGTTTATGTATTTTTTGGCCGCTCTGCCCAGCTTGCGGGATTTTAGTTCCCCAACCAGGGATCAACCCTGGGCCCTTGGCAGTGAGGATGCAGAGTCCTAACCACTGGACCACCAGGGAGTTCCCTGTTGCTGCTACTGCTGCTGCTGCTGCTAAGTCACTTCAGTTGTGTCCAACTCTGTGTGACCCCATAGACTGCAGCCCACAAGCCTCCCCCGTCCCTGGGATTCTCCAGGCAAGAACACTGGAGTGGGTTGCCATTTCCTTCTCCAATGCATGAAAGTGAAAAGTGAAAGGGAAGTCACTCAGTCGTGTCTGACTTTTTTGCTACCTTTTAAAGCTTACTCTATAAATCTTGTATAATTTTTAAATCTCTTTTAAATGTCTCCTTTACTACAAATTAAATGTCTTTTTTCCATGAAAGAATTTTGTAGATTTGCAGTTTAACTTAGCTAATTTATCTCGTTAGCATTGTCTCACCATCTGTCTTAGATGTTTGATGAATGTTTTGATTGAAGAGACATATAAAAATGAAATAA
The DNA here is from genome assembly GCF_032405125.1 of Capricornis sumatraensis. Taxonomy (NCBI): domain Eukaryota; kingdom Metazoa; phylum Chordata; class Mammalia; order Artiodactyla; family Bovidae; genus Capricornis; species Capricornis sumatraensis. The sequence continues at coordinate 87,009,592 of NC_091076.1, read as the reverse complement.
TTACCTGTGTATTTTCACAAACCATGTGAAAAACAGAAAAATAAATACCCCTTTAGATAAAAAAGAGCTTTCGGTATTATCTTTTCTAATATTTTTCCTTCTTTCTCTTGCACAAACTACCTGTTTAAAAGTTTGATTATGTATTTTAAAAACAAAATAGCAATAATTTAAAAGTTTGATTATAAAAGAAGCCTAAATCTTTAAACAGAATCAGCCACCCCTCCACAAAAATGAATATATTTAATCTGATCCAGAATTACCAAAGTATATTTCCTCATATGTTAGAAAAGACCACTTCCATCTCCATTTTCTTTTGGTTATTGTAAGAAGTTCAGTTTAGATTGGATAACATTGCACAGTAGAAAGCACACTTACTATACATATGACTTGATCAGTTTAGCATAGGAAAGTTAAGTTCTACCAAAAGAAAATATTCTTGCTTATAACTTTGTGCATTTTAAGTAAATTTATGGGTTTCTGACATTTTGGAATTTGAGAAATACGTGATCAGAAAAGAAGGAACTACAATTTATATTGAATATATGCAAATATGTTCAGATATGGTTAGGTCCAACCTGTAGAAGAAAAGAATTTATTATGGGTGCAAGTTATGACCCTTACCTTTGATGGATTTAATCTGTAATCAGACATATTTGATAAAAATGGTGTCGTAAATAAAGGTTTATTTTAGTGAAAACTATTACTTTCCAAGCTTAGATCTTTCATCTTGAGGTTAAGTTTTTTCTTCTTTTAACAGGACACCTTACAGGAAAACACGAGAGACATTTCTCCATATCAGGATGCCCTCTCTATCATAATCTCTCAGCTGATGAATGCAAGGTAATTATGTTGTCATTTATTCACCATATACTTATTGAGTGCTTACCGTTTGCCAGGCACTTGGCTAAACAATGGGGATACAGTGTGAACAAGATGGGCAGGGTCCTTGTTCTTACATACTAGTGGAGGAGACATTATTAAACCGCTGTGTTTAAAGAAAGGAAAACAGACTAGTAAAAGAATTATTGTCTGTAAGGAGTGCTTTGAGAAATTAACAAAGGGATTATCTATGGAATATTTGGAACGTCACCCTCTAATTGCATCAATATTCTCTTTTGAAAATTTTCTTCAAAGATTGCTAGGGACCTTTTCCACTAAGGAATAATTTGCATAAATATGTGATCTCAGTATTTATGCATTAGTTTCTCTTACATATCTATGAAGATATTTTACTTTTTAAAGGTTTTTCTAAATTCTCTTCCTCTTTGTCTACTTCTATGGAATACTTTTCCTTTTTGTTACTCTCAGTCATACCTTTTCTTGGCTAATTCTTGTCTTACAGTCTTGAAAAATACAGTTCTAAATAACTTTTGGAATCTGAAATAATGAATTTAAGAGTAGAACCTAAGACCCTATTTTGTATGGATCTGTCTGGATTGTTGCTACCAAGGAGGAACCAAAAAACGAATTATGGGCAAACAAGTTAAAAATGTTATTAATTAAACACATTGCTCAGGTAGTATTTGGATAGGGTATCCAGGTTGGTTAGACCAAAGTATTAATTGTTGCTTTTGTGGTGATTATTTTGCTAACAAGGCCAGTATAACAGGTTTATTCCTGTCTGGGCCAGATTCCTCCTGAGAAAAATGAGATTCCCTAGTTAACGTTAATCCTCCCTGATTCAGGAATGTGTTCTCTTATTTACAAGTGGACCACAGGAGGGAAAGCTTTTTTACGTGTTGTGTTTAGTCTTTTCAGTAAAGTATTATACTTTCGGTACTTAACGTGAATTTTGAGTTTGTGGACTCTTACCCTTTTTATCCTTCATCTCAACTTTCTCTTAAAAGCAAGGCAGTTTATTCTGCTGACTGTAGAAGTGGTAGGTCTTGCCATTATCTTCCTGTTAGTGTGAGACCAGATCAAAATAGGAATAGCTCTTCCATCTTCTTCTTCAGAAGCTGACAAAGCATTAGGTGCTTCTTTCTCTGAAAATAACTCTGATCCCTGTTTTTTGGGAGTTGTCTGTTACTGCTTGTCTTTAAATGTAATGATCTAATACTATGGATGGTTTTACATAAAAGTCTTCCTAAGGTATAAAATTGTTGGATGATAGCAGTATGAACATGTTGCCTTAAGCAGTTTATTTAAAAAAAGAAAGACAATTTTTCAGTTTGGGGAAGAAAATTTTGGAAAAAGAAACATATTTCTTGAACTTTACTCTTTTGTGGTCTCTGTTACAAAGGGAATCAGACTCAGGGTAGTCCATCTTTACTACTGGACCATGTGGTTAGAGGATCAGGAGTATTTTTTAGAATCTCAAATGGAAACATTAGACTAATTCCTCACATTTATTAAAAGCCCCAGAGTTTTTAAAATACTTGGCATGCACAGAATTACTCTGACTTTACTGATAAATGATTGCAATCCGCAATATTACCATTTTTATTCAGTCAAAAGACCGTATTCAGTGAGTTTACATTTTCATGGGGAGAGGTATAATCAACATAGAAAATTAGTATGGATTTCATTTAGTGGTAAATGTTGTGAGAAACAAAAAGACTAAACAGAGAGTGACTGTTTTGGAGGTGGCGGTGGCACTGCTTTTGCTTGGGCTATGGAGAAAGACATTTTATCTGAGTTGTGGGTGATGGCAAAGAGGCAGTTGTGTCTAGATGCTAGAGTAGAAGGATGGGTAAGCTCAAAGGCTGTGAGGTGGGGAAAAAGGTTGGGTTTGAAGGATGGAAAGTAGGCCAGTGTGGCTGAAATGTGATAGGAAATGAAGAAGTAGGATCCAGATCATGAAGGGCCTGTAGGCTTTGGCAAAAGGAGTATGCTTTTGTTCTGACAGCCATGGGAAGCATTCAGAGGGCTTTAGCAAAATACCAGAACACTTGAAAAATCACAGCTTGCTGGTATGTGGAGAATGAACTGGAGGGGGAAAGAGTTGACACGGGGTAGACTTGTGGGAAGGCTACTCTGAGGTTCAGGCAGTAGATGGTGGCTTGGACTGTTGTCAGTAGAGATGGTCAGAATTGGTTGGACTCAGGATGTGTTTTGGAGAGGGGCAGCCTGATAGACTTGCTGATGAATATCATGTGAGGTGGGAGAGAAGAGAAGAATCAAACATGATTGATGTCCAAGTTTTTGACCTGATCGGTTGTTTAAAAAGTGTTACTATTTATTGCTATAGAGGAATTTTGGGGTGGAGCAGATTTGTGGGAGAGTGTTAGTCGCCCTGTTTTGACCATGTTGAGTTTTAGTGTTGATGTGAAATAGGCAGTTGGATATGAGTCCTCACTGCCCAGTAGATGTATCTGAGACTATTGGCAATCGAAAGTGGTTTATCTAAGGTCATAAATGTAGTTAAGTTTCCCTTTAGACTTGATCTCAAGTATCTAACCTTTTCTTTGTACTTCTTTACTCTGTTCTTACACTTCCTCACACTTAGCATTGCACAGTGGAAAGAGGCTCAGTCATCAGCCTTAGTTAAAATCCTAGCTTTACCACCATCCAGGTGTAATTATGTCACTTTCTGATTCTCGGATAATGGCTGAGAAAACAGAATATGAAGCTTGCCTTATCTGTTTCTTATACAGATTGTGCTAATGTGAAGACCCTTTGAAAGTAAAAGTACAGTGTAAATTCAAGGGATTACTGCTGTATTCTTACGCTTTAAGTGAACATAGTCTTAGAAGCAGGTGGATTGATTGACGTTGTTGATGGTTGCAGGTGAGAGCACAGAGCCGGGATAAGCAGATAGAAGAAAGGATGCTGTCCCACAGGCAAGATGACAACAACAGGCATGCAACCAGGCACCAGGTATGGGCCTTGCTAAAGCTCTGGCCGTTCACAGTTGGAGAGCCAAGTCTTGGATTCTGTCTGCCCCATGACGGTTGTAGCTATGTCCACGCCTCTTGTTTCCTGTGCTGTGTGTTCATAAGTGGTCTTCAGTCATAAACTTAGAAACAGTGCTTTTTCCAAATAGTAAATTTTCTAGAAACAAAACTTGTACATCATGAAGGAATCATGCTACTTGTGATAATAATAGGTAATCTTGATTATTTGAAAGATTACATTCTCTGCTCTGTATCCTCATTTCCATCTACTTTCTAACCCATTATAATTTACTTTCAGGCCCCTTTACTCTGCTGGTATATTTCCAATGGCACCAGTGACTTTTTCTTAGCATTGATGCTTGTTGATTATGTCATTTTTCTTCTACTTTTCTTTTCTGTTGAATTCCAAGATGCTGCTTTGCTCTTACCTTTCTGTCTCTCTGAACATTCATGCACATTGATTATACTTCATTCCTTGTCCCCTCCCCTGCCCTCGAATGCCTTTGGTGTTTTTTCTTGCTGTTTTTCTGCCTAGAACTCTATACTTTTACCAAGAAGAGATTGTGTTTTTCCTTCAAGGCCTTGTGTCAGAATTCTTCCCAAATCTTGTACCATTAATGAATTTCTTCCTCATGTATTCCTATTTGTAATTCTCAGAATGTTAGTTTAGGTTTTGGCACATTTTATATACTCATAGCTCATCATATGGATGTCTGTTTTTGTGGTTAGATTGTAAGTGGATAGCAGAGGAGGCATGGTGACAGGGAGAAATTTGACTTTGGAGCCAGACAGGTCTGGATTTGAATACTGCGATTCTGTTACTCTAGCTGTGTGGTCTTAGGCAGGTCAGCTAACTTCTCTCAATTTTATTTCCTTGAATAACACCTACCTGGCAGTGTAGTCAGCTAAATTATGCATGTAAAGTACCTGTCCTCAGTGCTTGGCAGGTAATAAGCACTCAGTAAGAGGTGGCTACACTTCTCTTCATTGTTTATCTTGGGTTCTATTCTTATTCCGTTTTTAAATTTTTATTCATTTTCCGTATTAGTGCTTGGAAAGCAGTAAGCATTCAATAAATGCCTAATGAATTGAAATGATCTTTATTTTATTCCTGTTGTTTCCATCCTTAATCTATATTCCATTTGGATTAACATTAAAGAAAGTACATTTCCTGACCTCATCTTAACTGACAGGGTAGTGGTCTATGTGACGAGGGAACCCCATTTGGAGTTTAAAAATCACTGCAGCGTTCACAGTGCGGCTGTAATAGACTGCATCCCACCGCCACCGTTTTTCCCTCTACCCTTTCTTTGGTGTATGTTACTTTCATTTAGAGACTTAATTACATGATGAGTTTTCTAGCTAGCTTCTCAATTTTCTCCTTTTCCTTTTTAGGCACCATCAGAGAGGCAGTTGCGATATAAGGAAAAGGTTGCTGAACTCAGGAAGAAAAGAAATTCTGGGCTAAGCAAAGAACAAAAAGAGAAATACATGGTGAGCATAAGTTAAATATTTAATAGCATGAACTCTTGTTATCACATTTGATTCCTTTTGGTTGCTAAGATTCTGCTTTCACATTTGCCATTTCGTATGCTCTGTAACAGGACTCTTCTTTAGCAGTTAGAGTTACTATATATATAATTCTCCAACAAGAGTGGAACTGGGCGTCCTCAAAAAACAGTTAGAATTTAGATTAAAAAAATAGAATCTTCTGGTTTATAAACCTCACTTTAGGTTTAAAGGGTTAAATTTTCTTGTTTGAACAAATACGATGTTAAAGATAAGGAAGATTATTCAAGCCAAGCATCAGTCCATTTGTTTAAATGAAAGAATAAAACACCTACACGATAAAAGGTTTTAGTTGGGTGATATATAGTAAATCTTTTTGTAGTTTTTTATTTTTCTAGTTTTAAAAATAGTGTCCATTTATGACTTCCCTGGTGGTCCAGTGGTTAAGGGTCCACCTACCAGTGCAGGGTACATGGGTTCAGTCCCTGGTCTGGGAAGATCCCATATGCCTTGGAGCAGCTAAGCCGTTGTGCCACAACTACTGAGCCTGACTGATCTGCAACAGGAGAAGCCAGTGCAATAAGAAGCCCCCTCACCTCAAGGAAAAGTAGCCCCACTCACTGCAACCAGAGGAAGCCCATGCACAGCAGCCCAGCAGCCAAGACCCAGCTGTAGAATTGGGCTCTCGGGTGAAAGTTGTATGCTCCCCTCTGTCTTGTTCAGTATTTTTATCTACAAGTTGGGAAGAGATGTAATAATATGATAATACCATTTATTATGTGTTTATGTGCTAGGCAGGCACTGTGATTATGTTGCTCCCATAATCTTTGTTACAAAGATGGATGATATTTCGGCTGTTTTGTAGATGGAAAACTGAGATTTAGAGAGGTTATTTTCCCAGAATCATAAAGGTAGAGAGTGTCTGAATAAAAGCTCCTGAAATTTACCTTAACATCTGCTTTCTAGTTTGGGCTGAACCTTCCTGGTAAAAGTGCTAGATAGGATTTTTTAAAGCTTTTTAAAAAAGTACACAAAACTAGAAGAAATATTTAGAACCCAAGGCTTAGATGACAGAGCCCAAAATTAAAAAGATATCCATCAAAGGGGCCCAGATTAGGCAGAAGAAATTTTAATAGGGGTAAAAGTACTGGTGAGTGATTTCTTCATATGCTAATATATGAGTAAAGTCTACAGCGTTCTTCCTGGAGTGAGCCTTCTGATGCTCTTAGCCGTTATTTTCTACTGTCTTCTGATCCTCTTCACCTTCTGCTAGGAGGTGGAGTCTAAGAAGGAGTGGGAAGGGCTAGAATTGAAGGTTAAAAGGAGAGTTGCCCCTATGGAATTTCTTGCTTGTGTAAGGATACTTGTGTACTGACTGCCATGGTAAGATTTTATATTATTTATTTAAAATTGGATTATTTTTATGATTCTAGTTTTCAATAACTGTTCCCTCTTTTGTCCTTGCTTAATATTTAGTAAAGCGTTTCTCAAGGAGGTTAACCTTTTTTCCTGTAGACTTGGACTGGAGTTCTAAGGTGGGAGGATTCCAGTACCTTTGGTGGATTCTATTATAGTAGGTGCAGCAATTCAAGGGAAAGAGTTTACAAAAGCCTGCTTAGTCCAGCTGCTCCTTCCTGTAGATTTTATTTTCAACCTGAAGTCTTAGAATTGAAGGCTTAGAGATTCTAGTTTTTATTTGGTTTTGTTTTTAAATGAGTATTCAACTAGATCTCAGGGTTCTAGGAGTTGGCAGTGCATTTGGGTTTTGTTATATTTTATTTATTTGTTTTGCCATGCACATTTTCAGAGGAAAAAATGGAAGCATAAAATTCTGAAGACTGAAACTCTCTTTTGGGGTGGTTATTAGGACATTTCCTTTCCAGGTTCAATAGAGTGGGTAGTAGGTATCTTCTGGAATTAACCTGTCTGATAAATAGTTTGTTTTGTACGTGATCCCTGGTGCCTAGTATAATGCCTGGCAAATATTAATAGTAGGTACTAAATAAATAGGTATGGTTATTCTTGGCCCTCTGGTTGGCATCTTTTGAAAGGCAATAGGTTAAGTAAGGCAATGGCACCCCACTCCAGCACTCTTGGATGGAGAATCCCATGGACGGAGGAGCCTGGTGGGCCGCAGTCCATGGGGTCGCTAGGAGTCAGACACGACTGAGTGACTTCACTTTCACTTTTCACTTTCATGCATTGGAGAAGGAAATGGCAACCCACTCCACTGTTCTTGCCTGGAGAATCCCAGGGATGGGGGAGCCTGGTGGGCTGCCGTCTGTGGGGTCGCACAGAGTCGGACCTGACTGAAGTGACTTAGCAGTAGCAGCAGCAGCAGCAAGTTCTTAGATGCAGAAAGTATCATGCTCTGGTTATTTTCCTAGGAACACAGGCAGACCTATGGGAACACTCGGGAACCTCTCCTGGAAAACCTGACGAGCGAGTATGACTTGGATCTTTTCCGAAGAGCACAAGCCCGTGCTTCAGAGGACCTGGTGAGTATTAAAACTTCCAAGATGAGGACTACTTGTGAGGGTCACTTGGAACTGCCAAGGAAAATTAGCAGTCAGTTTGCTAGGGATTAAACATACCTTGCTGCTTGACCCTTTTTCCCTTCCCCCGGACATCCTTATTTGAGACTTCCTTCCCATTGATATTTAAAATTAATTACCCCTCCTCCCTTCCTTTGTCCCTTAAAGTTTTCCCTCTCCACCTCAACTCCTGGAAGGACCTGTTTGGTTGAGGTAGTTATCTGGATAGAACAGTAGGTGCCCCTTTGTGTCAGTTGGATAATTTGTAATTCTGAGAACCCCTAGACTGGAAGGTACCCCTCTGTTGTCCTCTTAACATAAATAGGAACTCCCCTTTGTGGGATTGCTTCAGCCTTTCATTGCAGCTATAAAAGAATGGGAGAGGAATAATGATCAAGGTTGTTGTCAGATAGTTTAGATAATTTAGAATCTGACAACTATGTTGTCAGATAGTTTAGAGTTCTGATTGAATGAATTAAATATGTCCAAATGGCAGTCCACTCCAGCACTCTTGCCTGGAAAATCTCATGGACAGAGGAGCCTGATAGGCTACAGTCCATGGGGTCGCAAAGAGTCGGACACGACTGAGTCACTTCACTTCACTTCACTTCAAAGAAACTTAAAGTTTGTAAAGTGAATTTCATCTTCCTTTTTTTTTTAAAAAAATTATAATCAAATACTTTATTTAAGAATTCTTGATTATATAGTGGTCCATGGGCTGGTTGGAAAAGAATTTCCAGACATGAGGCAGAATGAGAGGAGAACAGAGTTTCTTAGAGTGGGAGATGTTATTAGAACAGCAGACTGGCTCAAGGGAGAGCTGACCCCTTTCTTGGGCTAGTTGCCAATTTTTATAGCCTCAAGGCAGAGAAAATTCCAGCTGGAAGGGTGACATTAAGTGACCGGTTAGAATGTTTCAGGGTGGGGTATTTTACCTAATGCAGGGTAAAGGACCTGGCTGATTTAGATCTAGAAGCTCATGGCAACAGTTGTTACTGACCTTGGTTAATTACAGAAATTTTTGTCCTGTGACCTTGGTATAAGGCTCCATAGAGGAGACTTGTTGAAATTTTGGGAGAGGCAGGGTTTGATTGCTGCCCTTATTTAGGCTGGGCTACCACTGCCGGTTTTCTCTATCTTACCCTGGTACTGAACATTTCCTAGGCCAGCTTTTCAGAGCTCTGCCTGATTATTCTTCAGAATTATTTCTGTGGCTAACTCATAGCCACTGAGTGGGGACAGGTATTCAAAAATATCTTCTACTTTCTAGCTTTAAATTCCAGAATTAAAGCATCATCCGTGTTTCCAAAGTGTTTTTTAAAGGACCCAAGTTGAGAGCATGGCCAGCATGGGTGCATGTCATGCAGATCCATACAGCTTTCTTTATAAAAGCTTTTGCACACGTATGAAGTGCACTCTCAAGAAGCTTTTGTTTAGGTTTAGAATGTTTGTTAAGGTGTAGGGAGTTTGTGATAGATGGTCTTTTAAAATTCTATTTATTTCAGACTGATAAAAAGTAAAATTTTATGAAGGGCTTGCTCTGATGTTCAAGAGATGAGGCCCAAGTGGGTAGGTAGCAGAGAAAAGCCACTCTCAAGACCTGTGCTCTGGGCAGTGTAGACAATACATTTTCTCTAGCCTTCCTGGTGACCCATGCCCCCATAGTCCTCTTCAGTGTAAGTTTCTCATGAGCTAGAAGCCAGAAACTGTTTTTTTCATAGCCAGTTGTGGTGGCATGCACACAGCTTACAACAGTAGAAATGATTAATTGTTATCCTCCTTTAACTTGATTTCTTCTCTGCAAAACAGGAGAAGTTAAGGCTGCAAGGCCAAATCACAGAGGGGAGCAACATGATTAAAACAATTGCTTTTGGTCGCTATGAGCTTGATACTTGGTACCATTCTCCCTATCCTGAAGAATATGCACGACTGGGACGTCTTTACATGTGTGAATTCTGTTTAAAATACATGAAGAGCCAAACAATACTCCGCCGACACATGGTAAGTTGTCTGAAGGTCCATGACCATGGTGGTGATAAGCTCTAGGGTGTCTTGATTGTTGTTTTCCAGTTGCTCAGTCATGTCCAATGCTTTGCCACCCCATGGACAGTAGCACTCCAGGTTTGCCTCAAAGCTTCCCTTTTGCTCAAGCTCAAGTCCATTGAGTTGGTGGTGCCATCCAACCATCGCATGCTCTGTTGTCCGCTTCTCCTCCTGTCTTCAATCTTTCCCAGCATCAGAGTCTTTTCCAGTGAGTTGGCTCTTCACATCAGGTGGCCAAAGTATTGGAGCCTCCGCTTCAGCATCAGTCCTTCCAGTGAATATTCGGGGCTAATTTCTTTTAGGATTGATTGATCTCCTTGCTGTCCAAGGGACTCTCAAGAGTCTTCTCTAGCACCACAGTTCAAGAGCTTAAATTCTTCGGCGCTTAGCCTTTTTTATTGTCCAGCTCTCACATCTGTACATGACTACTGGAAAAACCATAGCTTTGACTAGACAGAACCAGTCTGTTGTTCCATGTCTGGTCTAACTGTTGTTTCTTGATCTGCATACAGATTTCTCAGAAGGCGTAAGGTAAGGTGGTCTGGTATTCTCATCTCTTTAAGAATTTTCCAATTGTTGTGATCTACGCAGTCAAAGGCTTTAGTGTAGTCAGTGATGCAGAAGTAGATGTTTTTCTGGAATTCTCTTGCTTTTTCTATGATTCGATGGATGTTGGCAGTTTGATCTCTGCTTCCTCAGCCTTTTCTAAATCCAGTTTGTATAAATCTGGAAGTTCTCAATTCACATACTGTTGAAGCCTAACTTGAAGGATTTTGAGCATTACTTTACTAGTATGTGAAATGAGTGCAATTGTGCGATAGTTTGCACATTCTCTGGCCTTGCCTTTCTTTGGGATTGGAATGAAAACTGACATTTTCCAGTCCTGTGGCTAGTGCTGAGTTTTCCAAATTTGCAGACATATTGAGTGCAGCACTTTAACAGCATCATCATTTAGGATTTGAAATAGCTCAGCTGGAGTTCTGTTACCTCCACTACTTCCTGACTCCAGGATGTCTGGCTCCAGGTGAGTGATCACACCATTGTGGCTATCTGGGTCATTAAGATCTTTTTAGTATAGTTCTGTTTACTCTTGGCATCTCTTCTTGATATCTTCTTCTGTTAGGTCCATACTGTTTCTGTCCTTTTTTAATGCCCATCTTTGCATGAAATACTCCCTTGGTATCTCTAATTTTAAAGAGATCTCTAAGCTTTCTCATTCTGTTGTTCTCCTTTATTTCTTTGCAGTGATTACTTTAGGAAGGCTTTCTTATCTCTCCTTGCTATTTTCTGGAACTCTGCATTCAGATGGATGTATCTTTCCTTTTCTCCTTTGCCTTTTTCTTCTCTTCTTTTCTCAGGTATTTATAAGCCCTCCTCAGACAACCATTTTGCCTTTTTGCATTTCTTTTTCTTGGGAATGGTTTTGATCACTGCGTCCTGTACAGTGTCATGAACCTCCGTCCATAGTTCTTCAGGCACTCTATCAGATCTAATCCCTTGAATCTGTTTGTCACTTCCACTATATAATTATAAGGGATTTGATTTTGGTCATACCTGAATGGTCTAGCAGTTTTCCCTACTTTCTTTAATTTAATACTGAATTTTGCAATAAGGAGTTTATGATCTGAGCCACAGTCAGCTCCCGGTCTTGTTTTTGCTGACTATATAGAGCTTCTCCATCTTTGGCTGCAAAGAATATAATCAGTTTGATTTTGGTGTTGACCATCTGGTGATGTCCATGTGTAGAGTCATCTCTTGTGTTGTTGGAAGAGTGTTTGCTATGACCAGTGCATTCTCTTAGCAAAACTCTATAAGCCTTTACCCTGCTTCATTTTGTACTCCCAAGGCCAAACTTGCTTGTTACTCTAGGTGTCTCTTGACTTCTTACTTTTGCATTCCAGTTCCTGATGATGAAAAAAGATCTTGTAGGTCTTCATAAAACTGTTCAACTTCAGCTTCTTTGGCATTAGTGGTTGGGGCATAGACCTGGATTACTGTGATATTGAGTGGTTTGCCTTGGAAACGAAAAGAGATCGATCATTCTGTCGTTTTTGAGATTGCACCCAGGTACTGCATTTCAGACTCTGTTGTTGACTCTGAGGGCTGTTCTACTTCTTGTGAGGGATTCTTGCCCACAGTAGTAGATATAATGGTCATCAATTAAATTTGCCGATTCCGGTCCTTTTTGGTTTACTGATTGATTTCCTGAGATGTTGACGCTCACTCTTGCCATCTCCTGTTTGACTACTTCCAATTTACCTTGATTCATGGACCTAACATTCCAGGTTCCTATGCAGTACTGTTCTTTGTAGCATTGGACTTCACTTTCACCACCAGACACATCCACAACTGGGTGTTGTTTCCACTTTGACTCAGCCTCTTCATTCCTTCTGGAGCTATTTTGTTGCTCTTCTCCAGTAGCATATTAGACACCTACCGGCCTGGGGATTCTAGATTTTGACATCTATCTAAATACCTCTCAGTGGCCCACAGAAATGGAATGAAGGCACAGGAAATTGAAAGCCGCATATCAGAGTTGGAGTATACAGCCTTTGGCAAGGCTGGTGCTGGGTGGCTGTTAAACACATGCTGTCATTTTCATCTCCTTGTCTTTTTCTTGCTGTGTGCTCTTCTCTGTTCCTGGGGTATGAATTACCTCTGCCCACGGTTTTTCTGTTTCAAAGTGGATAAAAACGGATGGACTTCACTAGATAGAACTGGGACAACGTGATTCACCTTTGTATCTCTAGCAACTAGCTTTGGCAATAAATGCCCCATAAATGTGTGTTGAAGGAACTCTAAATTATGAAATTAACAGAATAGGTCCTTGGGTCAGCCTTTCCCATGAGTTGTTTAGTGTTTGCTGGTTTCTGAACAGCCTTCTTGTGAAAATAGGAATAAACAATTGAATCATTTTTTTTTTTTTTTTTTTTTTTACAAATTTATTCCTTACTTATTTTATAGTTTTAAGCCATTTTTCTTCTCCTGATTGTGGAATAAAAAGTCTTGCCTTGAATTTCTGCCATGGAGCAGGGGTAGAGATTGGTCTGTAAGATGAGGAAACCTCTGTTTTTTCTTATTTCCATAGTCACAGGTGATTGTGGCTGTATCTATAGCTCAGCATTCCTATAGTTTCTGTCATAGTATTCGTCCTAGTTTGGTGCTAAAACTGCTTTTTTGTGTTCCCAGCTCTGAAGTACACTCTGGCCCAGAACCACCATTGCCAATTAAGACTGCAGTCTAAAGACTGCCCTTTAGACTGCAGCACAGTAGACTCCCACTAGACAGACTGGGTGGGGAAGAATGCTGGGAGTAGGGGGCAGGTGGGTGATAAGTGGGGACTGGGCTGCATGATTGTAGACCATGAAGATAAGCTAATTCAGAGTTTGCTATGTGAAAGACTGGTATTTTTATTGATGTGAACTGCTTACGGTTTCTTTTTTCTTTCTGTTTCTGTTTATTTAGTAGTACTAACTAACGAAGTAGCCAAAAGGCAAGAAATAGTAGGGAGAGAAAACAAAGGGCCTATATAGTCTGAGGATCAAGTAAACAGTCTGAATATTTGATGATATCTACTGTATTATATGTTATAAAAACCAAATTTCACGAAATAGAAAACCTGTTTTAATTCATACCTCTGAAGATTCTTGTTACTTTAGGCATAATCACAGAAATGGGCTTTCTTTGCCTATTTGGCCAATAGTTTGGCTTCTGTTTCTGAACAGATCATTGTTAGTTTGCTCACTGTTGGGAAGAGCCAACATGAGTAAAGGGGTGGAGACAGGAACAAATCACAGGTTGATCTCTCATTACTGAATGAATATGTGCACTTATATGTGACAAATTGGGGCATGCTTTTTTTTTAATTATTATTTTATTTTTGGCTCTGCTGGGTCTTCACTGTGGTGTGTGGGCTCCTCATTGTGGTGGTTTCTCGTTGCGGAGCAGGCTCTAGGCACATAGGCTTTAGTAGCTGCGGTGCCTGGACTCTATCTTAAGTGCTGGCTCAGTAGTTTTGGCATGTGGGCTTAGTTGCCACGCAGCATGTGGGTCTCCTGCATTGGCAGGAGGATTGTTAACCCTTGGACCACCATGGATGCCCTTATGACTCTTTATTGACCAAAAGAGTCAGAATACAATTTCATAAAAAATATCCATGTGTGTGCTTTTTTGTTGTTTAGTCCCTCAGTTGTGTCCGACCCTGTGACTGCATGGACTGAAGCACACCAGGCTTCCCTGTCCATCACACTTTCCCAGAGTTTGCTCAAACTCATGTCCATTGAGTTGGTGATGCCATCCAACCATCTCATCCTCTGTTGTCCTCTTCTCCTGCCCTCACTCTTTCCCAGCATCAGGGTCTTTTCCAGTGAGTTGGCTCTTTGCATCAGGTGGCCAAAGTATTGGAGCTTCAGCACCAGTCCTTCTAACGAATATTCAGGATTGATTTCCTTTTGCATTGATTGGTTTGATCTCCTTGCTGTCCAAGGGACTCTCAAGAGTCTTATCCAGCACCACAGTTTGAAACCATCAGTTCTTCGGCATGCAGCCTTCTTTATGGTCCAACTCTCACAACTGTACATGACTATTGGAGAAGACATATGCTTTTTAATGATATTTTTTAAAGTATTTACATAAAACCTTTGAAAAAGTCACCTATTTACAGTAGAGGCTTCCCTGCATTAAATCTGTGAGCACTTGAAAGTGAGGAAAGGGGTACCTTGTGCCCTCTTGTGGCCAAGTTGTTGTCTCCCCACCCCTCCACCCCAGCCCTGTCTTCCTGTTGCTCAACCAGGCTTCCTTGCCTATTTTTCTAAAGCCACAGAAGGACATGTCCTATTTCATTATAGTACAAGAAAGAGAACATTTGGAGATGGGGTATGGTTTTTATCACTGGGTCTGTTTTCTAATCTGAAAAGAAGACCATAATGGTTTAGGTGGTAATGAGAAGTTACTGGTAAAGGTGAGAGTACCTTTACTTAGCAACTCTTAAGCTGCTGGAAATAAGCCGCTTAAGAATTTCCTGTTGGCACAAGCCATTTTATAATAAGCCTGGGGTATTTTTTATTTATCTTACTTTTACATAGTAGAAGATTTAATCTCCTAGGTTGGAGCAATGCCAGAAAATAATCCAGAAAACTTGTTCCAAACTGCTATAAAAATCCGTAAATATATTGCAGTGAATTTAGAAGCCTTTGTTTCACTAAAAGAAAAAAATCCATTTTGCTGTCAATTTGTCAAACTGTCCATCTCAGCTAACCCAGTTCAACCTGTGGTTCCTTTTCCCTTTTGAGCAGCAAGTCTTACTGGGAAGGATTGTTTCCCTGATGTGAATTCCATTCTTTTACAGGCTAAGTGTGTGTGGAAACACCCACCTGGTGATGAGATATATCGCAAAGGTTCAATATCTGTATTTGAAGTAGATGGCAAGAAAAACAAGGTAAAAATGGTGACATCAGAAAAAGGGATGGAAATGTACTTTCACTAGTTTCAGAAATTTATCTCCAGCTTGTAAAGAAGATAGAACTTTTCTATTGGCCAAAATACAGTTTCTGCTCCATTAACAATAATGGTGTGATCTTTAATTTTAGTCCTTTGTCTAAGTATAAGAATCACTTGCTGACACATAAATGCTGTTTCTTTACTTCCAGATCTACTGCCAAAACCTGTGCCTGTTGGCCAAGCTTTTTCTGGACCACAAGACATTATATTATGATGTGGAACCCTTCCTGTTCTATGTTATGACAGAAGCAGACAGCACTGGTTGTCACCTGATTGGATATTTTTCCAAGGTCAGCGGGATCTGGAGATTAAGAAGCTGATGACCAGAGCAGGGTAGTTGATGGTGGCATATGAAGCCTCAAATCGCTGACAGAAAGAGGCGGTTCCCTGGGCATTGATGATTGCCCTTCTCTTAAAGGGTGCCAGGGGGTGGGGTGGACATCCACGTATCAAAGATTATTTAATGAAAATGTGCAGTCTTTATGAAAAGCTTTTGGCTTATTCATTTCTGGACTTGTGGGTTGAAGCTGCCCATTAGTTGCTGGCCAGCACCCGGCCTACTAACCCACAAGCCCACATCTTGCCATCCAAGCCAGCCAGCTCTCTTGGCTTTGCTCTCCTCTGTGTTATTAGCTTAAAACCAGGAAATATGTTCCTTTTGCCTGGTTTTCTAGCTGGGCTCCTTCAGTGATAACACCACTACACCTTTAAAGATTCAAGGCCAGATTTTGCTTATAACTGTTCAATATAGCAACTTTATTGAAATATAATTTTCACAGACCATACACTTCACTCATTTACAGTGTATGATGCTGTGGGTTTTAGTATAGTTACAGAGTTGTGCAGCCACCATGCAGTCACCACTATCATTTTTGTTACTCCCAATTTGAAACACCGTACCCATAAGTAGTCACTCCTCCTTTCCACTCATTCTGTTCCCAGGCCCACTGTCTCTGTTTAAGCTTGCATATTCTGGGCATTTCACATGAATGGAATCATACGATATGTGATTTAAAGAGTGCTACTCTAGAGTGGATTCAGTGTTCTAAACCTTCTTGCCTTGCTCTTTGCCTCTGAAAAGGAATCCTAGAGTCAGTGCCCTTAAGGTGAGACTGGAGGTCTCAGCTAGGGAAACCTTGGGATCATTAGCATAAAGGGTAGGGATGTACCAACTGTGAGGCCTGACAGCCACTCCCCAGAACTAGTTAGCATGTATTTTGTAAGCAGCCTTGCTTGTATCTGGGACTGCTGAGACACCTTTGGTCCCGTATTCTTCCAGTCTTCTCATCTGTTTGCTCTTGATTTTAGGAAAAGAATTCATTCCTCAACTACAACGTATCCTGTATCCTTACCATGCCTCAGTACATGAGACAGGGCTATGGCAAGATGCTCATTGATTTCAGTAAGTAAAACAGCCAAGTCATAAGTTGCACAAGCAGGGATTGTTGAAGTATTGTTGTCTTTTTGTCCTGTGGTCTGTCTTCACAATTCCTGGCATATAGTGGAATTACACTCATATTAAGTGAGTGAGTAAGTGGAAAAAACCTGAACATTGTCAGTTGGCCTGCTACACATTGAACACTCGGATGAATACAGGACCCTGAGTTGGTACCTAATAGACTATAGATATATGAGATATAGAGGATAGTAAAGTAAGCTCTTTAGTATTATCCTAACGTGAGACTTATGAATAGCACATTCATCTGTAAAGCTTCATATTTGTTTATGGGTGTTAAGTTCAGTTTCGTAAGTTGTTCTCTAAAGGCACTTGATAGAGGCTTTGGGTCTTATTAATCATGAATGCTGTATTTGAGAATTTGCCTATTCAGTAAAATTTATGTGTAACCTAAAATCAAAGAACATGCACATGGCAGCGAAAAAAAAGTCACCACATGTTTCCAGATGAGGTCAAACATACTTATTTTGGCTTTGTTTACGCTGGTGTCCTTTAGAGCCATGTTGTTCATATTTTTATGCTTTTTGTTGCTATTTTTATCTTTTATTATTATTTTTTGGCCATGCCACGTAACTTGTGGGCTCTTAATTCCTCTGACAAGGGATCAAACCCAGGCCCTCAGCAGTGAAAGCGTAGCCACTGGAATTCCCTGTTGATTTTCAGTGGCCCCTGAGCATAGTGCTGAAGTACTATCTAGTAAGTCTGCGATGTGCCTTCCAGAGAAAATGTGTTTTGTAGACAGGTTTTTATCAGGCATTCGTGATTGTGCTGTTGGCTTTTAGTTCAGTGTTAAGTCAACAGTATGTATTAAATGGGTGTCTTTAAACAAAAACACATAAAATTGGTTATATATTGATTGGTTGATGAAAATGTGACGAGGGGTCCACAGGAACCTAACCCTGTATTTACCCCAAGAGCAATGGTTCAATATAGCTTATTTAGTGTTTGCTGTGACTTTATAGAATATAATTACTGTAAGTAATGAGATTGAGCTGTATTTTATTCCATGTTCACTGTAACATGATATATTTTGGTCAAATTAGAATTCCTAGAATCAGCTTTTGAAGCCACTTGGTTAGAGATAAATCAGGAAATGGCATAATCCACTAATGGAGTTGAGGGGACTGTGTATCTTTGAATAGGTAACAACTATTTTATAAACTTTGTGGAAATTTTCAAACATACACTAAAGTAGCATAATAGTATAATAAACCCCCCTGTAATGATTATCATTTTATGGCCAGTCTTGTTTTACTTATAGTCACACCCTCAGTTATTTTGGAATCTCTAAAAGTATAAGGTCTGTTATACCTCAAAAAGCCCTACAAAACAAAAAATTCCTTAATGTCATAAAATACACTATTCAAATTTTCATTATTTTGTGATTTGATTCTTTAAAAAAAAAAAGTTGTTTTTATGCAAATACAGATAGAACTGTGTAGCTTATAAATCAGTTTTTAGTTTAGAGGTTCCCGCTCCATCTCTTTTTTTCTTTACTATTTATTTAAGTTGGTTATCCAGTAGTTTTAGTTACCTGAAGTATGAGTTTGCTGACTTCATCCCCCTGGTGTTGAAAGTTAGATGTTTAGCTGTTAAAACTGGAGACTTTGTGAAATTCAGATCATGTCTATTCCCATCTGCTGCCCACCACCAATATTTCATAGGCTGTACTGAGATAATCCATTCTTTTTTTCTTTTAAGAATTTTTAGGGTTACTTAAAAAAATTTTTTTTTTTTTAATTTATTTTTGGCTGCATTGGGTCTTTGTTGCTATGCCTGGGCTTTCTCTAGCTTCAGCGAGCGGGGGCTACTCTTTGGTGCGCTGTTCAGACTTAACATTCTGGTGGCTGCTCTTATTACGAAGCGCAGGCTCTAGGCACTCAGGCTCAGCAGCTTCAGCTCTGGGGCTCTAAGGGTGCAGGCTCGTCAGTTGTGGTGCTCAGGCTTAGTTGCTCCGAAGCATGTAGAATCTTCCTGGACCTGGGATTGAACCCTTGTCCCCTGCATTGGCAGGAGTATTCTTGTCCACCTCACCACCAGGCAAGTTCTGAGATAATCCATAAAGTGCAAATATCTGCAAAAGCTTGAAAGCTATATAGTGAAATGGCTTTCAAATCTGTTTCCATCTACTCTGTTCTCTTTTTTGGCTTGTGGGATCTTAGACCCTTGACCAGGCATCAAACCTGGGCCCCAGGCAGTGAAAGCGCTGAGTCTTAATCGCTGAACTGCTAGGGAATTCCTCATCTTCTTTGTTGTTAATGCATACCTACAGATAACTATTAATATTAATAAGTTTCTAGTGCAGGCTTCCACTAGAAGGCTTTTATATTAAATGTCTGTTATAAGTAAATGTGAAAACACATTCGTCCCCTTTTGTTTGTACAAAGGCAGTCAACTGTACTACAGCTAATACATAGCATTGCATTAAATGACTGGACCCTGATGGATATTGCCAAGCAGACTCTGTTCCTTAAATCTTTATCCATTTTGGTACGCTGTTCTTCTTAGGATGAGATACAGTATCTGCATTGTTCTCTGGCAGGTTATTTGCTTTCCAAAGTGGAAGAAAAAGTTGGCTCCCCAGAACGTCCACTCTCAGATCTGGGGCTCATAAGCTATCGCAGTTACTGGAAAGAAGTGCTTCTTCGTTACCTGCACAATTTCCAAG
This sequence comes from Capricornis sumatraensis, assembly GCF_032405125.1. Lineage (NCBI taxonomy): Eukaryota > Metazoa > Chordata > Mammalia > Artiodactyla > Bovidae > Capricornis > Capricornis sumatraensis. The sequence continues at coordinate 86,990,047 of NC_091076.1, read as the reverse complement.
GCAAAGAGATTTCTATCAAAGGTTGGTTTTTTGCTCTTAGAGAATGTTACCTAAGATGTTTGCTCCTCTGAATATTCTGACTTTTCTGTTTGGCCCGGTTCATGTTTTGTAATCAGCGAAGGTAATGCCACATTCTGTGTTGCATCTGAATATGAGAGCAGAAGGCTAACTGATGTGGACCACTCACCAAGGTGCCTAAGGATTCCAGAGCATTTGGCCCTAGGGACTGGTTATCTGATTTGGTGTCTCAAATTTTAGGTTGCTAACACTTTATTTCACAAAATTCTCAACAAAAGCAAGAAAGAAGAAAAACTTCAGGTCATTTGGCACACACAGGAACTTCTAACATCCTGGAATATTTATGCAAGAGTGAAATAATTTAGTTTGTTCTTTGACTTCAATGTCTATAGGAGCCGAAGTGGTTTCCTGCTGTACTGCCCCTCTTTTGTAGTTATTTTAAGTGGTCAGATGAATACTTTATAAACTTGTGGACAGCTTGGGTCAAGTAGCAAAGATTCCAAACATTTGGAGTCTGTAGATTTCCTTCAAAGGAAAGGGGTCCTTGGTAAGGGGGTGGGGAGGTCTGCATTTTGAGCAAGTAGCTCTTCTGTTTCAGAAATTAGCCAGGAGACAGCTGTGAATCCTGTGGACATTGTCAGCACTCTGCAAGCCCTTCAGATGCTCAAGTATTGGAAAGGAAAACACCTAGTTTTGAAAAGACAGGTAAAGTTTCTGTTAGCCTTTTTACTCATTGCTTTATGTCTCTTGAGGCCTAGCAAAGTGGAGCCTTCACACCTTCAAGGTAACCTTCCCTTTTTAAAGAGTCTGACTCCATGCAGCTTTTCCTTTGCTCTCACTGTTAGACTTGTCTCCAACTGTACCCTTATCAGAAGCTTCTGGTAAACTCCTGTCTCATACTTGGATGACAGAAGCATCAACAGCTCCAGTTAAGCAGCTTTATGTTGCACTTCTGTCCTTTCATGGTTTTCTTACATCAGAGAAGAGTGCCCATCTGTGGAGGAGAATCTCCATAACCTCCAGGGCCTGTAGAAGTGGTTTTAAATTCCTTTAACAAATGCCATCTCAGTTCAGTTCAGTTCAGTTCAGTCACTCAGTCGTGTCCAATTCTTTGCAACCCCATCACAGGCACGCCAGGCCTCCCTGTCCATCACCAACTCCTGGAGTTCAGTCAAACTCACGTCCATTGAGTCGGTGATGCCATCCAGCCATCTCATCTTTGGTCGTCCCCTTTTCCTCCTGCCCCCAATCCCTCCCAGAAGCAGAATCTTTTCCAATGAGTCAACTCCTCTCATGAGGTGGCCAAAGTACTGGAGTTTCAGCTTTAGCATCATTCCTTCCAAAGAAATCCCAGGGCTGATCTCCTTTAGAATGGACTGGTTGGATCTCCTTGCAGTCCAAGGGACTCTCAGGAGTCTTCTCCAATACCACAGTTCAAAAGCATCAATTCTTCAGCGCTCAGCTTTCTTCACAGTCCAACTCTCACATCCATATATGACTACTGGAAAAACCGTAGCCCTGACTGATGTCAATTTAAAAATTTTTTTCAGTTGACTTACAACATTTACTCTGGAGGGGCCATGGCAACCCACTCTAGTGTTCTTGTATGGAGAATCCCATGAACAGGGAAGCCTGTCAGGGTTGCACAGAGTCAGGCACGACTGAAGTGACTTAGCACGTATGCACAATTAATAAGGGAAGATGGGTAATGATTTTCAGGTCTTGCTGAGGGCATAATAGGAAGAAATGGATTAGGTAGGAGAACATTAGGTAAATCAAAAGAGCTTTTTTTTAATACCTGTCTCTTAGTATATTATGAAACCTTTGGTGATTTCTTCTTTGCTAACAATCATTTTAGAATCCACATATAAAGATGTTTTAGTTGAATGCATATAATAATTTTTTCCCATTGTTTTCTCTCAGGATCTCATTGATGAGTGGATAGCCAAAGAGGCCAAAAGATCCAACTCCAATAAAACCATGGATCCAAGCTGTTTAAAATGGACCCCTCCCAAGGGCACTTAAAGTGACCGGTTACTCCGAGCCAGCGAACCCCAGCAGTAGGAATCCGTACCCTAGGGATCTGCCTGTCATTTCTGTTGCTCTTGTGATTGGCAAGCACAGTATCCTTTGGGAAGGCCATCCCCCTCAGGACTGTCCTGGCTCCGACCTTCGTGTACACTGCAGACGCTGGTTCTGAGGAACTGTTGTTTCGGCCTCAGTGAGGTTGCCTGGATGGGATCTCTATTACACTTGAGTGCAGATCCCTTGTAGCACTGACCCAAGGTGTTCTGTTTTGGTACTGTACCTGTCCAGTCACTGGTTCTCTCCTCTGGCCCCATGAGGTTGTGTCGTGTCTTCTAAACTTTGTAATAGTGCTTCTTGCCACCTGGTCACCAGACCACCAAGTACGGTTACTGCCACCAGGACCTTTCCAGTTATTCCTTACATGTGTTTTTGGAGGGGCAGGGAAGAGGTGACACTTCTGAGTGTGTGTTGGGAGGGGTCCCTTCCCTTTGGATTTCATCTCACTTTAAGTTATTTCCTCCATTTTTACTGAAAGACCTGTTTTTAATCAGTATCAGGCTGACCAGAGCCAAATACTTGTGAAGACTCTTGCAGGGATTAGTCTCGGTCACAGCATATGATCTAAATGAGATGGAGAAAAGGACTGAGAGGCGGTGATTCTCTGATTTGGATTTGAGTTCACCTGTGGGCAGTGGGCAACATCTTGGTGAAAGGGAATGAAATACTACTTTTTGCCTCACGAGAAAGTGCCCAGTAGTAAATGTTTTCTTCTCTTTACTCCCTGCCTCTTTTTACTTTTGCAGGTGCCAAAATAATTTCCAGTTCTCCCTTTCATGCTGCACGATAACCGGTTAATTATATTGCAGAAACCTTTCACCAGTACTGGTCTGATATTACACACCTAAGTTGCACATAAGTTGCATTGCTTTTGTCTGAACATCCTTGGAGAAGTGATTGAGAATGACTTCCGTATCTCAGCCCATGACTCAGCAAGGCAGAATGGCCACCCCTGCCAAGGTTTGCTTTTCTTTTCGACAGTGCCTCACCCTCCCTCTAAGGACTAAAGTGCTTATGCCCTTCCAAGAACTCCATTTCCTTTTTGGGATTTACCACCATCCCCCCATTCTCTGGTCTCCTCTATTTTTGGTGTTGTTTAAGTGAAGGAAGAGATGCTCCCTCTAATTTCTCTCTAGCCCATTATAACCTGCTATCTTGGGGCAGCTTTTGATGTATGACATGTCACCCTTCCCAACTTGGTCTCCTGCAACACCGCTGTCTTCATGTGGAGCCCTCACCACAATCCCAACTCTGGTCATTTGTGCCTTTCTCTTGTCATCTTTGTACACTACTTATATTCACTGTGGGTTGGGGGGAGCTAACTTTAAGCATGTTCAGTGGCAGCTCCCTGCCAGTTTCAGTGTCACTGTTAAAATTTACCCAAAAGCAATTTCACTGGGGGTTTTCTTAAGGGGTAAAGGCCTTTTACAGAAGCTAACCCTTCCCCAAATGTGGTAGAATGTGCTGTTCTGTATCTACTCTTCAATAAAGCATGTTCTCTGCTGAAATTTGTTTCACCCAGGAACTCTCATTTGAGTATGACATGGTGCCACTGGCCTACTGCTAATAAGAAATGCACTTGGGGTTTATTTTCTAAGCAGTAAACTGACTGTTTAGGGACGGGATTTGTGGGTGGGGAAAGTTGTTTTTTCCTCTGATGCAGGCTGTCTGGAGGGAGTGCTTAACTCTGAGCATGTCTAGTTGATGGAGTAAATTCTCTGTGCCACACTCTGGTTCCAGCTAAGAGGTATGCGTAGCTGTGAGTAGTTTCTGTTATCCATTCGAAGACCCAGCAGGAGGTAAGGCTAGGTGGTATAGCTGTGGGAAGTGGGAACAGACGTGTCCTCTTTGACCTCCAGGCTTACTTGCCAGTAGTGAGCAATGCCATCTCTAAGAATCATTGTCTCTCCCAGGTTGAGGTGATTTCTGAAAGTAGCTGCACTTTCCTGTAGCGTTTACCTAGTGTGAGAAATGGCAGACCGGGCACTTAACTGGATGGTAGAGAGGAGGGGGGTGGAGATTGTATTTGTTGGAGTGAATTTGCCCCCTCTGGCCAGCATGGTGAGAACCTCTCCTGGCAGAAAAATTAAGTGTCTTCCTTGGTAAGGTTAGGTGTCCTGCGTGTCACCTACTAGGGTAGGAAATGGGATGAGAAAAACTCAGGCTTATAAAAAGACCATTCTTACACACATCTTAGAGAAACGTGTGCCCTCATTTCCCTCTTCTAGGTGTTTGCGTCTAAGGGAAATTCTGTTGTCTCTCCCATTTTGGAAAAGCTGAGGAAGGTAATATGGACCATGATACTGGATAGACAGTGCAGATCACAAGTCTTTGGTGACTGTCATCCCTCTTTCCTCACCTAGAAACCAAAGGAAGGTTTCTCTGCTTTAAATCCTTACAGGTGTGGGAAGTGGCCGTTCACTTCCTTGGCTGTTTTGAGTCAGACTGTTCCCTCTGGCTCCTTTTGTACCCGCACAAAAGAAGTTTAGCTTCTTAGGCTCCTTTGTTAGAAGAGCATAAGTCTTGAGTCATTCCTGCATCTCTGAGACTCCATAAGTGGAAGCACCAACCATTTCTAGAGGAAGAAAGCCTCAGCATGTGCTGGTTGCTTCTTTTCTGCTCAGCACTGTGCTGGGTACTTTTAACACTGCCTTGTTTGACCCTCCCCTCTGCCATTTGCTTTCTTGGCTTTTTTGATTCCCTAATGATTGATTTACCTTCTCCCTTCTAGTTAGTTTTCTTTGCTTCAGCCACAGTCCCCCATGCTTCTAGTGGCTTCCATTGCCAGAAGAATGACAAGACTGGTGAAGACTTTAAAATGAAAGAATTGAGTTTAGTTACTCCTGTAGGCAGCATTTGTAGGTCAGAGACCTAAACCAGGTTACAGAGATGTGCCTCATTCTGGATCTGCTTCTGATTTAGGAGTAAACTGTTTAGTAAGCAGTGTCCCTTTACTTTTGTGGTTTCCTTCAGTCCTTAGCACATCATCACTGTAAGGTAAATATTGTAGCCCTCTTCCACAGGAGAAAATTTGAGGCTCAGAAGTCTTACTGCTGGGTTATAGAAACAGAATGAGAGCATTGCTTCTCTTGAATCCAGATCCCATGCTTCTGACAAAACTAATGTGAGTCATCTGATGCCTCGGTGCCTGCTTTCCTGTTTCTCACAAGGGGGAACAATGAGTCACATTAAGTAATTTTTAAGAATATGGTGTGCCCTTTATATGGCAAGATGATTCTCTTGACATGACCTGAGCTTTGGTTTATCCCTGTGGTTCTGGGCAGGTTGCCTGACTGGGGTTAGGAATGGCCTCTAATGGAGTTCATGTGAAGCCAGTATAAAAAAAATACCACAGCTTGCTTCCATCATGCATTCCTTCTGGAATATGAAATGAGTGGAAAGCAGTTTTTTGGAAGTATATTAGTAACTAGGCATAAACACATCTGCCTTTTCCTCCTTTGAAGGGCAGTTGATACGCCAAACATTGAAGGAGCATGGTTTTTATGATCCCAGGTACTGGGATCAAACAGTGTTGCTCTCCGTGGTGATCCTTACCCATTTTTCTTCTGACCTTTTGAAAATCTAATAAAAGTATTGGGTCTTTTAAAAGAAAATGTGCAGAAGTGCAGATATGCGCACATTTATCTACCGTTCAGGAGACTGAGGGTTTGAGAAAGCTCCAGTGAAAAGGTAGACGGGAGCCCCCCCGGCCAGCCTTCACTCAGCCCTCGGCTTGTGCATGGTTTGTGCAGGCCCAGGTGACAGGTCCCATTAAGTGAGGTCCAGTGACGACCAAAGGGAACTCCTTACTGGAGGTTAACATGCTGCCTGCCCATGGTTTCACAGATGCATTTGTATACACAGTGCTGTATAGAGTTTTGCATATTCAGAGAATAGGGTGAAACTTTGCTAAATATAATGTATGTTAGGAGTTCTAAAAACTACTTTTTGCTATTCATTGGGATCATGGAGTTACAGAATTGGACCACTGGTTTTACTCCAGCACTTTCTGCTACAAACTTGTATGACTGCATCTCCCAGACTGTCTCCTGCTGATGAGGGCAGTTTAATTGCCCACTTCCTTTGTGGTATTTTCAACAAAATGCCAATGAATGTCACTAAGAAGGGGGTAAAAAAGGACTGCCCAGTGGTGAAAAATGTCCCTTGTGCTGAAAGATCAGTTTGTCTCTTCTGTCTTATGTGAACCTATAGATGCCACCGCCGTTCTGGGGTTTGGGGTCTGTTGATTTGTGCTCAAGTGGAGAAAATAACCTGTGTTGTTGTACAGCTTTGGCGCCACTGCTCCCTCTGGATGTTCTGTGTGAGAACATCTTTACCCTGGACAAGTCATTTCCATTCACAAAACCAGTGTTTCTTAACTCGGTACGTTTTGGAAACCACTCATGTTTTATTCAATCATATGCAAAGTTTTCCGAAATCTATACCCTTATCTCAAAAAAAAGGTGTGGTAGATCACCTCCAGAAATGGTCACCAACAGTCCCATCTCTGTATATGTGTGCTGTTCCTTCCAATAAGAGCTAATTTTCCTTCAGGGTGTGGGGTGGACTTCTCACGAATCAAGGTGCCAGAAGTGATATTTTAGCTGTTTCTACTTTTGCTGTTAGAAACCTAACATTTTCAGACCAGAAGTTTAAGTGTCAAAAATCCAGGCCCTGTACTCAGACCCTGTACCCTGGTGACCTCCTAAAACTAAAGAATCATCCAGCTGAGGGTTGCCAACCTAGAGAATCATGAGAAGTACTGTTTTATATTTTTGGCCGCGCTGAGTGGCATGTGGGATCTTAGTTCCCTGACTAGGGATCAAACTCATGACCCCTACAGTAGATGTGCACAGTCTTAACAATTGGACTGCCAAGGAAGTGCCTGGAAGTATTTTAAACCATTGACTATTTTAGGATGGTTAGATATACATACAGATACATAGCAGTGTGTAGGCGAAAAAAGGACTTGAGAGTAAAGGACCTTTCCTTCTGACCTTTTGAGAATCTAATAAAAGCATTGGGTTTTTTAAAAGAAAAGTGTACATAAATGCAGATATGCACACATTTGTATACAGTTTAGGAGACAGACTTTGAAGTCATTTCTGGACTTGGGTTAATAAATAAACTGGTTTGAGAAAGCTCCAGTGAAAAGGCAGGAACCTCACCTGCCTGCCTTCACAGTTGGTCCTTGTAGTTTTATTTTGGTAAATGATTGCCTGTTATTGGAAACCAGGTGTGCCCAGAGGAGGACCTCCACCTTGTGTAACTCCAGGGGAGCACTATTCATGCAGTGACACCCACAGACCCAGTTTGACTCTGGTTGATATCTCAGCTTCCAGTCAAATTGCCTCTCAGGTCCTTGCCTAGCCTTAGAATTCTTAGTCACCACCTTAGAGAAGTGGATCAGGAAGGGTGAATATCCTATTAGAAATAGGTCTCCAGTTCTTCCCATTTGGGGATTAAGTTCCCATTTATCTTGGCTTTCAAGTTTCCATAAGTGGACTCCACCTGGGTAGTTTTCATCATTCCCCTACACAGCCTCCACATACAGCTGGGCTAGTCTCTTCCTGTTTTCATTTGGGAAGCCTCCATGTCAGCATTCCCCTAAGTGAAGTATTACAGGTAACATGGGTACTGTGGTCAAACTTGGAAAACAGTTGAAGTTGCATATTGATATGTTTCTTGAGTTCAGGGCATCTCAGAACCTCTTGGGATTTTCCAAGAAGGAGACAGAATGTAACGTTTCCTAAAATGGTCTGGAAGGATTCTCTGGAGACCAGGATGCTATGGGGGCAGACATTTAGATGTTTCTTTGGTGCTTACTGAAATGGCCCAACTAAAAAGGAATTCCTTGTGAAGACTTATTTTTCTGCCTAAGACATGTCTGTAATTGTGGCAGAGACCAAGTCATTGTAGGGGTCAAATGTGCTTGGAGTGAAGGACCTTCCCTCAAATCCTGGCTCTGGGATTTCCGGTGCAGATTGAGGATACTACTTGTGGAGGTGACTTGTCTTTTAAGTGTGCCTAATATATTCAGTCAGTCATTTGTACACAAAAGATGTAGAACTTGGTCTCCTGGAGAAGATCAGCATTAAATTCCTAATTGTGATCAGTGTCCTGAAGGACAAAGGACAGGTGTTGGGTAAACATAACTGGAGAGAACTAGCTGAGCTTGGTTATCCAGGAAGCCCTGACTGAGAAGGGAGCTTGCTTTATCATGGGACCTGACAGATGATTGGGTTAGCCAAATGGGGCGTGGGCAGCATTCCAAGAGGGAGAGCCTGAGCACAGATCACAAAAGCTGGCGAGCCTCTGGTGTGCCAGAGGGTCTGAGAGAGTGTCTGGTAGTGGCTGAGGGGGGGTGGGGGGTAAGAATCAGCACAGGGCCTTAAAGGCCCCAACAAGAATTTCAGGTTGACGTAGGAAACTGAACTGTGGCCAGTAGGGGATGGACAGGCCCACCACGTTAAAAAGTCCTGCTCTGGATGGAGAGCAGTAGGGTGGGAAGCATGGATGCCCGTTCAGGAGGCTGCTGCCCCCTAGGCCAAGGAAGATAGTACCTCCTGTGAGTAAGTGTAGTGAGAGCGGCAAGATGAATTTAGGTATATTTGGAAGAATGACCAACTAGGGGGGAGGTGATTAGAGGGGGCAGTGAGGGATGGGGAGTCACTCCCAGGTTTCTAGCCCACAGCAGGGTGTGCGGCAGTGCCGTCTGTAGACCTGAGCCAACGAGAGCAGTTAGTCACGCGGCTGCAGGTCAAGAGCTGAGCATTTGAGGACCATGTGTTCTTTGTGAGTCCTTCGTGAAAACCCTCTCCAGGGACCTCTGAGCTCTATTGTTGGCACTGGGGTAAAGGCAATTAAGAAGCAGTCTGTGTACTTGACAAACCCTGTTGTTGAGATAAACTGTTAATTTTATATCAGATATGAGTTCTGTAATGGAAGAATGTGCAAAGTGCTGCGGGAACTCGGTGGAGGGAGTGATTAAGTAGTTGCCGGGTTGGGACCTCTGAGTAAGAATTCACCAGCATGGGAGGAGAATGGCATGTGCAGACACCAGCTTGAGGGAACGTGGTGGGTGTGAAAAGAGTTGTTGGAGAGCAGGGGCTGCCTTGAGCGAGTACATTTCCTCTGCCCTCTGTGGTCCATAGTTCTTCAAGGACAAATTCCAGTCTCCCTCCCTGCTCCCAGTCCTGCCTGAGGGCCCAGCAAAGTGCCAGCCCAAGGAGGGAACTTACTGAATGGTCAGTGGCTTCAGCCAAAGCTTGGATGTCTCCAGCTTCAAACATGGGAATGAAATCTTCAGTCCTCTCTCCTTCACGTTGAGCTGTCACAGTGAGCCACCTCCCAGGACCACAGCTGGGCCAGGACAGTGGTCCCGTCACCTCCCTGAGGTGTGGCCTTTTTCCTTACTCTAGAGCTCTTCAAATGACTAGCTGCCTCTGACCCCAAAACAGAGTGGTCAGTTGAGGGGCCACCTCATACACGAGAATTGATGAAGGACCTGGGCCCCGATTCTCCAAGTCCAAGGACACATGGATTTGGTTCCTTGAGGTTGTGATGGTGGGCGGGCAAGGGCTACCTGTGTCCCAAGCCTGCTTTCCCACCTCAGGTAGGGACCAGGGCTATTTAGTATTTCCCTTTACAATTCTGGAAGAGGTCTCCTGGCTGCTGACATGCCAGGCCCTTGGGCAGGGTGTTGAGCCCAGACCATCCCTGTCCGCTGCCCTGCACCAGAGACGAAATCATCTGCTCTTCATTGGTTTATTGAGCCCTTGCTGTGTTATGGGCACAGGATTTGGGGAAACCGGGGTAGGAAGGTCTCAGTGGGACTCATCCTGCTATGCAGTGAGGTCCAAGAGTGTGTGGGGTCATTAGCTAGCTTACAGAGGTGACAGTGCATTTATGCATGACCGCTGCTTGAGATCGAGAGTCCTGGGAGGAGCCCAGCGAGTTCAGCGTGGTGGGAGGAACGCATGATGAGCACAGAAGACATGGAGCAGAGGGCTGGCCTGGTCGCCTGGTTGGCTGCCACGTCCAGGTAAGGAGAGGGGTTTCGTCCTCTGGGAGGCGTGGGGTGGGGGCTCTCACTCTGACCCATGGTTCTCATCCTCTTTGCCTGGGAAGAGTGCTGCACATAAGCAGTGGTTAGGGGAGCCTTGTCTGCCTCTTCCACCCTTGGAGGCCTTCCCTGGTCATCCACTCAAGGCCCTCCATTTGCCCAATTCAGGTTTCTCCGGCTGTAGTTATTTACGGCAATCAAATTCCAGGTTAATCTGGCAGAGCTTCCGTTTTTCAATCACAAATGCCTCTAGAGAGTGGATGAGCCAACCCTCACTAATCCTCTCTAAAGAAAGGGAGTGGTAATCCCGCACTTAAAATTCCAATGGCCCTCAGAGCCCCATGAAGTGCCTGGACTAGGGAGCAGGAGACAGTGTTTAGTCCTGGCTCTGTTAACAGTTCACTGTGTGACTTTGGGCAAATTGTTTCCATCCCTGAAGAATGATCATTTCTAAGGTTCCTGCCAACGCTTTGCATGGAGGGACGTGCGTTTCCATGTTGGCACTGGGTTGACTTCCATGGCCCTTCGAATGAAATGGCTCAAACACTTGGGAAAAACTCGGGGGAATATAGAGAACTTTCCCACCTTGATTCCCAAGAGCCTCTGTTGGAAGGCGCAGGTGTTCTATCAGGGAAGCTAGAGAGGGAAGCCCACAGGTCTGCAGCTCTGGGGGGAGTCAGGATTAAGGAAGCAGACAAGCTTGGTGTCTCTGCTCAACTATGTCACCCCATGCCTTTTCTTGAGCTTTCTAGCTTGAGCTCTGAATCTTTCTCCAGTCACTGAACTGGTGGTGCAGAGGTTAAAGCATCTGCCTGCAATGTGGGAGACCTGGGTTTGATCCCTGGGTCAGGAAGATCCCCTGGAGAAGGAAATGGCAACCCACTCCAGTATTCTTGCCTGGAGAATCCCATGGACAGAGGAACTTGGTGGGCTACAGTCCACGGGTCGCAAAGAGTCAGACACGACTGATCGACTTCACTTTGAGTCACTTATCTACTGATTCACTTACCTTCTTGTTTATTTATTGAGCATCCCCTTGAACGCCTTTGTGGTTATGGCCCAGGCCAGAAGGCGTCGGCTGATAACCCCTCCCAGAGTGATATTCCCTGTATTTAGGTTGTTGAAGACAAAATGCCTAAGACTCTCTAACAGTTAGGGAATAAGGGGAATGTTCCAGGGCCTGGAGAACCACACACCATTCTCTGTGGCTTCAGCTGGCCCTGAGAGTGGGGAGCAGAATGTGCCCGTGTGTGCTGGTGGAGAAGATATCACCTACCTTCTGTAGTTGCTCCTCGCCGCTGGACCAGTGGTTCTCGCTGATACCCTGGTGATGAAGAGACAGAGAAGAGAAAGAGAAAGTGAAGCAGAGGAAGACTGTCTTGGGAACCATGAGAGACGGCCAGAACTGGGGACTCATGAATAGAGTAATTTCTCTAGGAACTGAGGTTCTTCATTCACTGATCCCTTCTGCCCTTCCTTCCACAAATACCTCATGAGCGCCTCTAATAGAAACTGTGGGGACAGAGGAGATGGCAGACTTTTACCTGCCCGTGGGGTGGCTTTTACTCTGAGGACACCAGCCATGTGACCCAGCAGAACAGTGCAGGGCAGTATGCCAAGGAGGGTGCCATGCCCAGGCCATGAAGACAGAGTTGGGGTTTTCAGTTTTAAGGTCCTTCTGGATTGATGGTTTCTTCAACTCTAGGCTTTAGACCCATGGTAAACCTTAGGCAGAGCTGGATGCATTGCCATCTCATCTTTGCAGCTGCTCCCTAGGCGCACACAGACCACCTCTCCAAGGAAACAACCAGGAAGCCTAGCAGGCAGGCAAACCACTCTGGCCCCACTCTCAACAATGCCTTCCTGTGCACCCTGGCCAGAGCATCCCCCCCACCTTGCTGATAACTCAGTCTTCTCCAGGGAGCATGTGGGGGGAAGGTGTGGACAACACTTGCCTGTTGCCTCTGACTGGATGGGAGGTCTTCCTGGGGGAAAGAGAAGAAATGAGGGTTGCACTGCTTCCCTGGGGGCCCAGTGAGGTGAAACAGCTCATGGTTCTTTGGGATCCATGCCTTTGGTGGGTCTTCAGGGACTCTGGTCACCCCCTGTTGTCCTGGTGTAACAGCCACACAAGGTACACTCGGTAGGAGGCAGTTTAGGGTAGTGGGAAGTGTGCGTACTGTGGAGTCTTTGCCTGGTGCTAGTCAGGCATTCTTGGGAAAGTATTTAGCCTATGTGAACCTTAGTTTCCCTGCTGGTGATAAAGGGGATATTATGAGATTTAATCACAAGTGAGCACAATGTTCAGTAAATATTTCCCATATACCCCCACCTCCTGCTTCCTGGGTTTCTGGATTTGAAAGAGACCTCTGAAATGGCCCAGTCCAAAACTCATTTCGTAGAAGAAACTGAGGCCAAAGTTTGGTCACAAGTTAACTTTCTCTCTTTTATTTTATGGTGCGTGTAGCAGGAAAATTTTCTCCATTTTTAAATGTATTTTTTAAAAAAGTTACAAAAGCAGTTTCTGAATAAATGCCCACTATGAAATGGTAAGGTAGAGGTTAGTGTAGTAAAAGTCCCCTTAACTTTTGCTCTCCCTCACCTTCACTTCTTATTCTAGATGTAAAACACTGGTGACAGTTTGATATTTATCCTTCTGGAACTCTCCCTATGCTTTCATATGTGTGTGTGTGTGTGTAAGTATGCAGTGATTTTTTTAAACATGTAGGCTCCTGTCTTATGTATTGTTACATAACTTGCTTTTTCCACTTAGCCAATATCTTGGAAATCTTTCTATCTTTCCACAGATCTGCCTCATCCATTTCAATGGCCACAAAGGCTATGGAGGTGCCAGACTTCCCTGGTGGTCCAGTGGTTAAGAATTCACCTTCCAATCCAGGGGACTCAGGGTTGATCCCTGGTTGGGGAACTAAGATCCCACATGGTACAGGGTAACTATCTAGGCCCATGCTACAACTAGTCCAAGTGCTGAAACCAAGACTCAGCACAGCCAAAAAAAAAAAAAAGGCCATGGATGTGTATAATATATTTTTATTACCCACCCCCCCCATTGATAGTTTTTAGGTTATTTTCACATTCTTGCTACTTGGCACAAATACCTCAGGGCTTTTGTAGCAATAGCATTTCTATTTGATGGATTTCCTGAAGCGAACCTATGAGTCAGAAGGTATGCATGTTGCCAACTTTGATGGATATTGCCAACATGTCCTCCAAATGGACAGTGTATTAAAGTGTATGTAAGTGCCAGTTTTTTCATATCCTCACCAAAACCACTTTTAAAAATTTAGTTGTCAATAAGAAAACTGCTCTCTGTTCAGACTTTTTTTCTCTTTGTCCTCCCAGGATACAGATTTCACATCGAGAGTGCCCTCAGGGAACATAGATTCATTTTAATAATTCTACTTGAACCAAACAGAATCTCACAGAAAGCTTAGCCTTTGGCTTTACTCACATCAGAGGCAGATTTCAAGTTCTACCACCTCTCTCCACAGACCTCCACAACACTGAAGGAAGGGCACCAGCAGGGTGCAAAATATTTGTCCCCACCCTTAGGGTCACTGCACTCCCCAGATGCTGGAGTGGCTTGTACCTGTTGCCTGGCATAATGAACACTGGATAACACTTGATACGGGCACTGTGTCCCATTCCATGGCGTGAGTGACCACTACTGGACTGGAGTAAGGGATGCTGAGTCCTGGGCTTTAAGTTAGGGCCTCTGTTTGGGGTAACAGAACCCACCAAGAAGCCTTCCTCCCTGGGCATCCGCCCACATCTGTCACTCACCTCCTACCTGCTTCCCCATTAGCCCAAAGAACTGGCTTGCTTTCCCCTTCTTCATGTCCCGGAGCTGAAGCAGGATGCTGGGGATGACATCTTCCTGAAGAAGCAGAGAGTTCCTTAGAGTTGAGGGGAGGCGACAACAAGACAGTCTGAACAATAACAATCTCAATAACCTGTGCTCTGTGCTGGCATTGATCTCCTCACATTTTATACAATACTGCAAATAATAATAAACAGCCGTAACAAATGGCTAAAGTTAAAGTATTCTTAAGCACTTTCATATATTAACTCAATCCTTACCAAAAACACATAAAGTACTACTTGGGTCTCCATTTTACAGATGGAAACTAAGGCTCAGAGTGATTACCAGTCAGGATGTGAGACGAAGCCAGGCTCGAACCCAGGTCATCTAACTCAAAGGCTCAGACACTCCAGGCGTAATCTCATTTATGCTTCACAACCACCATGTGAAATATCCATCTACAGATGGGGACACAGGTTTGCGGAGATTAGGTGACTTGTCCAAGGTCATACAGGAAGTGGTAGAGTCAGAATCCAAACTCAGTCTGACTCTGGACTGCTGAGCTTCCGTCTTCCTCTGGCACTCCCCTCATTGTCCTGTGTTTAACCTGGGCCTCTCAGGGCCTGTGGCCTGGGGTGGAGGCCACTCCCTCAGGCAAAGACATTTTCATCCTTGAGCTGGTGGGGTAAAAGTTCTGGACCAAGGACTATAGTTTTAAGTTCTCGTTTCTCCTCTAACCTTTGTGACCTTGGCCAAAGGCCTCTCCTTCCCTGGCTTTTCCTGGAGCCTCTGATGAAGGGCCCGCTTGGCTCTGCTGAGACTGAGAGACGCTTGCTAGTGGAGAAACTGATAGTGGGTGACAGTCATTCTACCATCTTCATGTCTTTGTATCCCCAGTGCCTGGTGCACACAGGAGCTCAGCATGTATGGGATACAGGATGGTGAATGGAAGGCCCTTTCTCTGACAGTCTGGGAACAGGAAAGAAGATAGGAAGGGTGAGACAGGTGACCAGAGCCCTAGAGTAATACAAGCTGCCTGCCTGGAGGCTGGAGGCTGGCAGCTGGGGTTGGGTCACGGGCTCTTCCATTCCCAGCTTCCCCAGGGGCAGCCCTGAAGCTTCAGGGATAAGCAGGGACCTGGCTGGGGTGAAGTGGAAACCCCCTCAGCTCTCCCAGCTTATCCCAACTTTTGGGATCAGGAGTGGATTGTTTTCTAAGCCTTGGACTAATTCAGTCACTTCCAGTCTGTCTCTTCTCCAGGACATCAACGGCTGGGGCAGCTGTCTCAGGCTGGAGTCATCTAGCCTGGCCAGGAACCGGAAAAGTGTCTTTGGAGATTTGGACCCATTTCTGAAAAGCTTATGAAAAGCACTTTGCCTTGGTAAAAGGCAGTCTTCAAATGCAAGCTGGACAGAATTTTTTTTTTTTTCTCCCACCCGTTAGGTTTTTGGGGCCTGTTGGGAGGCGTCTTTTACTCAGGAAGGACTCTTGCCCTGACCAGAAGCCCTTCTTACCCCTTTAACTCAAATCCGCAGCTCCAGGGCTAACCAGGAGTCCTGAGAGCAAGGGAGAAAATCAGATCATCCCTAACAGAGGCATCATTCCTCATTCAGATGAGGTGGTTCCTATATCCCAAATTCTGTGTCTTGGGAAGTAGAAGGATGTTAAACGAGAGTGAGCCAAGAAGCATCGGATGCAGCTGCAGCATGGAAAGCCCCACGAGGCACTGGTTGAAATCGATGTTTCCCACATAACTGTGTAGAGTGGTCCCTATTACACAGCTTCCCAGAGCCTGGGCCATGTCCCTTGATGGGCACAGACTCCATGTCAGAGCTGGAAAAAAAACCTTGGGAGCCATCTTCTTCCCCCTCTCCCGTTTTACAAGTGAGGAAACTGATGTCCCCAGGTCACACAGAGTCAGTGGAGAAGCTGAGACTTGAACCTTCATTTCCTAACCCTGCTGTCTTCTCAAAGGCACACACTTCCACATTCAGACAAACCAGGAAGGAAGCCCACCAGAAGGAAAGCCACCAGGCATGGCTGTTACTTGATGGCTTGTTCTGCAGCCCCAGTGTCCTCACCATCCCCGGACTAGGGGGAGCAGGCCGAGCCCTGTCCCGTCTGCCCTCCTGGAGGCTTTCCCTGAGCACTTTGCCAGTGTGTCCCTAGTCCACTGGCCTCGTCCCCCTGTCTGACGGGACCCTCCGAGCCTGTGTGTCTCTAGACCACTGGCCTTGTCCCCCTGTCTGATGGGAACCACCGAGGCCAGGATCTCTGTCTCTCTGACAGACGCCGTCTCTAGCTGTGAGCTTTCTTCCCAGTGACAGCACTCAGGTCAGCTTAGAAGGAGAGGCTGGCAATCAAACCATTACTTGTCAGGGAATAAGTTTCTACACGTGAGACAAAACAATGACCCCACTCCAAGTTGACTCCCTTGAAAGGATGTGCTGGACAATGTCCTCCGAGGCACAGATATGCAGAATAAGACATTGGGCAAGATGTACAGTTGTGCTTTTGGCGCTGTGTAATATTGGACGAACTGCTTGACCTTTCTATGCTTCAGTTTCCCTATCTGTGATATGGGGATAGAAATGGTGCCTTTCCCACAAGATGGATATGAGGATTAAATGGGTTAATATTTATGAGGCATTTAGGACAGTGTCAGGAACATGTGTATGTTAAATAAGTTTGTTAAATGAAGCATGAACATACATACTGTTAATTCCATATATCACTAGGCCATTCAGGTATGAGATAAATCAAATCCCTTACAATTATACAGGTGACGTGACAAATAGATTCAAGGGATTAGATCTGATAGAGTGCCTAAAGAACTATGAACGGAGGCTCACATTGTATAGGAGGCGGTGATCAAAACCATCCCCAAGAAAAAGAAATGCAAAAAAAAAAAAAGGCAAAACAGTTGTCTGAGGAGGCCTTACAAATAGCCGAGAAAAGAAGCAAAGGGCAAAGGAGAAAAGGAAAGATAAATCCATCTGAATGCAGAGACCAGAGAATAGCAAGGAGAGATAAAAAAGCCTTCTTAAGTAATCAGTGCAAATAGACAAAAACAATAGAATGGGAAAGGCTAGACATCTTTTCAAGAAAATTAGAGATACCAAGGGAACATTTCACACAAAGA
Source organism: Capricornis sumatraensis (assembly GCF_032405125.1). Taxonomy (NCBI): domain Eukaryota; kingdom Metazoa; phylum Chordata; class Mammalia; order Artiodactyla; family Bovidae; genus Capricornis; species Capricornis sumatraensis. The sequence goes on along the minus strand of NC_091076.1, from coordinate 86,972,914 downwards.
TGGACAAAATAAAGGACAGAAACGGTACAGACCTAACAGAAGAAGAAGATATTAGGAAGAGGTGGTAAGAATAAACAAAAGAACTATACAAAAGAAATCTTAATGACCCGGTAACCATGATGGTGCGATCACTCTCCTAGAGCCAGACATCCTGCAATGCGAAGTCAAGTGGGTCTTAGGAAGCATCACTATGAACAAAGCTAATGGAGGTGATGGAATTCCAACTGAGCTATTTTAAATCCTAAAAGATGATGCTGTGAAAGTGCTGCACTCAATATGCCAGAAAATTTGGAAAAACTCAGCAGTCGCCATAGGACTGGAAAAAGTTTTCGTTCCAATCCCAAGAAAGGCAGTTCCAAAGAATGTTCAAATTACCGCACAATTACACTCATTTCACATGCTAGCAAAATAATGCTCAAAATTCTCCAAGTTAGGCTTCAACAGTATGTGAACCGAGAACTTCCAGATGTTTAAGCTGGATTTAGAAAAGGCAAAGGAACCAGAGATCAAATCGCCAACCTCCACTGGATCATAGAAAAAAAACAAGAGGATTCCAGAAAAGCATCTACTTCTGCTTCATTGACTATGCTAAAACCTTTGACCGTGTGGATCACAACAAACTGGAAAACTCTTAAAGAGATGGGACTACCAGACCACATTATCTGCCTCCTGAGAAACCTGTATACAGGTCAAGAAGCAACAGTTATGGAGAAGGAAATGGCAACCCACTCCAGTGTTCTTGCCTAGAGAATCCCAGGGATGGCGGAGCCTGGTGGGCTGCCGTCTATGGGGTCGCACAGAGTCAGACACGATCGAAGAGACTTAGCTTAGCATAGCATAGCATCATATTTACTAAGCACTTACTTGGGCTAAGGACTGCTCTAAGTACTCTACATGTTTTATCTAATGTAATCCTCAAACCACTCCTTGGGTTGCTCCTCCCAGCTGCCGCCCCTGGCCTCGGGCTCGGGGTGGCTCCTCCAGGTCACCGCCCCTGGCCTCCGGCGCGAGGTGGCTTCTCCCGGCTGCCCCTGACCTAAGACGCGGGGTGTCTCTTCCCGGCTGTCACTGGCCTCGGACGCGGGGTAGCTCCTCCCGGCCGCCACCCCTGACCTCGGAGTACATCATGAGAAACGCTGGGTTGGAAGAAACACAGGCTGGAATCAAGATTGCCAGGAGAAATATCAATAACCTCAGATATGCAGATGACACCACCCTTATGGCAGAAAGTGAAGAGGAACTAAAAAGCCTCTTGATGAAAGTGAAAGAGGAGAGTGAAAAAGTTGGCTTGAAGCTCAACATTCAGAAAACGAAGATCATGGCATCTGGTCCCATCACTTCATGGGAAATAGATGGGGAAACCGTACAAACAGTGTCAGACTTTATTTTTTTGGGCTCCAAAATCACTGCAGATGGTGACTGCAGCCATGAAATTAAAAGACACTTACTCGGAAGAAAAGTTATGACCAATCTAGATAGTATATTCAAAAGCAAAGACATTACTTTGCCGACTAAGGTGCGTTTAGTCAAGGCTATGGTTTTTCCTTTGGTCATGTATGGATATGAGAGTTGGACTGTGAAGAAGGCTGAGCGCCAAAGAATTGATGCTTTTGAACTGTGGTGTTGGAGAAGACTCTTGAGAGTCCCTTGGACTGCAAGGAGATCCAACCAGTCCATTCTGAAGGAGATCAACCCTGGGATTTCTTTGGAAGGAATGATGCTAAAGCTGAAGCTCCAGTACTTTGGCCACCTCATGTGAAGAGTTGACTCATTGGAAAAGGCTCTGATGCTGGGAGGGATTGGGGGCAGGAGAAGAAGGGGACGACCGAGGATGAGATGGCTGGATGGCATCACGGACTCGATGGACGTGAGTGTGAGTGAACTCCGGGAGATGGTGATGGACAGGGAGGCCTGGCGTGTTGCGATTCATGGGGTCGCAAAGAGTCGGACACGACTGAGCAACTGAAATGAACGGAACTGAACTGAATCCTCAAACCACCCAATTAAGCAGGTATTATTAATATCTCCATTTTACAGATGAGGAAATGGGAGTCCAAAGAGGTTTAATGTTTAATAACTTTTTTCATGGTCACTTAGCTACAGTCAGAAGGCAGAGAGTCAGAATTCAGCCCCTGCCAGTCTGGCCTCATGGTGACATAACAATGAACTGTTTTCTTTCTCAAGCTGCTTTATACTATGGTTGAGACATTGCTGAAATGATTAACAAAGAAGGGTTTTATGCAAACTATTCTACACAGATAAAGCTAAAGGTATGGAAAATAGATCTCTTTAGTTCTTTGCCATGGGGATTTCTCTAACTCCTAAGAATTATTTATTTAAAAGGAACTTGGAAAACAAGGAGCATTCCTTGTTTCTCCATTCCTGCTATCATTCCTAATAAACCAGTCTCCGCTATAACTGATTCAGGGAGAGTTAATACTGTCAGCTCTAGGGGACAATCAGCCCTATCTCCATACTGAGATAAAGATAACGCTTATAGGTGCTTATCCACCTGGTGAGTACTGTTACCATTCAGCTGTTGAAAAAACTACAATCAAATCATAGAAAATCATGCTTCCTGGGGGCACATGAAGAAAGGCAAAGGCACAGGCTAGAAAAAAAAGATACAATAGCAGATGATATCACTTATACGTGGAATCTAAAATATGGTGCAAACCAACATATCTATGGAACAGAAACAGACTCACAGACAGAAGAGACTTGTTGCCAGTGGTGGAGGAGGGCAGGAGAGGGAAGGCAGGCGAGTTCGGGATTAGCAGAGGCAAGCTATTACATATAGGATGGATAAACAACAAGGCCCTACTGTATATGTCCAGGGACTATATTCAATATCCTGTGACAAAAGAATGTGAAACTGGAAAAAGAACGTGAAAAACAATATATCTATATATATATATATGTATCACTGAGTCACTTTGCTGTACAGAAGAAATTAATACAGCATTGTAAATCAACTATACTTCAATAAAATTTTTTTAAAGATTAAAAAAAAGAAGAAGAAGCAACAGTTAGAACCGGACATGGAACAATAGACTGGTTCCAAATTGGGAAAGGAGTACGTCAAGGCTGCATATTGTCACCCTGCTTACTTAACTTATATGCAGAGTACATCATGGGAAATGCCGGGCTGGAGGAAGCACAAGCTGGAATGAAGATTGCAGGGAGAAATATCAATAACCTCAGATATGCGGATAACACCACCCTTATGGCAGAAAGCAAAGAGGCACTGAAGAGCCTCTTGATGAAAGTGAAAGAGGAGAATGAAGAGGCTGGCTTAAAACTCAACATTCAGAAAACAAAGATCATGGCATCGGGTCCCATCACTTCATGGCAAATAGATAGGGAAACACTGGAAACAGTGACAGATTTTATTTTCTTGGGCTCCAATATCACTGCAGATGGTGACTGCAGCCATGAAATTAAAAGATGCTTGCTCCTTGGAAGAAAAGCTATGACAAACTTAGCCAGCATATTAAAAAGCAGAGGCATTATTTTGCTGACAAAGGTCTGTCTAGTCAAAGCTATGGTTTTTCCAGTAGTCATGTATGGATGGGAGAGTTGGACTATAAAGAAAGCTGAGTGCCAAAGAATTGATCCTTTTGAACTGTGGTGTTGGAGAAGACTCTTGAAAATCCCTTGGACAGCAAGGAGACCAAATCAGTGAATTCTAAAGGAAATCAGTCCTGAATATTCATTGGAAGGACTGATGCTGAAGCTGAAGCTCCAATACTTTGACCACTTGATGTGAAGAACTGACTCACTGGAAAAGACCCTGATGCTGGGAAAGATTGAAGGCAGGAGGAGAAGGGGACGACAGAGGATGAGATGGTTGGATGCCATCACCGACTTGATGGACATGAGTTTGAGCAAGCTCTGGGAGATGGTGAAGGACAGGGAAACCTGACATACTGCAGTCCCTGGGGTCGTAGAGAGTCAGACAGGACTGAGCTACTGAACAACAACAAAATATGCTTGCATCTCTTTGGAGATCTATCAGGCCAGGGGCAACAGCCTCGAACCTGCCCAGAGATGGGAGGCAGGCACCCTACCGTGTAGTGTACAACCTGCTCTCTTGCTACCATGCCCTGCTCTCCCCAAAGGTACCTACCTCCAGGGTCACAGCCAGCCAGGAGCCTACTTCAGCATCGACTGCCAGTTTCTTGTCACCTGCCCCAGTGCATGCAGACAGCCCCAGGAGGAGAAGCAAGGTGATGCAGAGCAGCATCTTGGGACCCTAGGGGACCCCTCTCAGCCCAAAGACTGCCTCAAGCAGGCTTGGTCCTCTCTCTGGCTCCTCTTAGCAGGTGGGGGAAGCTCCACCTGTTCCGTCCTTCCAGCTATTCGGCCTCTTTCTTCAGCTTATCTGATGCCCCAGGCCATTTCCTGTAACTCCCCACCCCACTTGCTGGAAAAGCCAGTGATATCATGAGCTGCCCAGAGAAGGGACCAGGCCTCCTCCACTGCTGCCCCCAGCAGCTGAGCTTTGTTGCAACACCACCTTACCTTTGGCTGCGTTCCCCCAGGAGGCAGGTGCACAATGGGGCAGTGTGTAGGGCCTAGTGCTTTTGGCTTCCTGACTAGAAGCCCCGAGGGGGACTTGGCATCTTGGAAACGGAGAGGGGGAGCTGCCTGGTTTCTTCCTTCCCCTGTAGGAGGGGCCTCTCCCCAGAACCTAGTGTTCTACCACTAGTGTCCCTTTCCTGTCACTGCACCCCTTCCTTGGCATTCCCCGCCGTGTCTTGCCCAAAGAGATCAGCTTAGTTCAGTTGCTCAGTCCTATATGACTCTGAGACTTCGTGACTGCAGCACACTAGGCTTCCCTGTCCATCACCAACTTCCAGAGCCTGCTCAAACTCATGTCCATCAAGTCGGTGATGGCATCCAACCATCTCATCCTCTGTCGTCCCCTTCTCCTCCTGCCTTCAATCTTTCCCAGCATCAGGGTCTTTTCCAGTGAGTCAGTTCTTCACATCAAGTGGTCAAAGTATTGGAGCTTCAGCTTCAGCATCAGTCCTTCCAATGAATATTCAGGACTGATTTCCTTTAGGATTCACTGATTTGGTCTCCTTGCTGTCCAAGGGATTTTCAAGAGTCTTCTCCAACACCACAGTTCAAAAGGATCAATTCTTTGGCACTCAGCTTTCTTTATAGTCCAACTCTCCCATCCATACATGACTACTGGAAAAACCATAGCTTTGACTAGACAGACCTTTGTCAGCAAAATAATGCCTCTGCTTTTTAATATGCTGGCTAAGTTTGTCATAGCTTTTCTTCCAAGGAGCAAGCATCTTTTAATTTCATGGCTGCAGTCACCATCTGCAGTGATATTGGAGCCCAAGAAAATAAAATCTGTCACTGTTTCCAGTGTTTCCCTATCTATTTGCCATGAAGTGATGGGACCCGATGCCATGATCTTTGTTTTCTGAATGTTGAGTTTTAAGCCAGCCTTTTCATTCTCCTCTTTCACTTTCATCAAGAGGCTCTTCAGTGCCTCTTTGCTTTCTGCCATAAGGGTGGTGTTATCCGCATATCTGAGGTTATTGATATTTCTCCCTGCAATCTTGGTTCCAGCTTATGCTTCATCGAGTCCAGCATTTTGCATGATGTACTCTGCATATAAGTCTTGCTCTAAGAGATAAGGCAAGACTTTAAAAAGTTACAAGAGGAATTGGGATTTGCCAGAAAAATGGCCTCCTGCTCAAATGTCATCAACTCTAAAATATCTTCCCACTGCTGTCAAAGTGGTCTTTTCAAAGCCCTAACCTGACCCATCTCTCCCTATTTACAACCTTCCAGTGTCTCCCCGTTGCCCATGGTGTAAAGTTCAAGCTCCCTAGCATGGAATTCAGGGCCCTTCTCCACTTAGTCCAACAGATATAGAACAAGGTCCCTGTGGTTGGAGAGCTGTGAATTCCATCCCCAGGGCCTTCACTAAATAGCTGTGTGACCTTAGGCATGTTACTTAGAATCCTCATCAGTAAAATGAGATTATTAATAGCACGTATTTCCAAAGTTGTTTGAGGATGAAATTAGATAATGCATGTGGAGCTCTTAGCACGGTGCATGATGGTAAATATTTAATACCCATTAACTATTATGGACGCTGGGTGAGGCACTGGGCAACAGAAGATGAATAAGGCACCGTCCCTGCCCAACAGCATCTCACAGCCTCTAGGAATGGAGAACTCTGGTTGGCAGATAAGCTGCATTCAGTTTCCTTGTGCCAGCAAGAGGGTAGGGGAGAGAAGGCTGTGCTCCATGCCCTCAGTCTGCCCATTTCCTGCCCGCAGACAGCTTCCCCACCTGCTCCCATACAGGACAAGATTCCCCTCTCCTACACACTGTCCTTAGCTGTTTCTCTGCCTGGACTTCCTTTTCCACGTGGTAAACTCCCACTTGTTAAAGGTCTGCTTCATGTTCACCCCCAGTAGAGTTTTTATCTTTCCTGACTCCAGCAAGAATTCACTGGCCCCTTCCCTAGGCTTTCCCTATGTCTCCCACTCATATCTCTTGCAGCTCTGCACAGGACGTGGTCAGAGGCTGTGCAGGTTGTGTCCTGCGCTGAGGAGGCTGCTGACCGGGGGAGTGCAGGCAGAACCTGGCCCTCGCTCTCTCATTGTGCGTACAGCCTGGCATGAAGCTTCACCCCCTGCATGAAGGTGTCTGGCTCCATTTCTCCCAGTGTTAGCTGGGCTGAGGACAGCCCTGCCAGGCTGTTCGATTACGCTATGAGCGCTCTGACAGTGGGGCTGTGATATATGTGTGCTTGGCACACAGTGGGTCCTTAAGAAACATGCAGTCACTCCACGTCCAGGCCAGTGAAGGCAGAGATGTTATAAGGTCAAGGGTGGAAGTTTGGGCAAGGACACGCTACTTTCGCTCCTTTTCAGGAATCTCCTTGGTGAATCCCAACCTGATAGTTTAGGGACTTCCTTGGTAGTCCAGTGGTTGAGAAGCCTACTTCCAATGCAGGGGACACAGGTTTGATCCCTGGTCAAGCAACTAAGATCCCAGATGCTTTGGGGCAACTAAGCCCGTGCCACGACTACTGAATCTGCTCTCTAGAGCCCATGCTCTGCAACGAGAAAAGCCTGAGTGCCATGACCAGAGACGCCAGCGTATAGCAAGAGTCCAGGGACCACAGTGAAGACGCAGAGCAGCTAAAATGAAAACAACCCCGTCGAAACCCTGAAGGCTTCAGAATCCCTGCATTTGCTAAAATGCAGGTTCCCCAGCTCAGCCCCTTCTGACCTAGTCAACCCTAGTTTGTGGGTCTGAATCTACACAGCCCCCAGCTAACTTTCCCACAGGCAGGGCATTTAATAACTTACAATCCACTTTGGTTCTCCACTTTTGTTAACAAGTTTTTCCTTACAGAGATGAATGGCCCCCTCATTTTACAGACATGGAAACTGACACTGGATGTCACAAGCCAGCAAGTTGGGCTTGGTCTAGGTTACACTGAGAATTACTGGCTGACTAGCATCCCAGGTCCCTGGGCAGCTGCTTCCCACTTTCCCACAAGAGCAAGCAGCCCATGGCTGGAGGCAGAGTAACAACGTTCACCTCTAGACAGGGGAGATGGCTTCCCATTCTGCAGGTTGAAACCCAGTGACCTTAGGACCCAAGGACCCTCTCTGAGCTTCAGTTTCTCCATCTGCAGATTGGAGCCAACCCTCATCTGGTGGTGGTAAAGGCTTTATGAATGCCCCCCCTTAAAGAGCTCAGCACAGTGACTGGCGCATAGTATGTGTTCAATTAGTCCTATCAAGTTTTGTTATCATTCTCCCTCTGGAACCCTGGACCTTAGCGCTAGTCTCCTGGCCCCAGTTTGACAGGGTGTGGTGGGGGCACAGCGGGGAGGGGGCAGGGGTCACGGGGCAGAGGAGAGGGCGGCAGGAAGAAGGGAGAGAAAATCCCGAAGGTCCGGAAGGCTGGGAGGGAGGCCGGGCACCGGCTGGAAACCGCGGCTATTTCCAGCTTTGCCCTCGCGCTGCGGTCAGGCTGGCGCTCTCAGCCCGGCTGCCGAGCCCGCCGCCCCGCCCGGTGCCCTCGGCCACCCGGGCACTTCCCTGGCCTGCGGGTCCCTCCTCGCCCGATCCTCGCGGCCCGGCCGGGGGTTGGGGAGCCGCTGCTGAGCCGGGCCGAGGCCTCTGGAGCTGGCCGAGCGCGGGGCTGGGGCGGGGGCGGGGGCGGCGCCGGGGGCGGGCGGGCCGCGAGGTGAGTCGCGGCCGCGGCGAGGCTGCCCGGGCGCCGGGTGGGCGCGCACGGTTGTTAAAGGCTGCGGTTTGGCTAAGATTGCGGAGCCGACAGGAGAAAGGACGCAGGAGGGAGGACAGCTAGGAAGAGGGAAACACGAGCCGAGGGCGGGATGCGGGCAGGAAGCTGACGTTTCCTGAGCGCCGACTGCGTCCAAAGGAGGTGGAAAGACTGGCCCCACTTTACCGGCCGGCTCGGGGAGGCTGGGTGCCTCGGGCGAGGCCGTCCAGCTGTGAAGCCGCGGAGCCCGGAGCCCGATCGGCCTCTTTCCCTGCGGCTGAGAACGCAAACGCAAGCCGGGGCAGGGGCGGGGCGGGCCGGAGCGGGAAGGGGACCGGGGGCGCTGGCTCTCTGGGTTCCCCAGCCCAGAGGACGCCACAGAGACCCTGCTTCAGTCTCTCCCGCGCCCTTCCAGCGCCCCCATGTGGAGGCTCCTTCCGAAGCCCAATCCACTCGCCCACCCCACCTCCGCGCGCGCGTTTCTAGAACTTGGCGTTGGCGGATCCGGAAGGGGCCAGAGCTGGGTCCTAGACTCACGGCCTGCCTCTTGGATAGAAAGACGCGAGGAGAAAGGGAGGCTGGGCCGCCAGAGGAGGCGAGCCTCCTTGGGATCCGCAGCGCAGTCGTTCCAATGGAGGGGGCAGGGTGGTTCCTGGTACAAGTAGCCCAGTGTGTGGAATTGGGGCAATAATCTTGGCACCCTGTGCTTGGACCCTTTCAGCGGCAATGGCTTCGTTTCACTGCGAATCTTTGAGATTACATTAATGCATTCATTCATTGATTCTGGATTTGATGAGACCTTACAACGTGGGAGTTGCCCCACCACACAGCTGAAAAAACAGCAAGCATTGTAACATTTTTAACTGTGGAAAGTGCCATGGCAGTGGTATCTGGGGGAGAGAATAAGAATCCTGGGCCCTCTTTACCCATATTTACAGTGTGGTTACAGTATGGGTACACTTCAGAATCCGCCTACCGGTGCAGGAGATGCAGGAGACGAGGTTCCATCCCTGGATCGGGAAGGTCCCCTGGAGTAGGAAATGGCAACCCACTCCAGTATTCTTGCCTGGAAAATTCTGTGGATGGAAGAGCCTGGCGGGCTACAGTCCATGGGGCCGGAGAGAGTTGGACACGACTGAGCAGCTGACCACAGGCACACACACTTCAGACACTTGACCTAGACAGAAGACTTTGGGTTCGGGAAAGAGGGTCTCTACACATGGATTATAGATGGAGCAAATGAAGCCATACCCCTCTGTGTCCACAAGTTGTGTAGGCATGGCAGACAATTTGGCCCAAGTCTGCCTTGCCTTCAGCGTTTATAGCTTGTCAATAATATCCCAAGGATTTCTGAGAGGGCCTGAAAGTATAGGTGGCCCAGTACCAGAAGTTCTTGAGTCCTGAGAGTGATTGAAAACAGTCCCTGTTCTTGCCCTTTTCATCAGACCCCTCGCCCACCACCAAAGGTGCTTCTTGGCCCAGGCCTATGGCCCTGGGACTTCTCACTCCATCTCCCTTCCTTCTCCATCACCTTTCTCCCCAGGTCCCTGGCCCCCACCTACCCACATCATGTTCGCAATTAGATTCTATGAGGAAAGACAAATGTGCACTGGCTGGTGGGGGGCGGGGGGGGCAGTGTTTATCCACAAGAAGGATAGAAGTCAAGAGAAGCAAATTAATTAAAGAAAAAACACTTTTATTAGGAAAAAAAAAAGAGTAGAAACAAAGTGTAGTGTCTAAGAAGATGACTCCGGGTTTGAATTCTGACCCCATCACTTAACAGTGTGTAAACTCAGACACCTAACCCTTCACCATAACATAGGAATAATACTATACTTACTTCAAAAAGTTGTTGAGATGTTAAATGAGATAGCGCATAGAAGAACTTCATGCAGCATCAGGCACAGTGTAAGGGCTTAGTAAATGGTAGCTGTTATGATTGCCATTAATACTATAGTTAAACAACAACACTCACGCCTATTTTACAGGAAAGCCAGATTAAAGAAAGTACTTTTCGGCATGCCCTGATACTTTGTCGTCAGATCAAGAGTGTCCTAAGGACAGGAACTGGGTTTCTCTCAGACTAGGAACTCCCTGTGGCCAGGTCTCTCCGACAAGGTTCAGTGTGCCCGGCCTTAAAGTCAGAGTTCAGAAGCTTCAGGCTTGGACGCTGAGGGAGGTATGTCGATCCCCCACATTAGGGAATGTGGGTTCTGCGCAGCCCTTTGCCTCATAAGTGGTGGTGAAGTCTCGCCTGTGTGTTTGCGTCTCCCGGAGCCTCTGTGCAATAAAGGCCGCCAGAGCCTGACCCCATTAGTGGGAGAGGCGAAGCTCATGAATCCAATTGGCATTTTCTTCCTGGATCTTAGTTAGTGAGTGTGGCAGAGAAGTGAACTGCTAAGTGAAAATATAATTATAATGCACCATCCTTTGTCTACCAAGTGGAGCCTCCAGACCCCACTGTCTGCAGAACAGTTTGTTTCTCAAGTCAGGGAGGACACTGGAGCCAGCCTCTCAGAAGTGGAAGTGGCACCCATGAGTGGGCTAACTTGGCTAGTGCAGGTGGGGCAGGAGACTCAGGACTGACCCCTGTCCTGCTCTCTCTGACCGAGGTCTGGAACACGTGGGCTCTCAGAGGAATGCTGGTTCAGTGAGACCCTGTACAGGCTGCCTGGGGACTGGGGAACCGAGAGATGAGGCCCTGAATGCCAGACTGGGGAGTGTGGCTTTTATCCAGCAGACACTGGAGTCACTGAAGGTTTTAGAACAAAGGAGTTATGTGGGGTTGTGTTTTTTTTCCCTTCATGGGTTCCCAAATCCTCCTCACCTCAAACATGCATATGTTAATGCCTAGAAAAAGGGCTGGCAGAATACACATAGGTGGTCATGGTGGTAAATTTTGAGATGGAGAAGTAGGTAAAGGGAGGTTTCCATTATTTATTCAGTACCCTATATGATTTGAATATTTTACAGTGAGAATATGTGCACTTATTACCTTTACAATTTAAAACAAGGTGAGAAATAATCTAAATGTCCATTATCAGGAAAATAGGTAAGTCCATTGTGGCAGTAGAATACTACACAGCAGTAAAAATGAATAAATTAGAGTGTGTATATCAACGTGTTGGGCTAAAAAACCAAGTTATATCAAGATACCTAGACTATGGGTCCATCTACATAGAATTTAAAAGCATGAAAAACATATATCCATATATAAATGGACATACACATGTAGTAACATATACATGGGGAGGAGGAGGGAACACAAGTGGCTTCAGTTTTCTTTGTAATGATTCCTCTCTTAAACTAGGTAGTGAGGGAATTCCCTGGCAGTCCAGTGCTTAGGACTCCATGCTCTCACTGCCGAGGGCCTGGGTTTAGTCCCTGGTCAGGAAACGAGGATCCCACAGCCATGTGACCAAAAAACAAAGCAGTCCCCCAAAACCAACCTAGGTAGAGAGCACTGACGTTTGCGGTAACATTATCTATACATTTTTATGTGCCTGATATAATTGAAGCATTTTGGAAAAAAAAGCGATTATAAGAAAAAAGGGGAAAACAAAGTTGAAAAAAGGAAAGGTTAACAGTATGAAAAGTGGAGGAAGTTTTTTTTTTTCCTTTGGAACTTTTTATTTTGTGTTGGGGTGTAGCCAGTTAACGATGTTGTGATAGTTTCAGGTGAGCAGTGAAGGGACTCAGCCATACATATACATGGATCCATTCTCCCCCAAACGCCTTTCCTGTCCAGCCTGGAAATGTGGAGAAAAACACAATGACAGAGTTGGGGGCAGAAATCGGGCCGACCCGGGGTAGGCAAGCTCCCACCAGTGTTTTGAGCCCACAGGCACAGGGTCTGCTCTCAGCTTCCTGTTAAGAGTCGTGACAAGAGGGTCCTAAAGGCCCATCGCCGGCCAGTGGTCCACCTGGGGACTTCCTGTGATCTGGACGCTGCTGCCCTGGGACCCGTGAGGGGTGCTGACAGTCTTTGCTCTTCTTGCTACAGTGAAGCTGTCCTTGTTTCTTACCAAAGAGTAAATGGAGTCATCACCCTGGGAGGGATTCATCTGAGGACCCAAGGGGTGACAGTGGCTGGACCAGTCAGTGTTGTTGGAGCCATAGTTTGGCCCTGAGGCAGGGGGATGACCATGCTGACTTTGGCAGGAGTCAGCAAGTCTCTGGCACCCAGGGGGGCGGGTGGGCGAGGATAGTGTTGAGGCTTGAAGGCTCAGGGAGGCAAAAGCCAAACCCTGGTGCCTAGGCATGGAGAGTGGGCGATGCCCAGGCTTGGCAGACAGCAGGCTGAAAGATGCTGTGCCAAGATGGGGAGAGGGGCTGCCAGGGTTGGAGATCAGAGGAGCGGATGGGGGAGGGCCAGTACACTGTCAGGGCTTGAAGCAGTTGAAGCAGGAGGCCGCCGGGGGCAGGGTGGCGGTGGGTGGAGTATGAGGATCAGTGAAGCCAGAGGGTGGCCAGGAGGAAGTAGGCAGTGCCAAAGGAGCAATGGGAAAGAGTCAGTGCCAGCTTGGGGCTGGGGGGCAGGGAGCCTTCACACTTATTCTTTCCTTAGTTCTCATTCAGTTTTGTAATAAAAAGAGATGCCTCTGTCAGTGAATTATAAAACCCTAGAGTTCAGGGTTCAGAGAGACCTCTGGGGTCATCTTTTCCAATTGCTTCTTTGTATTGGTGGGGCCAGTAATACCCTTGATGAGGGACTGGCCTTTCTGAGGCCACCTGGTGAGTCTAGTGACATGACCTGGATGGAACCTGGCTTTGTGTCCTTGTCTGTGCTGCACCAGTGGAGGGTTGCGTGGAGAGCTGGCAGGTGAGGGGCACCAAGAATAAAGAACTCTCTGGTCTTGACTAAGGGGGTTAGTGGTCCTTGGGGAGGTAAGGTCAATCCCAGCAGCAGTGGAAGACCACCTGTGCCCCTGGGGAAATGTTTTGGGTCAATAGTGGAGAGCACCTCCTGTGAGCTGGGACCTTTGGGAGGGATCTCATGGAAACTAGTTTTGGTGGAACTCCAAAAAATAGAGAGGCGTTAAAAATCATTAGGAATTCATTTTCAATGGAAATAAAATACCCGCAGTACTAGAAAGTATTTTACAAGGCAAAAATACATCATGAAGGTGGGTACCTGGAACTGACCTTGGTTACGCTGCTGTCAAGGGGGATTAGTCTGTGGTCTTCCTGTTGGCAGATAATCCTAAGGCCTGCAGGTCTGGGTGGGGGGGGCCAGAGCTGAGGACTTTCTCTCAGCTTCCATCAGCTGCAGCCCCCCAAAGACATACTGCAGGCCAAGGCAGGTGTCAGTTGGGAAATGCCCCTGGACGACCTTGATCCCTCTTCTCATCTCAGAGTGTGGCAGACTGAGACTCAGGGAGAAGTATCATAATCTCCAGCACAACCGTTTTTGCATCATTCCGTTTACTTCTGAGATGTGTTTGGGGCCTTGCACATGACTGAAGGAGTGCTGGCATTCTGGGAGGGCGTTGGTCTGAACCAGGATGTCCCAGAGGGAGGTGCTGCTCCTGGATGGGTGTTCAGGGGACCAGGCCTGGCTGGGCATAGATCGAGGGGGTCATCTGCCCTGTTGTCCTCTGGTCAGGGGAGGGGCTGGTTGGGGCCTGAGCCTGGAAATCCCCCTCCTCACCCCATCCTGATTGCTTTGGAAGGGTGGCCCACCATCAGCGAAAGGGCAGGGTTGCCAGCAGCTCCTGGGGGCTGCAGGATGGGACCCATTTAGCCTCTGCAGTCATCTGACCCCCATGACTCAGGCCTGGCCCTGCCCTTGGAGGGCAATGGGCCAGTCTGAGCTCATCACCACTGCCCAGAGCAGAAGTGGTAAACAAGTTTGCCCTCTGCCTCCCGCCCCTGAGAGGAAGCAGAGAAGAGGGTGAGGTGGGGGCCTCCAAGCACTCCACCCAGCCCAAGCCATCTGCGTAACACAGGTGCGTGTCACAGGCGTCCACGGGGCCTGTAGGGCGTGTGCTGGGCTCTTACATGTGGGCGACATGTACAGAAGCATGTTTACCTTCACACGCGTCCTCGGGGGAGCTGTGGCCAACCTTTTCCAGGGACCATTTCACTCCATCACTGGTGCTGGGGGCCAACAGCTGAAGGCCCATGGGGGTGGCCTGAGAACTGGGGGTCCCTGTGGAATAACACCTGGTTTGACCTGCTGGATCTCAGCCTCCTGGCCATCAGGCTTCATGGCTCAAACTCATGCTGGGGCTGGAGCGCATGGCCTCTGGGAGCCTCTCAGAGGCTGCAGATCTTCCCGGGCTGCTGGTCTGGGCTGCCCGGGCCTGTGGCAGCATCCGACGGGCCCAATCCTGGGCATCCCCCTTTTGCTGTGGGCCCTGGCTTGCCTCCCTCTTTCCATCTCACTCCCTCCTCCCCTCTCTCCTGGGTGCCCGGCTCTGTCTCCTTCCTTTCCTTTTACACCCACTTTTCTGCTTTCCTGTCCTTCCTGTCTTCTCTCAGCCCAGTAACCAGCATTGCTATCTGTAGCCACCAGATGGCACCAGCGTACCGTGTGTCCCATCCTAGATGAGGGTACACCCGTTCCATGCCCCTAGCCCAGGGTGATTAACCACCCGTAACCCTTCACAACATCCACACCCTGCCCAACATCTCCCTGAGACTTTAAACAGGGAGGAAAACAGATGCGGCAAAATATGGGCAGGGCCAGGGTAGGGGCCACGAGCTCCTTGGAGAGGCTCTAATGCCCCTTAGGGTAACCTCTATCTCACAAAGGGTATTCGCACACATCACAGGGTTTCCACCTCAAACCCGTGAGCTCCTGGGTAGTGTGCACTGTACACGCAAAGAGAATGAAGCCCAAAGGAATGAAGTCAGTCACCCAGGGTGAGACGGCAAGTGCAAGGGAGCTTGGGCCTCAGCTTTGCAGGTTCCCAAACCTCGGGGTTCCTGGGCTGGCAGCAGTTGGGCAGGGGGCAGCAAAGCAGGTAGGGCCCTTGAGCACTCTCTTTGGTATCTCTTTCGAACCTGACACAGAATTTCACCAGGGAAGTGCCCGCTATTATTTTAGTCTCGGTCTTCTCAGAATTTAGGCATCTTTAACCGGTTTCTTCTTTTCCCTTTGGCCTCTCTATGTATGTTCATGCTCTGTTGCTTCTAGTAAGGCTGAAATGCAGAAGAGGCAGCCCCTCCCTGCCTTCTGGGAGCCCCCAGGATGGTGGGAATCGCAACCTTGCCCCTGGAGCCAATCGAAAGGGGGACACATAGGTGCAGCTTTCCGGGAACCTCTCCTGGTACAGAGCCAGGGCCAGGTGAGGGTATTCAAGGCAGGCCTCCTGGAGGAGGCAGGGCTCAGGACTAGGGAAAGGTAGGCTGAGTGAAGGCAGCACCCTTTGTGGCAGCTGCTGGGTGATCCTCCTGAATGAGGAGCAGCGGGGGTGGGCTCTCACAGCCCTGGAGTCAGGGGAGGGGACGACACTGTCCCTAACTTGGGCTCAACTTCCCTACTGGCCCATCCCCCCACCCCACCCCTCACCCCTCTGTCCCACTGGGAGGCCTGTTGTGGGCTGGGGACAGGAGGCCCAGGGTGGGGTCCCTTCCCCAGGGCCGGAGCAGGATCCTGGGCCGGCTGTGGCAGTGCCCAGGAGCCAGAGAGGAGCCGCCGCCCCCCACCCCGTTGGGCCCCTCTGTAATTAGGGCTATTTTTAGGCCCTTCTTCCTTCCTATTTCAGGCCTCTGGACTGGGCCAGAGAGTGGGCTGTCCTGGGGCCGCGGGCTGGAGCCGCTAAACTGGGCCGTGGCGTGGGAGCTGCAGCCACAGCACAGACCACAGCCCGGGGCGGAGTTCTGGCAGGGGGAGGGAAGTGGGGACGTGGCCAGACCTGAGGCAGGGCCCAGTGGGGGCGTGTCCTTGGCTCATCTGACCCCTCCCGGGGCCCCTCACTGATCTGCCCCCCGCACCCCGCAGGGTCCATCCTTCTGCCCCCTCCCGGCAGCCCTGCCGACTTGAGGCTGTTAGCCCTGGGCCCATCCCACAGGGGTGCCCAGAGTGTGTGTAATAGTTTACTGGGCACTTACTGTGTACCAGGCACTGATCCAGCACTTTACCTGTATCAATTCATTTACTGTGTACAACAACACTACGCGGTCAGTGATGAATTATCCGTATTTTACAAATAGAAAACCTGAGGCTCGAAAGGAGCCCATTCTTTGTGTGCTGGGCTCAGGGAGTGTCCTGTGGAAGGATAGGGGTTGGGGAAGGGTGCTTCATCCACTTCCTCGGATCCCAGTGCTCTGTCAGGCCTGACTCCCAGGAAGTGGCCTGCTGATCTACCGGTCCCTGCTCTGATGGCCCATGGCCTGTCCTGCAGGCGGAAGGGTGGGTCTTGCCCAGCTGGTTCCAGTTAGGCACAAGAAAGCTGGCGAGGGGTATATTTAGCCCTGGTTTCTGGAGGAGCCAGAGGTCTTTCATCCTTGGAGGCGCTGGCCACAGCGGGACTCAGCTTGCCAACGCTGGGCTCCTGGGCTGCAGGGCAGACAGGCTTCAGGCAGGGAGCGGGGTCAGGGAGGAGAAGGGGCGCATGTGATCCTGTGCATCCCTGTGGCTGGCGGGGGCAGTGGGAGTGCCAGTCAGGGCCTCTCAGCTCTGAATGCCATGCTCAGGATGTGTCTAGGTTTGCAGACTCTAGAGAAGTGGGCTACGGTCTGTGGAGTCGCAAAGAGTTGGACACGACTTAGCAACAAAACAACAGGCCTTGGAGGGCTGGCCTGAGGTAGACCTGCTGCCTGCTCCTGTGAGCCTGGGTCCAGCTAAGGCCTAGCGTGTTTGTGGCATGGGGTTAGCCGGGCCTGGGAGTCTGGGGGCCTGTACTTAAAATTAAGCAGGAGAGGTGCTCAGGGGGCAGAATTGCAGGGACAGGAAGGGGGTGGCCTTTCCATTCTCTCTAAGGAGACTGACATGTTTGGGCATTGATGTTTTGGAGAAGGTGGAGGGTTGTGGGGGCAGGTATATCTGTGTAAGAGAGAAAGAAACAGGCACACAGAGAAGCAATTATTTGGTGCCAAGTGGTGCTAGGTGGTAAGGGTTTGGGGTGTGCGGAAGGTGTGCGTGTGTTTGACTCAGTGCCACAGGCTTTAGGCGGTGGGCACCCTCTGTGTGAAGGGGCTGGTGGGCTGGGACCTGTGTGGTGTGGGTGACTGGGTTGCTGGGATCTGGTGGCGCCTGGGTGTGAGATGACACACCAGTGGCTGTGGCATTGCTCCACTGTAAGTGACTAGGACAACATGTGACCCCATCGTGATGCTTCTGGGGGGCAGCCTATGAGTATGGTGGTAGATGAGGGCTGTTTTAAACTGTCCAACTTTGATCCTGTGGGGTTGTGTAATTATCCCCCTGGATGTTGGTCTCTGTGCGAGTGAGCCTGGGAGTAAACACGTGTAGATGCGGAGTTTGGGACTCAGGCTGTGTGTGTGTGTGTGTGTGTGTGTGTGTGCGCGCGCGCGTATGTGTGTAGGTTGTCATTCTGGGTGTGACTGGGTGTGTGAATGTAGCAGGGCTGCCAGCTTCCCACCGCACATGAGTCCCGCTCCCACTGCAGGTCACGGCCCACTGCCCTTCTGGGGACCCCTACCCCCAAACCACAGGCCCTCTGGGCCGGAGGGAGGGAACCCTGCAAGTCATAAGCGTCTGTCTCCCTCCTAATCCTCTCACCCTCACTCCCTCCGACCATCCCCACAGACGGCAGGCTTCTACCTGCCCTGGGGCGGGAGGCAGGGGAGAGAACGAGGAGCCTGCCCGCCTGCCCGCCGCCCCTCTGTCGTCTCTGCACTCAGACAAAGAGCTCACCCTGGTCTCTGTGGGCGTCTGGGAGACGCTGGGGGGATTAGCTGCCCGCGCCGCCCTCTCCCCACCTCATGCCAGCCCACCCGGCTGGCACCGACAGCGACACCTCCGAGCCCAGGGGCGGTGCCCTCACCGTGGAAGCCTCTCCCGCCTGGAGGGTGTGTGTGTGTGTGTGTGTGTGTGTGTGTGTGTGTGTGTGCTGGAGGGTGTGTGTGTGTGTCCCCCCTGCCCCACACCTTTATGGGAGCAGAGGTGTAGGCTGATGAGAAGTGGGGTGCCCACCTCCCACTGCTGGTGGCGCCACCTTCTCCCTGGGTTCCTACTTCTCTGTCGCTCAGCATGTGCCTGGCAGGCCTACATCTGGGGCGGCACCCCTATGACTTTGAACCTCTCATTCCTGGCTCTTGCACCCCTCCCCCACAGTTGACTTCAGCTCCGACCTCCCGTTCCTTCCCTCTGCATTCCTGGGGGCGGGTGTGATCTGGCCAGTAAGTGCTGAGAGCAAGAGAGAAGGCTGTGGGCGCCCCTCTGGGGAGGGCTCGGCCCACCCTAGTGAGGTGAAAGCGAAAGTCAGTCAGTTGTGTCCGACTCCTTGCGAGGCCATGGACTATATAGTCCATGAAATTCTTCAGGCCAGAATACTGGTATGGGTAGTCTTTACCTCTTCCAGGGGATCTTCCCAACCCAGGGATCGAACCCAGGTCTCCCACATTGCAGGTGGATTCTTTACCAGCTGAGCCACCAGGGAAGCTCAAGAATGCTGGGGTGGGTAGCCTATCCCTTCTCCAGGGATCTTCTGACTCAGGAATCGAACCAAGGTCTCCTGTATTGCAGGCGGATTCTTTACCAACTGAACTACCAGGGAGGCCCTAGTGAGGCCAAGCTGTGTTCAAAGGAGCTCAGTGCAGGAGGCATGGGGATGACATTGGGCCTCCTCTTTCTGGAGAGCCACCCGCGGCTTCTCCATGGGGAGGGTGACTGGTAGGCTGGTCTGGTCACACCACCTAATGTTGAGGCTTTAAGTCTAGCACTTTCTTTGTACTGTGCAAAATCAGAAATGATTTTCAAAGTTCTTTCACATTTACTCTCAAGGATTTTCTCAACAGGTAGGGCAGGTATTGGGGTTTCCCTGGTGGCTCAGTGGTAAAGAATTGGCCTGCCAACGCAGGAGACGTGGTTTCGATCCCTAGATTGGGAAGATCCCCTGGAGAAGGGCATGGCAACACACTCCAGTATTCTTGCCTGGGAAATCTCATGGACAGAGGAGCCTGACTACAGGCTACAGTCGGGTTGTAAAGAGTCAACTCAACTTAGTGACTAGACAGTAACACAAAGGATGGATATGGCTACGTTTCCCAATTCAGAGGTGTTTAGATTGAGGCTCTGAGAAGTTAAAGGATTTACTCAAAGTTACCCAACTGGCGAGCAATAGATACAGCCAAGATCTTGGTCTGTAAGTGTCAGGGGAGACCCTTTGGATCCCTCCTAATCCCTGTGGCTGGGCCTCTGCCTTGTCAGTCCCTGCCACCCCCTGAAGACTCTGCTGCTTCAGGAGACTCTGGAATGGGGGCAGGCCAGTGGGAGCTGGGTGAGCTGACCTGGCTCCACCCTGAGTCACACCTCATCCTGAAGCAATCGGGGGCCTGTGGCATGGACAGTCCTTGCATCCATCCTGGGATCTGCAGGTATTTACGGATGCTCTCTTCCTCCTTTTGCCAAATGGGTTGTCTACTTTGTCCCGTATTCTTCTTTTCTATCAAAACATTATTCTGAGGTTTAGTCCCCTCCTATCTCCTTTCATTCGGTCTTTAGTGGAGACAATGAGGCACCAGCCCCATTCTGTCCCTGGAAGGGAAGCTGCCAAGCATACCAAGAAGCTGGGATTTCCCAATAACTGCAAATGGTCATGGAGGTTAGGGATCTGGCTCCATGCCTTCAATATAAGAGATGATCTGTGTATGAAGATGGACGTACAGTGGTGAGTGGGTGGATAAATATATAGAAGGGGGTGAATGCACAGGTGAGTTGGGTGGGGGATGCATGTGTCAATTGGCAGGTAAATGGATGGATGGATAAGTGAGCAAGTGGAATGTGTGGATGGGTGAGTGGGTGATGTTAAGATGGATGGGTGGGCAGGTATTTAGATAAATGGATATATGAGTGAATGGTTGAATGGATGGATTATTAGGTGGGTGGAGGATAGTTGGATGGATAGATGGATGGAAAAGTAGGTGAATGGATGGATGCATGGAAGGATGGATAAATGGATAGAAGAGTGGATGGAGGGATGGATAAATAGATGGATGGATGTATGAAAAGGTAGAGATGGGAAGGTGGGTAGATACGTGTGTGAGTGGATTTGTGGTGAGATTTGAGAGCCTGAAGGAGCTTTTGAAAGACAGGCTATACATAGAAAATGAATTTTTCACAAGTAGTTTGGTTTTGGTCAGCTCTCAATCATCTGAACTGATGGAGAGAAACAATGTTTAGAAAAATCTAGAATATGCAGGTTGGTTGCAACCTGATTTCTATCACACTCAAGGGTAGGTTTTGTCTCTCTGCTCTGAAGTCTGAGGGTCTGAACGCTGGTGGTGTGTCAGTGTTACGCGCAGGTATGGCTCATCTGGGGAGTCTAGACCTCATGTTCCTCTCAGCCTGCCATCATCTTTCTCCCTCCCATGCTGGGCAGGACAGCATCTCCTCCCGGATGGTTACAGCCGGCAGACAGGGTGGTGTGATTCTCCTGCACTCTCTGGTGGGCTCCTTCCTTCTCTAGTGACAGTGGCTGTACTTCCTGAGGATCTAGGGCTGTTCCTCCAGGTTCCCCTGAGGTTTAGTCAGCATTGGAGGAGCCCATGACCGCAGAGATTAGCCTGGCATCTGCTAGGTGGTGTGATGCTGACATGAACTTGATAGCGCAGTTCTGCTCTAACAATGGAAGGTGGACACTGACCTGCATTCCTGAATGAGAGGAGGCAGACGGAAGCTGTAACAAGACATGTGGAAGTCAGAAGCCAGGAGGGGGTGTGCTTGGTGGGGGGATAGGTGCAGTGGACTGTGCAATCATTTCTTTGCCCCTTCCCAGGTGTCAGGCCTCTTCTTGGCTTCAAGAGGATTCTCATTTGCCTTTCTCTTGGGGAAAATCTTCCCTCTGGAACCCTGAATGGCCTGACTTCCATAATTACAGGAGCCTCATGCATCGAGTACCTGTTGGAGGCCAGGCACTTTACATACAGCATCATGTTCAATTCTCACAATATGCTTTCAAGTGAGTATTTCTTGCATTTTATAGATGAGGAAACTGAGGTCCAGAGAGATTAAAGAATGTACCCGGTGTTGCCCATTTAGGAGGCTGTAAAATCAGGATTCCTATTCATGTTGGCCTGGCTTCTCTGCTGGTGCCACTTCTTATTCTGAGCCCACCACCCCTTCTCTGCATCCTGCACCAGCTGGTTAGAACAAGTTTAAGGAACAGCAGCTGGGAAGACACACCAGAGGGATGTAGGTGATGCCCCAGAGAATGAGAAGGCTTGAGACCAAGGAGATGGTCTCTAGCAAGGACCTTCGCATCGTGTGTCTAGGCCATTGTACAGAGACCTGCTAGCCTCTATCTAAAATATGAGACAGTTTGAAGGATTTGGGTGAGAACACCAGAAGGCTTTTCTGGCCTAGAGGGCTGTGGAACTCTGGAAAGAGCAGAAGAGGAAGGGCAGAAACATACATTCTTTGGGGAAGGTGATGTATTGTGGTTCCAGCAGAGCTGATTTGCTGCCCTGAGACAAGGGGGTGGCCCAGAGGTCATTTTGGGACATCCTATTACAGCCAAAGAGGCCAGGATGACTTGGGTGGGAGTTTTCCTAAGAACTTTCCCAATTGAAGGTGAGACCAATCATGGGGACTGGTGCTGAGATGCCGAAGCTGCAACAGTTTAGAACTCATCTCAGGATCCCAAAAGTGGGGGGCCCAAAAGATTCCAGGACATACTTTTTGGGAGATAGGGAGGGGACGGCTGCAGGAACCACAAGGGAAGCCCTCACCTCCCGAGTCCAGGCAGTCCCTGAAGCCAGAAGCCTGCCCTCACCCTGGGGATGCTGAGAAGGCAGCAGGGATTTGCAGGAGCCTGAGCCCCAGTCTGGTGACCAGGTGGCCGGACCTCTGGCCAGTCCTGAGCAGATGGGTGGCGGGGAGCTGGGGCCTGGGCAGGGCGGGGGTGGAGACTGGGAGGTCCAGGTGGGCCTGAGCAGAGGGCGGCCCCTCCTGTGTCTCCCCCTCGCCCTGCTGGCCTCCCTCCTTTCCCTTTGATGCTCCTCACCACAGACTTCAAACAGGCTGCCCTCTGCTCCTGCCCGCCCGCCCGTAATTAGAGCCTGGCTCAGGCTGCCTCTTGCCCTCACTCCCATCCCTGCTCTCAGTCTGGCTCCAGCTCTCTGACTCGTCTTTATCTCTCCTCTCTCTCCGTCTCTCCCTCTTTTCCTGGTCCTCTGGCTCTCTGTGTCTCTGATCCTCTGTCCCAGGCAGGGACCAGCCTGGTCCCCACGTTGCAGTTCCCACGGACGCACGCTCTCTCCCTTGTGTGCGTGTGTGTTTGTGTGTGTATGTGTGCACGTGTGAATTGACTTGGGTCTCTAATGTGAGAGGATCTATGTATACACGTTTCTTTATAAACGTGAGTGAGAGCAGGAGGGAGCAGACAGGTGTGACTGTGTGCACACGTGTGTGCATGCGTGTGCTGCTGTGTGAGCGGCATCCTCCCCTTCTCTGTCTCCTGTGTATTCTCACTCTGACTGGAGACTTGGCTTCTCTGTCTTTATTGCCATATCTTCTCTCCATCTCTATAAGCTGGTTCCATCTTTCTCTTTTTCCCTTCTTTCTAATGTGATCTGCACCCCCTCCCCACACTGAAGGCTGCCCTCCTCCACGCCTCTCCCACCCAGAACCTGGGGCTCAGGCCCTACCTGCTCCCTGGTGGAAACTGCCGCCAGGGCAAGCCGGCAGGGCAATGAGCTAGGCCAGCTCCAGGCTGCCCACCTCCTTCCTGGTTGTGCCCTTGGCTCCCAGCACAGTCCCTGGGCCTCCTGCCCCTCCCTGGACTTATTTCAGGCCCTCCGAGGGTCTGTTTTTTCTGGGCCAGGCTGACCTCCCACCCCGTGGGCCCCCTTTGCAGCCCTGTGGCAGGCAGCACCATGTCATTCTCTTTCCTGGGGGGAAGGAGGTCTTGCCAGGAGCCTCCCCATGACCTAATATGGGAAGTAGGGGATCAAGACCCCTACAAGTCCCTGCCCCTCCAAGGCACTGGGCTCAGGCTGCACCTTGGCCCATGACGGAGCCCACATATCTCAGTAGCATCTGCCCTCTGGTGTAAGGGCTTCATCCCCATCAGAGAAGAGGCTGAGGCTTTTCTCCCTGTTACCCCCCGGGGCACCTGGCGACACAGACCTGGGCCCTTTGGAGAGACTGACCTTGGGCCTTGAGTGGTCTGGGTGTTGATAGACCCCCAGGGCTGAGAAAGCCCTCCCTTCCTGCTGCAGCTCTGGACTAGCCTTGGGGCCTCCCTGGGCCTGTTTTGCAAGGATGCAATGAGGAGGGTGATACTAAGAAAGAGATGACTAACCCGGAGGTTAAACTTGATGTTTTCCAGCTGACAGTGCCCTTTCCTGGTCACGTGGGAGCCTTGTGACTCCTGGCAGGAGCGTGGAACGAGGTGACCCCATCTTTTTACAGGTGAGGACAGTGAGGCACAAGGATGTTCTGTGCCCCCTTCTCAGGGGGAGGCAAGTCTGCTGGGCTTAGGGCTCAGGGCTTGTGGGAGTCCAGGCTCCAGAGGGGGTGGGGAGCAGGATGAATGTCCCTGGCTGGGGCCTCACCTCCCTCTGGCCTCGGTAGTTCTGGCCAGTTTTAGGTTCCAGGCAAAGATGGGCACCCGTGGGTGGACGCGAGATCGTGAGTCAAGGGCTTCAGCGGGGATTTCGACTTGGGGCATTTCTGGGCAGAACCCAGGAGATGCCATGCCTGGGGGATGCTTAGGGGATCAGGAACTCCAGAGGCTGGGGGGCACCCCCTCTGAATTGGCAGCCCAAGCACGTGTGATTGTGTGTGTGTGTGTGTGTGTGTGTGTGTGTGTGCATGGCCGTGAGGGCGTGATGCTGGGTGTGTGTATGAGAGTGTGTACACAAGCATGAGTGACTGTGGGTGTGTGTGCACACGTGGTGTGCCTGAGAGCGAGGGTTTGTGACTCTATAGACAAGTGTGTGAGAGGCTGTGGCTTGTGAGTGCCTGTAATCCTGTGAGGTCATTTCGAATGTGAATGAGGGACAGGGTTGTATCTGTGACTCCTGAGCACGCATGACATGTGTGTGGGTGTGAGGATTGACTTGGGTCTCCGATGTGAAAGGATCTCTGTAGTTTCTCTGTACACACGTTTACACATAAACATGAGCGAGAGCAGGAGGGAGCAGACAGGTACGAGTCCAGCTGCAAGTGTGTGTGGACGTGTGTGCTGCTGTGTGAGAGGCGTGATGCCCCGCTTTCTCCGTCTTCAAGGTCAGCACCACCTCCTCCCTCTCTGCCCTGTCGTCCCTCCCTATCCCCTTCTCTCTCCCGTTCCTACTTGGCCACCCTTTGGGGATCAAGTGCCAGGACCACTCCCCAGTTCCAAAGGTGCCTGGGGACACTCTTTTGTCCCTTTGCTGACAGGAAGGGGGTCCTCGGGGCCCAGGTCGGGGTGGTTGGTTCTTGACGGAGGGCGTGGCAGCCCCTGTCTCTAGGCCTGGTTCGAGGTGGAGTGGAGAAGTGGCTCCTGGCCTCTTCTCCCGCGCACCATCCCACGGCCCAGGGCGGGAGGGGGATGAGATGATTGTCCAGCGTCAGCGTCTGGGTCCCGGTGGTCGGTGGTCGTGGAGGCAGCTCCCAGGCCCGGACACTGGCTCCAGGTTGGCCTGAGTCTCACCAGCCCGTGCGTCTCCAAGCCTCCGCTCCTTACCTGTGAATCTTCTCCTCCTGAGTTAACACCTGGCTGCCTGGGTCTCACCCAATCCCCACCTGACAACCGTGGCCTGGTTTCCCAGCTCTGCCAACTTGGCAGAACCCCCAGTCTGAGGTTCTTGGCTGAGGAGAAGCCTGGAGGAGTGAGGGAGTTTTTTCTGCCCTAGAAACGGGAGATTTGGGCTGAGGTGGGCATGTTCTCCCCAGACAGACTTGTCCTAGCACACCTCTGCAGCAGGGACGGACCCCGGGGTGGCCATCTGAGGGAGACACCGCCACACTGGCTCTGGGGAGCCCCTCAGTTTCATGGGAGCAACCAGACACACTGGATACCCAGAGAGCTGGGCCCACACAGTGAAATAAGGACACAATTCCCAGCCACACAGAACTATAAGATCCATAGTACTTACAGAGGGCTGGGCTGAAGGCAGCCGCTCAATTCTCTGAATAGATGAAAGGAGAAAAAGGAAAGATGGGTGGGTAGAGGGAGGGTGTCAGAGTGAGAGGGACGGATGGAATTGAGCTGTGAGGCCCTGGGCAGCTTCCTGAAGGCTACAGGGATGCAGGGACAGCTGCGTCTTCCCCTGGAAACTCTGGATGTTTAAAGCCTCTGGCATTTACTGTGAGCATCAAGGCCTCTCCAGGACCCTGGAGCCAGGACCTCGCTAGAGTCCCTGCTTAGTTCGTTTCCTGCTTCAGTCTCCCACTAACATTTTGAAGAGACTCCCTCCTGGAAGCCCAGAATCAAAGGTTCCATTCCTGCCCTTGCTAGGAGAGGAAGGGGGACCATAGCAGAGGGTGGTGGGGTAAGCCTGGGTTCCCTACCTTCTCAAGGGCCGCTCACTCCCCCTGGCCCCACTCCCTCCCTTCCTCCTAAACCCAGGAAATCTGGGGGCAGGCATCTGTGCCCTGCCCCTCCCACTGCCTGCCAGGAGGTGACTGCCAGTGGAAAGGGCCTCCAGCTCATCCCTGCAGGGGTCTCCCCTTACTGGAGCCTAGGAGGACAGAAGCCCCTGGGGTGTCTGGAACCCACTCATTACCAGGTAGCCTGCTTGGTCACAGCCTCAAAAGCAGGCTCAGGGAACCCCGGAGATGAGTAGGAGGGTAGAAAGCAGGTCCCAAGCCACTCCCTGCAGAACCATCCCACCCCCGCAGGGACCTGCTCTTTGCCCAGGCCTGGTCTCCAGATTCAGGTGGTGGGAGCTAGTCCTGAGACCTGAGGCTGGCCCTCCCACATCAGCTGAGCATCTCAGAGGGCAGGGGATGTGTGCCCTCATCTGACAGGTTCCAGTTTCAAGGAACAGGAGGCATGTGAGAGGACAGGCAGATCTAGAAGTAAACTGTGATGGCAGATCAGCCCGTTCTCTTCTTGATAGAAGATCAAAGTTCTGGAGCACTGAGACTGGGCCACCCCTTGGCCAGTGCTGAAAGTTCTCCTGACCCAAACCAGCTCGTATAGCAGTAGCTCCAATAGCTATATTTGCAATTGACTGATGCAACACATCTCAGACAGAAACTACTACAGTTTGTGATCATTGTACAGCTTGCACATTCACACACCTGATCTCATTTGGAGCCCCTGGCACTCCTGAGAGGCAGGCAGCAGTTATGTTATGTCTCCCATTTTGCAGGTGAGGAAACGAGGAGGAGAGCCCCACTCATTCAGAAAGGTTTTGGGATCTCAGGCCCCCTCTTTCCCACGCTCTCATTACTTACCACATTTGGGAAATAATTTGGTTCAGTCCTTGGAGCCAGGGAAGCCTTGGATCCCTTGTGGGTGGGCTGTGTGTCTGGTTTAGACCAGGGTGGCAAGGCCAGGGAACAGTAGATGGGCTCACCCTGGCTGAGTGCAGACCCTTCCCATCCCAACATAGCTGTTAGCCCCACCGAGCTGGGGCCACAGGAGACTCGGAACTCAGGACCCCTTCTGGGGTAGTTGTGTGTGGTAGCTGCCCACTCTCCTCCAGGAACAGGACCTCATGGCCCCAGCCAGCAACCTGTGGGCTGCATCCTGGCTCTGGTCTTGCAGGGCTGGTGGGAGGCATAGGGTCCGGGTTTGGCCCCAGACTGGGTGGGCTGTTCCTCCTTGGGTGGGTGGGAGATGGGATCTGGTGCCTTCTTACCCTGGGGGAAGAATACCAGAGTGGGTCCCTCCCCCCGGCTGGTGACTGGCCAGGCCACTGCAGAGCACAGCTTTCTCTGGGTGATGTCTTTCTCTTTACCCTGGCCTCTGGCAAGAGACCCCTCCTCTTCATGCCCACCCAAGTGTCCAGCCACCTCAGCTCACTCCCTCAGAGCTCTCCATCTTCCTCCTTCCTTCCTACTCTGGACTGAGGTCCTACCAGTGCCAGGCACCTGGTGGGTACTTCATCCAGGTGGTCTCATTAACTCTGCCCGAAAAGAGGTATCAGTAGCTCTCATGTTAGGGTTGAGGAGCTGAGCCCGTAGAAGGTAGAGTGACTTGCCCAAGATCACACAGGTAGGGTGCTGGCAGAGGTGGGATTCATTTCTTTAAGCTCCACAGAGAGTGGAGGTGGAAGAAATGCTACAGAGGGAGCTTGGAGCTTGAGAAGGGCTTGGACTACTTCGGTGGGGATCCCCAGCTTGATTTTGTGGGTGCAGGGGTTTTAAATAGGAAAGTTTCACAGAATAGCAGGGACCCAGACTTCCTGGGTCCAAATCCTGCTCTGAAACCTAGATGTGTGACTTTGGGCAAGTTACTTAACCTCTCTGTACCTAGTTTTTCTCACCAGTACAAAGGAACCGGTCATAGTGCCTATCTCAGAGGCGTGCTGGGAGGGTTGAGCGTCCATGAACCTAAGGTTTTTTGAGCAGAGAGCAGTGTAGGCTGCGTGTTACGCACTGTCTGTGTGCATTAGCACAGGTGGCTCCTAGCTGGACCCCTTCCTTCGCCCTTTCTCACCACCTTGCCCTCCTCCCACCCGTCATCCTCTCTGAGGACTGAGAGATGCTGCCCTGAGCAAGGAACTGAGCCCCTGCCCTGCCATGTGCCCTGCCATGTGCCCTGCCCATCTTTGCTATGGCTGCGCCTGGTGGGCAGAAGGTATGTATACAAGACTCAGGTGGGGGAAGGGGAGCAGCATGGAAGAGCCTGAAAGACCCTCCCCAGTGACTGCGAGTGGCATCCGGGGTACAGAAGGGGCTGCCCCATGGTTCCAGCTGTGGGATGAGAGAGGGGCTTCAGGTGCTGGGTGAGGAGGAGCTGGGGCTGGCTTCCAGCAGGAGGACAGGGGTAGCTGGGCTGAGAAGGAGGGAAGGGGGGGTGAGGGAGAGTTGGGGCTGGGGTGGGAGGTGGGGCAATGGAACAATGAGGGCGGCGGGGATCCGACGGAAACCCACCCTGGAGTAGGGGGTTGAGGACAGGCCTGGAAGTGGAGGAGGCTTGGCGGAAGTGTCAGCCTGGTGTGTCCCTTGATTTCTGTTTGCTCCTACAGAGGCTGGGGCATTCTCCCCAGAGCCTGACAGCTCCCTGACCAGTCCTCTCTCATCTCTCAGGGGCACACCCCGCCCACACCCAGCCGAAGCCAGGAATGGGGCTGTGGGCAAGGGGTTGGTCATCTGGGTGACACTGGCTGGAAAGGTGTGCCTGAGAGGCATCTGGCCTTTTCTGATGGTGGGCAGGGGCCAGTGGGGTGAGGGGGTCTGGACGCAACTTCAGTTGCAGAAAAAGTGTGCTCTCCTCAGTGGGAATTAGTAGAAGAGCACCTTCAGTTCAGTTCAGTAGCTTGGTAATGTCCCAGTCTTTTTGACTCCATGGATTGCAGCACGCCAGGCTTCCCTGTCCTTCACTGATTCCCAGGGCTTGCTCAAACTCATGTCCATCAAGTTGGTGATGCCATCCAACCATCTCATCCTTCACTTTTTCCCAGCATCAGGGTCTTTTCCAATGAGTCAGTTCTTTATATCAGGTGGCCAAAGTATTGGAGCTTCAGCTTCAACATCAGTCCTTCCAATGTATATTCAGGCCTGATTTCCTTTAGGATAGACTGGTTGGATCTCCTTGCAGTCCAAGGGACTCTCAAGAGTCTTCTCCAACACCACAGTTCGAAAGCATCAATTCTTCAGTGCTCAGTTTTCTTTATGGTCCAACTCTCACAACCATACATGACTACTGGTAAAACCATAGCTTTGACTATACAGACCATTTTTTTTTTGGCAAAGTAATGTCTCTGCATTTTAATATGCTGTCTAAGTTTGTCATAGCTTTTCTTCCAGGGAGCTAGTGTCTTTTAATTTCATGGCTGCAGTCACCATAAGCAGTGATTTTGGAGCCCAAGAAAATAAAGTCTGTCACTGTTTTCATTGTTTCCCCATCTATTTTCCATGAAGTGATGGGACCGGATGCCATGATCTTTGTTTTCTGAATGTTGAGTTTTAAGCCAGCTTTTCATTCTCCTCTTAACCTTCATCAAGAGGCTCTTCAGTGCCTCTTCTCTTTCTGCCATAAGCATGGTGTCATCTGCACATCTGAAGTTATTGATATTTCTCCCGGCAATCTTGATTCCAGCTTGTGCTTCATCCAGTCCGCATTTCACATGATGTACTCTGCATACAAGTTAAATAAGGAGGGTAACAATATACCCTGTTATGTTATATATATGTGTATATATATAACAATATACCAGCCTTGTATAACGGAAGGCTTTCTCAATTTGGCCAGTCCGTTGTTCCATGTCTGGTTCTAACTATTGCTTCATGACCTGCATACAGATTTCTCAGGAGGCAGATGAGGTGGTCTGGTATTCCCATCTCTTGAAGAATTTTCCACAATTTGTTGTGATCAATACAGTCAAAGTCCTTAGCATAATCAATGAAGCAGAAGTGAATGTTTTTCTGGAACTCCCTTGCTTCTTCTATTGTCCAACGGATGTTGGCAATTTGATCTCTGGTTCCTCTGCCTTTTCTAAAACCGGCTTGAACATCTGGAAGTTCTTGATTCATGTACTGTTGAAGCCTGGCTTGGAGAATTTTGGGCATTACTTTGCTAGCGTGTGAGATGAGTGCAATTGTGTGGTACTTTGAATGTTCTTTGGCATTACCGTGAACTCCCCGATGTTCAAGCTGGTTTTAGAAAAGGCAGAGGAACCAGAGATCAAATTCCCAACATCCGCTGGATCATGGAAGAAGCAAGAGAGTTCCAGAAAAACATCTATTTCTGCTTTATTGACTATGCCAAAGCCTTTGACTGTGTGGATCACAATAAACTGTGGAAAATTCTGAAAGGGATGGGAATACCAGACCACCTAACCTGCCTGTTGAGAAATCTATATGCAGGTCAGGAAGCAACAGTTAGAACTGGACATGGAACAACAGACTGGTTCCAAATAGGAAAAGGAGTACGTCAAGACTGTATATTGTCACCCTGCTTATTTAACTTATATGCAGAGTCCATCATGAGAAACGCTGGGCTGGAAGAAGCACAAGCTGGAATCAAGATTGCCAGGAGAAATATCAATAACCTCAGATGCGCAGATGACACCACCCTTATGGCAGAAAGTGAAGAGGAACTAAAAAGCCTCTTGAAAGTGAAAGAAGAGAGCGAAAAAGTTGGCTTAAAGCTCAACATTCAGAAAACGAAGATCATGGCATCTGGTCCCATCACTTCATGGAAAATAGATGGGGAAACAGTGGAAACAGTGTCAGACTTTATTTTTTTGGGCTCCAAAATCACTGCAGATGGTGACTGCAGCCATGAAATTAAAAGACGCTTACTCCTTGGAAGAAAAGTTATGACCAATCTAGATAGTATATTCAAAAGCAGAGACATTACTTTGCCAACTAAGGTCCGTCTAGTCAAGGCTATGGTTTTTCCTGTGGTCATGTATGGATGTGAGAGTTGGACTGTGAAGAAGGCTGAGCGCCAAAGAAT
Source organism: Capricornis sumatraensis (assembly GCF_032405125.1). Classification (NCBI taxonomy): domain Eukaryota; kingdom Metazoa; phylum Chordata; class Mammalia; order Artiodactyla; family Bovidae; genus Capricornis; species Capricornis sumatraensis. Next base: position 86,941,940 of record NC_091076.1, on the reverse strand, counting down.
TGATGCCTTTGAATTGTGGTGTTGGAGAAGACTCTTGAGAGTCCCTTGGACTGCAAGGAGATCCAACCAGTCCATTCTGAAGGAGATCAACCCTGGGATTTCTTTGGAAGGAATGATGCTAAAGCTGAAGCTCCAGTACTTTGGCCACCTCATGCGAAGAGCTGACTCATTGGAAAAGACTCTGATGCTGGGAGGGATTGGGGGCTGGAGGAGAAGGGGACGACCGAGGATGAGATGGCTGGATGGCATCATGGACTCGATGGACGTGAGTCTGAGTGAACTCCGGGAGATGGTGATGGACAGGGAGGCCTGGCGTGCTGCGATTCATGGGGTCGCAAAGAGTTGGACACGACTGAGCGACTGAACTGAACTGAACTGGCATTGCCTTTCTTTAGGATTGGAATGAAAACTGACATTTTTCCAGTTCTGTGGCCACTGCTGAGTTTTCCAAATTTTCCTGGCATATTGAGTGCAGCACTTTCACAGCATCATCTTTTAGGATTTGAAATAGCTCAGCTGGAATTCTATCACCTCTACTAGCTTTGTTCATAGTGATGCTTCCTAAGGCCCACTTGACCTCACATTCCAGGATGTCTGGCTCCAGGTGAGTGATCACACCATTGTGGCTATCTGGGTCATTAAGATCTTTTTTGTACAGTTCTTCTGTATATTCTTGCCACCTCTTCTTAATATCTTCTGCTTCTGTTAGATCCATACTGTTTCTGTCCTTTATTGTGCCCATCTTTGCGTGAAATGTTCCCTTGGTATCTGATTTTCTTGAAGAGATCTCTAGGCTTTCCCATTCTATTGTTTTCCTCTATTTCTTCGCATTGATCACTTAGGAAGGCTTTCTTATCTCTCCTTGCTATTCTCTGGAACTCTGCATTCACATGGGTATATCTTTCCTTTTCTCCTCTGCCTTTCAGTTCTCTTCTTTTCTCAGCTATTTGTAAGGCCTCCTCAGACAACCATTTTGCCTTTTTACATTTCTTTTTCTTGGGGGTGGTTTTGATCACTGCCTCCTTTATGATGCCTCCTCTTATGAACCTCCATCCTCAGTTCTTCAGATACTCTATCAGATCTAATTCCTTGAAACCATTTGTCATTTCTACTGTATAATCATAAAGGATTTGATTTAGGTCATACCTGAATGGTCTATTGGTTTTCCCTACTTTCTTCAATTTAAGCCTGAATTTTGTAATAAGGAGTTCATGATCTGAGCCACAGTCAGTTCCTGGTCTTGTTTTTGCTGACCGTTTATAGCTTCTCCATCTTCAGCTGCAAAGAATATAGTCAATCTGATTTTGGTATTGACCATCTGGTGATGTCCACGTGTAGAGTTATCTCTTATGTTGTTGGAAAAGGGTGTTTGCTACGGCCAGTGCATTCTCTTGGCAAAGCTCTGTAAGCCTTTATTCTGCTTCATTTTATACTCCAAGGCCAAACTTGCTTGTTACTCCAGGTATCTCCTGACTTCATACTTTTGTATTCCCATCCCTGATGATGAAAAGGACATCTCTTTTGGTGTTAGTTCTAGAAGATCTTGTGGAGAAGGCGATGGCACCCCACTCCAGTACTCTTGCCTGGAAAATCCCATGGACGGAGGAGCCTGGTAGGCTGCAGTCCATGGAGTCGCGAAGAGTTGGACATGACTGAGTGACTTCACTTTCACTTTTCACTTTCATGCATTGGAGAAGGAAATGGCAACCCACTCCAGTTTTCTTGCCTGGAGAATCCCCGGGACGGCAGAGCCTGGTGCCAGAATCGGACACGACTCAAGCGACTTAGCAGCAACAGCAGCTAGAAGATCTTGTAGGTCATCATAAAACAGTTCAACTTCAGCCTCTTTGGCATTACTGGTTGGGGCATAGACTTAGATTACTGTGATATCGAATGGTTTGTCTTGGAAACAAACAGAAATCATTCTGTCGCTTTTGAGATTGCACCCAAGTACTGCATTTTGGACTCTTTTGTGGACTATGAGGGTTACTCCATTTCTTGTAAGGGATTCTTGCCCACAGTAGTAGATATAATGGTCATCAGAATTAAATTCGCCCATTCCAGTCCATTTTCGTTCACTGATTCCTAAAATGTCGATCTTCACTCTTGTCATGTCCTGTTTGACCACTTCTAATTCACCTTGTTCATAGACCTCACATTCCAGGTTGCTATGCAACATTGTTCTTTGTAGCATCGGCCTTTACTTCCGTCACCAGTCACATCTACAACTGGGCATTGGTTTTGCTTTACCTCCATCTCTTCCTTCTTTCTGGAATTATTTCTCCGCTCTCTGCCAGTTGCATATTGGGCACCTACAGACCTGGGGAGTTCATCTTTTGGTGTCATATCTTTTTGCCTTTTCATACTGTGAATAAAGCATGGATCACAGCATTGTCTAACTCAGAGAAACTATGAGCCATGACATGTAGGGTCATTTAAGATGATGGGTCCCGGTGGAGAGCTGACAAAACGTGGCCCACTGGAGAAGGGAATGGCAAACCATTTTAGTACTCTTGCCTTGAGAACCCCATGAACAGTATGAAAAGAAGAGCGCCTGTCCTTCTCTCTTCCCTCCTTCTCCCTCCTCCCTATATATTCTTTCTCTAGCTCTGGCATTCAGTAATTGTTTGAATTTATAAGCAGAGCTAAGGATGTGAATTCTATGGTTTCCAGGATCCAGTTCCTTGCTCTGTGAAGAAGGAAGTCAGGACATAAATGGGGATGGAATTGGTGATGGAGGTAGGGGTGTAGGAGTGAACTCTGGCTTGAGACCCAGCAAAAATGAATCACCTGTCCTGGGTCTTTCCTCATGGTCTGGGACTGGGCAGAGGAAAGCAAGGGAAATGGGTGGAGAGATGAATAAAAACATTCATTTATTTTAAAATTAATCTTCACAATTAAACAGATAAGTAATTGGACATAAAATCCCAATTATGTCCATTGAATTCAGTGCTTCCTACACCTCAGCTGTGGGAATACTACTGGCCCGACTTCTGCAGTGAGGTCTTTCAAGTTGACTGATTTGATAACAACCCGCTTTTCAAATGTAGCTTCTCCACCAATTCCTAGCTTTGCTATTTGGGCAAGTCCCTTCTCTGTGGCTTTGTTTCCTCACCTGTGAAATGGGATAACAATGTACTTATCTCATGGGGTTATTGTGAGGGTTAAATGAGTTAGTATTTATAAAGCAGTTGGAAGAGTGCCTGGCTCATGGAAAGCGCTATCTGTTTGTCAAATAGAATGAGTAAATAAATACTTCCGAGCAATAACAGCTGTGACGTGGTGACTTGGTGAGTTAGATTTTCTCACGTACATTAAAATAAAGGACTAACTTGAGTTTCCTGGCTGTCTGGTAGATAGGAGTTGATGCTCTCACTGCTGTGGCACTGGGTTCAGTCCCTGGCCAGGAAACTAAGATCCCGCAAGCTGCCAGCTCGGCCAAAATTAAAAAAAAAAAAAAGAAAAAAACCAACTAGAGAAAACTGGGAACCATTACTATAGAATTGTCTTCCATATTGCCAATGGGAAATTGGCCCAGATGAAGCTTCCACTCTGTCTTAGTGCAAGCTCATTTTACATGGTTTAACTCAATCCCAGTTGCAGCCCATACTCTCCTCCTGGGGGAGGTATCACTGGATCCGTATCAGCCTCTTTGTCACCATGGCTTTGCCAGGGCACCTCTGCATGAGATGTCAGAGCTGCTTGGATCCCATGCTTGCTGTGGCCCGGGTCCTCCGCGGGAAGGCGCTGTTCCCAACGAGGCACCAAAGCAGGTGGGCCGTCTGTACTGGAGACCTCTCCCAGGAGCACCTACCCTGGACCCCAGGATTCCATGCTCTGTCCCAACCGAGCCCCTCATTTCAACCTTCTGCTTTTTATGAACCTGGGAGAAAGGGGAGCCTGGGAGTTGGGGAAGGAACAGGATAATTCTGAGGCCTGGGCAGGTTGCCTTCAATTTACCCTCTGGGCACCTCCTATTTGATCGGCTTCAGGACTTTAATTTGCTTGTTGTTTGAGGTTAACCACCTTCCTTAATGAAGCTGGGGATGGAGAGGGCAGGTGGGGAGAGAAACCCCTGAAGCTGTGAGAGTGCAAGGGCTTCTCTTGGAGGCCCCCGGGTGGCTGTTGGGCTGTGAAGCAAGAGACGGTGCCTGCCAGCACCCAACTTGTCCTCCAGGTATGATCCATGGAGGCACCTCCTGACTGTCATGGGGTGGGGAGGGGAGAAGGGCATCTGTCTTCTGAAAGCTCTGCCCAGTCACAGCAGGAAGATTCAGGGAAGACGTCCCACCAGACCAGGGTGGGCAGAGCGGCTGAGGAGGATTCTCAGGAGATGGGAATGGCTGTGTCGGTCAGACTCGGTGGGAGTCTAGGTGGCCAGTCATACGGTGAGTCCTCAGGCTCTGCTGGGGCTTCCAGTCAGGACCCCAGAGCCGGCGAGGGGACATCTGGGCTGCCTTCCTCAATCCACAGCCGCAGGCCCTGGTGTACAAGAGAGTCGGTTTCCACGTTCAGGTCTGCCTGTCGTGGTGTCTGTGTGTGTGAGGGAGGAGGGAGCTGCTCTTCCCTCAGACCAGGGGCTCCTTGGCAGGGCGGTATTTCATCGGAAGATGGGGGCTTTCTGAGGGCAGAAGCAGTGCTGCCTCAGTGGTCCGTTCCTGCTTCCAGAGGGTGCTCACCGGCCCTGAGGGTCCCCACCAGCAATTCTCTGCCTGCCCGCTCCCCTCCCCCGCTCCCTCCCTCCCAGCACACACACTGTCAAGAGACTCCTTTGAAGCGCTGAGTGTGTAGTTCCTAGGACTTAAACCGGCAGGCAGGCAGAGCCGGGTGTGGAGCCCTGGTAATGAGGCTTTTCGGAGTGGGGCTCCCATCAGATAAGCAGTCCTTTATGGCTTTCCACTTCCTATTCTAATGAAGGACGCTGCTGAGGGACAGCTGGGTCCAGGACCCACATGGCACCTGCCTTCTCACCTTGGCTGAGTTGAGCCCTGAGGCTGTACGACCTCTGGGATCCCATGATGTCCTGTGTCCAAGAAGGCCTTTGGACAGTTCCTCTCACCTCCAAATGGAGGCAGGGACTGTGGTTGCCTTTCTTACCCCATGTAGAGCCTCCATCATGCTGTTCGAAAAGGCTTTGGGTTAGACGCCAGGAAGAACCTTCCAGGTCACAGAGGTACATGATAATAAACCTGCAAGGTTTGGGTCCGCAGGGAGGTAGAAGTAGAGAGTCAATCCCCTGCTTCAGGTTTTGGAGGGCCACCCTGCTGTTGTGGCGCTGGGTGATGTACGGGACAGACAGGCAGGCATTTGATAGCAGAGGGAAGGAGGCACCCGCATTAGCACCAGAAAAGACCTGAGGGTCATATACACACAGGAAAAGGAAGACGTTGGTCCTCTTCTGGCTTATTTTCCTCTCCCAGACATACAAATCAGGTTCTATGAAAACACTGGGGGAAATAAAGGTCAATAATGTGGTGAGCTGAGGCCTGGCACCTGCAGCAACGGTTAGCAGAGGTGTGGGAGGCCCGGGTTCGATCCCTGGGTCGGGAAGATCCCCTGGAGAAGGAAACGGCAACCCACTCCATTGCTGTTACCTGGAGAATCCCATGGAGGGAGAAGCCTCGTAGGCTACAGTCCATGGGATCGTAAAGAGTCGGACACGACTGAGCTACTTCATCCTCCAGACCTTGATGCTGGGAAAGACGGAATGAAAAAGGAGAAGAGGGTGGCAGAGGATGACATGGTTGGATGGCATCACCGATTCAATGGACATGAACTTGGGCGAACTCCAGGAGATGGTGAGGGACAGGGAGGGCTGATGTGATGCAGTCCATGGGGTTGCAAAGAGTAGGACCCAACAACAACTAAACAACCCTCCCCTTGATGGACACCTAAAGGTCATTCTACTGGCTTCTCAAGGAGGGCTGACCGGAGGTCGCCCCAGCTGTGCTCCTGTCTCCAGACTGACTTCTCTGTTGTTCCACCAAGAGGCTGCCCCACACTCCCCCTTGCTTACTGAGCAGTCTTAGACGAGTGGTTGCCTCAGTTTCCCCAACTGTAAAGTAAGGATAAGAAGAGTGGGAGAAGGGATGACACAGTCCCCATAAAGCTGTTAACACAGAACCTGGCATTCACTGGGTTTCTCCAAAGGCCCCTTTCGAGTGCCCTCCTGGAGGTTCTTTCTGCTATCTGCCTGCTACCCCTCCTTGGCGTATGGAGTACGATATGGTGTCACCTTCCCAGCCTACGTGGGGAAGCAGGGTAGGGGGCATGTTGGTTCCTTTCTGCCCTCAGTTTCCCTTTCTTAAATGTGGCTCCCCTCCTCTCCCCGCACCACCCACTGCGCCCCCCTCCCAGGCCTGCATGGTGAGATAATGTCTAAGAGATACCTGGAGTTACTTGGAGGAAGAGGCCAGACAGTGAGTGACCAGAGGTGATTATCTGGCGTGACTAAAGCAGCGGTTTCCCTCCCCAACCCCCAGCCCAGGCAGAAGGGAGGGGGACATCCGAGGTCACGCTCCAGAAGGAACTTCCCAAGAAGGGCTAGACCTAGGGAAGCCGACCTTGGGACAGGGGATTCAGGTGATTTTTCACAGGAAAAAACAATAACTCATCCCTTTGGGGAGGGGGTTTTGAGGCAGGGGGCTGGCCAAAATGGCTCCATTCTCCCTTTGAACAACCACCCTATCTCCAGCTCTCAGCCTGTCTCCTCCATGGATGCCACTGCTCACTCTGGCCCTTGGCTCCTGCCCTTCTCCTCTCTGCCTCTCAAGGGGACCTGGCTCCCTCCCAGGACCTCCTCTCCATCCTGCCCGGGGTCCCCACTATGGCAGCCCAAGTTTAGACGCCTCTCTGAGCAGCAGAGATTCCTCTGCAGGAGGAAGATCCATTCTCCTCTCTCTCTTTACTCCTCTGCCCACCCCAACCCCAGAGGCCTGCAGAGGACCCGAAGGCTGCCCACTGAGAGTGCGGGTGGGCAGCAGGACTCCCATCAGCTCCCCCAGCCTCCTGTCCGTGGAGTGAGACAGCAGGCAGGAGGGCTGCAGTTCCCACCCAGACCTCTGGGTGCTGCCCAACTGCTGTGGTTGGCCCGCCCCTGAAGGACCTGGAGGTATTCACCTTCACTCTAACCCTCTTTCTGCCCCGCCCCCCCACCTCCCAGAAGGGGCCGCCTTCGTTTAGAAAAGAGAAGCAGCCACACATATGAAATATTTTCCTAAACATCATCTCTTTGATCCTAGTTATTAGTATGGCCGACTCCCATTTCACACATGGGAAAACTGAGGCGCAGTGAGGCCAAGTGGCTCACCCCGGGTCCCACAGAAGCGTGAGGAATCCTGACAAAGCCTCGGGAAGACAAGAATGAGCCTGCAGAGCCAGGCAGCCTCCAATGCCTGTGTGTGGGAAGCAGATACTCTGGCTTGTGCTGGTCTCCCAGTGCCACAGAAAGGAGAGAGGAGGGCGTGCCTAGGGGACTGAGCCCCAGTGTGGGGTCCAGTCTAGCCTTTGCTGTGGTCTTGCTGCTAAATACATGCTTAGAATACAGCATTTCAGTAAGCAGCGCTGAAGTCTGTAGAATACAAAGTGGTCCGTAACTCCATCAGGTAACTCTGGTTAATGGTGGTGTGCTTCCTGCCAGAACTTTGTAGCATTCAAAAAATTTTTTTCAACACAAATGGGACTTTATTAACAAACAGTAAAGAACAAACAGTTCCTTGATTGAGTTTTCCATCATTCCTATCTTCATACACAAACAGCGATCTTTCAAACAGAACGCCCACTGTGGACGAAATCTAATTTGGTGAACCTTTCTTACCAGGAGGCATTGGGCAGTCCCATCATGGGTAATGATCAACAAGGAGTTTGGTCCCTTCACATTGGTGGGAGCATACTTCTACAAAGCATTCACTCCAGCCTGGGGTTCCTGAGAGATGCTCCCGAACGTGCTGTGTGTGTGTCACCATCCCTAGAGGAAAGTATCCTGGTCTCCTCCTTGGTGGTTTGATCCTGGGAGCAGGGTCTGCCTTTCAGGAAGGCCTTCCACAAGTCTGACCCAAATCCCGGTGGACGGATGGAGCTGTTTCCTCCTCGCATCTCCTGGGCAGGGTCTTCCTGGGCAGCCTGGCTCCCAGCTGGCTGTTCTGCTCTCCTATACAACAGTGTGAGCACACTGGCAGGAAGGGAGCATTCCTCTCTCCTTGTTGGAAGCTTCTAGCAGAAAAGAGGAGAAAGAATAAGGAAAGTCTGAAGAATCACTTCTGGTGTGTTCACTGAGAGCTGGGGGTGGTAGGCCCACAAGACACCTTTTCACCTGCCAGTCTTAATGTCTGGGAAGTGCACAGAAGTCCTTTTAAGGCTAGAAATTTCAAAGCACTTCTCAGATACATACAAAAGCTTCTCTTGGGAGACGGGGCGGGGGGGGGGGGTGGGGGGTGCGGGGGGCGGAGGGGTGGGGAGGTGGTGCTGACTGTGGCTTCTACAGTGGGGAGGTGGAAGGAAGCAGACCCAGGTGTCCCTCTCTCCTTAGCTGTTTCTGGCTTTGGCTTCTGCCCCACCCCCTCTGTTCCAGCTGGAAGATTGGGGTCACTCTGTATGGGGTGTCTGTCTCTACACTCATCTGGCAACTTAGAATACGTGGCTCCTTGGGACTAAGCAGGTCAGAGGAGTCAGCATTAACCCTTCACGTGTTAACCTGATCCACAGGTCTGTGAATTCGCAGCCAAAAACCTGCCAATAGATCTAATCAAAGGCAGAACCTTCCGGGCAACACCTAACTCCTTCCGGAGGCTGTTGCTAATTTCACTCTTAATCTTTGCACCCAGCACTCATTCAACAGCAAGCTCTTGCTGCACACCTAGGTGCTGAGATCCACAGCCTCATGTATGAGTTGTGTGTGTGTCCCAGAGACCAAGCTCTCACGATGTGATAAGCACTTTGACTGGAGAAGCTGCAACAGGAGAAATCAATGATTAGAAACTCACTCACTGATGTGCTATTAGCTCAATCATCCCTAATTGACACTGTTCCTGGCACTCTAACAACCCAGGGGAAGTCCCAGGTGGAAGAGCCAAAGCACTGGCTGGTTTTCCCCAGGGAGCCAGAAGGCTGGATTTGAACTGCAGACCACCTGACTGCAAAGCCCTTGCTCTTTGCACCCTTCTACTGCAGGCAACAATGCCAGCGGGTGGAGACAGTCAGGCCAAGGACCTTGTGTATGGTACACGCGTGGGTGAATGATTACCTGCCTGAACACCTTGGATCACAAGTGTCTGTTTCATGTGAGCCTCTCTTGATGGCACAGATTATGTCTTATCTGTGCCGTAAGTCTGTTTGAGTCCCAGACTGGGACTGGAGCCTGGTGCATAAATGAACATGTGAATGGATGATGAAGCCATCAGTGAGTTCCACTTTGGAACATATCAGTGGGATATCAGACTACAGAGCCAGAGGCCCCTTCCCCTCCACGAGGCTCAGCACCTTCAGGAAAGTCACTCTTGTCTGGATGGGGCAGTGCTGCGATGAGGCAGAGAAAAGACTGGCCCATCCTGAAAGCTGTGGTGGGAAAGTTGGGCAAGTATGCGTCTGGGTCTCCAGGGGATCTTAAATGGTCATCTGTTCGTCCTCCAGCCTTACCCCTCCTTTGCCCCTCAGGCAGGCGAGCAGGACCTCTTCTGAGATGACCACTTAGTTGCTGACAACAGAGATTATTAAGTGACTATCAAGTGAAAGGACAGAGACATTGGGAAAAGGTCTTTGTTACTCAGGTCACTTGTCATGGGGAAACTTCTCCTCTGGTCACACTGTTCACCCTGGCACAACAGAAGGCTTGAAGGCTACTGTCTACCTAGTCTGAGTTCCCCAAGTTCCACTCTCTAGGAACTGCTCATTGGGCTGGTCCCTTGCAGAAAAATTTAAACTTCTCAGAATCATTGATGGACTTGGGGGTGAGGACCTCGATGGAGAAAGCATATAAAGTACCGGTTCCTGGTCCAGTGAATTTCAGTGGGGAGATTGTGGGAACATTTTGAACAAGTGCTCCCTGATTCTGAGGCAGGTGGGTGATCTCTGGCCTACATTCAGGAAAGGACCTTGAGCAGAAATTTGGTCATTTTCACTCCAAGAGGAGATGGGCTGGAAACCTCAGGGGCTTGGCCATGGTCCATTAAAGCCCCCCACCATGCCCCACCCCACAAACACACACACTGGGACTGCTCTGCACCAGCATCACAACAGGCCTGAGGAAGGAAGGAGGTGGGGCTCCCACAGCCCAGACAGGGCTTGACATGTCCCTGGGCCGATTTGGGGACTTAGCTTTGGTCACCAGTTTCCTTCTCTGGGTCTACAGTACATCTCTTGCTGCGAAGGATATTCTTAAAGAGGAAGTGCTAGGGACTGGAGTTTTTCTTAGGTCTACTATGGCCCAGGGAGTGGCAGTGATCCATGAGGACAGGAGGACAGTCCCCCTACCCCACGGTAAGGAAGGAGGAGTTGGTGAGGAGCCAGTCAGCTCATCCTCAGGCTGCACTTCCTGGGTTCATCCCAGGCTGAAAGCCATTCTCTCCTTTCCTTCTTAGAGAATACTTCACTCCTCTCTCACCGCCATCCAATTCATTCAGGGGGCAAGTTCTTGATGTCTATCCTTAAGCTCTCCTGCTTATAAGCAGGACATCTCCCCTGTCAGGCCGGGAGAGGGAAAGCCATCTGACTCTCATCCCATCCTGCTTTTGAGTCTATTAAAAATGCCTCCACCGTCCCATCAAGCCATGTTCCTCACAGGCGAGAAGCTCCTCTCTGCCCTCCTTGGTCCACAAGTGTGGAAAGGAGGAAACCTCCAGTTCCTGTGACCCCCTCTCCTGAATCCTCAAACTCCAGCCTGGTGTGTATTGGGGTGGGGGGAGCAGGAAGACCAGTTTTTCCAGCCCTGAGACCAGCCTGCCCCTGGGGGTGCATGCGAGCCCAGTAGGATGGCAGCCTGGGCCTCTGTGGAATGTGGCCCATCCGGCTCTTGCTGCCTAGGGAAGGGAGGTCGGTGTAGCCGGAGTCCAGGGCTGGCTGGTCCAGAGACATCCCCTCCCACTCAGGCCAGGAATGAGTGCCAGCAGCATCCCTCCCAGCAGCCTTTCAGATCCTATTCCACTTGGCCAGGCCATTCCTCCTTCCCCTCCCCCTGGTTGGGGGAGGTGCTCAGATTGGCCTGCTCTGCCCTCCCACATTACCTTCTCCAGCCCCTGTCTCCTTACCCTCCCTGTCTGTAGGAGGGCTTCTTCAATTGAGGGGTCACTGCTCCCTCCAGATTACAGGCACCCCAGGCTCAGGGACCCTGACTGTCTCAGTGACTGTCTATGCTCAGAACCGGGCAGTCAGTGTTCAGTAACTAATGCCCACTTTCTTGCCAAACTGCTGAATTAAATGCATGAAGATGAATACATTTGTAGAGGCACGGGTTGGCTGAGAAGCCAGGCTCCCCACACCTGACGCTAAGATGGCTCATTGGTACCCAGCCTGTCCTAGCCAGTGTGGGGCCTGGAAAGAGCCAGGGTGAGCTGCTCTCCCCGCTCCCCTGTTTGCTGATCTCATCTCTCCATCCCCTTACACCCTGTTGTATTCTCCCAGTCCTCCCCAATCCTAACCCTCTTTGTCCCCATCCTATCTCTGGCCCAGGATACACAGAGCTACTTCCCTCCGTTTATTCCCCCTGCTCCTGGAAGCTTTCTCCTCCTCGAGGCCTTCCTGGAACTTGATTGGCTGAGATTCTCTGTCGGGTGCCCTTTTCTCCCTCTGTGAGTCTTCACCATATGTAGCCCATAGCCACGTGCCCCCACCGACCATTCCTGCCTCTGCCTGGGGCCTTGGAGTCCCTTCTAGTAGATAGCAGGGTCAGTCTGAATCCTGAGGGTTGTTGCTCTGAGATGAGCTGCGGGTGGAATGGGAGTGCAGGGGCGAACACTGGCTTGCGCAAGGCCAGAACCCACTCAGTCGCAGAAGTCCAGACTGGCATATGTGGCTCTCCATGTGGTCTCCCTGAGTCCTGTTAATACTCGTAGCAATGACACCTGCCATTTATCGAGCACTCACTCTATGCCAGGCTCTGTGCTAAGAACTTTTACGTGGTATTTCACCTAAGTCTCACAACAGCCTTATGGTATGTACTATTATTATCTCCATTTTACTGATCAGCAAGCTGAGGCTATTAGCTTTCTACAGGAAGGAAAAAAAACCTTAGCCCCTTTGAAGCCCTTGCACTTGATGGTCCTGAGCACCTGGTGCTGAGCATAGGAGTGTGCAGATGTTCACCTGATATACAGTCTGGTGAGGCAGCAGAGGGCTCCTGGCTCAGGTTCAAGGGCCCCATAGTCCAGAGGAGCTGGTGCCAGCCTGGGGACTGTCCTACTCTGTGTTAACTTCCTCAGAATTTCAGACAAAGGATAGACAGACAGCAGGAAGTACTTTGGGACAAAGCTAAGTGTAGCCTCTGAGGCCCAGGATCTCATCTCTGTCCCTATGTAGCCGAGAGCTCAGTGGGTGTGCACGTGGGTGAAAGGGCGTGTGGAGACTCAGGGCGCTGGTGTGGGAGGATCGCTAGGATGACCTGCCAGGCCCTCTGTGCCTCGAATCCTGGATCTTGCGTCTCAGGTCTTTCTCCGGAGGCCCTAGGGGAGTCTCTGATGGGTGGAGCGGCTGTCAGGTCTGTGTCGTGATGTTCTGGGCAGAGGGCGGGGTGCAGTGCAAGCCCTGACCTGGTTGGGCAGGTTGGCCCACCCTGAGTGGCACCTGTGACCAGGCGCCAACCCCACCTACCGCCCTTTGAAGTCATCCAGCCTGCATTTAAGGCCTGGCCCCTCTTCTGGGTCAACTCCCTGAAAAGAATTGGGGTCCTCTTAGGAGAAAGCTCCTCTTGCCTGGGGCCAGCTCCAGAGACGGAGGGGGAAACTTGCAGGCCTGGGCCTGGCTGGAGGAGGTGTTAGCCTCCTTGGATGGGTCTCTGCAGGGACTGCTGCTGCTGCTAAGTCACTTCAGTTGTGTCTGACTGTGCGACCCCACAGACGGCAGCCCACTGGCAGGGGCCAAAGCAGAAGGGGCTACGTGAGAGGAGGCTGAGGCAGAGGGAGGGGATTGGTGGTGGGGGTGGTAATGAAGGGAGAAGGCTTAAAGTAGGGGAAAGCTCAGTGAGGGGCAGGGGATTCTGCCAGCAGAGACGGGGGCCTGTGGAGGAGGCAACTCCCTCCCAGGCTCAACCCATGGAAAAGTCCTCTCCAGCAGGCATTGAGGTAGTTGAGTCCCCCACACCCTACCCCATGCATTGCTCTGCACTTGGCATTTCTGTCTTACATAAGGTACCCCCTTGCCCCACCCCCCACCCCCACCAGCACCTTCTCTTGGGTAGATCTTCATTCCTCCCCAGGGTCTAGAGCCAGCATCTGTCTGTGCAGCCACTGGGCGCTGGGTTAGCATGAAAAGCCACCCCAACTTCTGGCCCCACTGGGCACTTGCAGGCCCTGGGGCTATCCCATTCCCAAAACCGGGGTCCCCCTCCCAAGCACGGCCCAACGGCTCCTGCCCGACCCCTCCCCCAGCCCTACCCTGCTCAGAGCAGACTTCTAATCCACCAGGAACCTCCTCAGAAAACCATTAGGCAGCCAGGCCCTGCAGGCCTCCGACAGGCCCTCCCCCCACCCTCCACCTTCCACTTCCCACCTCCCGTCGACGCCACACCCACCCTGCAGTCTGGGCGCAGGGCCCAAGTAGACCCCTCGTTTTTGCTCACTGTCTAATTTCTGCTGCAGGCGGCTCTGTCCTTAGACTCGGCCTGGCCTGAGGATGGCCCCATGCCTTCGGGCCCTCACTCCAGCCTCTTCCCGGGGCCCCCAAGTCGCCAGGGAACGCTAGAGGAGGGAGCTTACCCCTACATCTAGGCTCCCGGGCTCTGCTACGTCCTCCCCCCGTCCTGCCAGTCTGGGGGTGGCCGGGACGCGCTGTGGGCCGGGCGGCGGCAGGGCTGGTGTGAGGGCCCCTCCCAGGTTGGGCTCACTCCACCTCGCCTTCGAATCCCGGGATCGTGCTGTCCAGGCCACACCCGACCCCAGCCTTCTTCCTCTCTGCTTCTGGCCGCCCCTTTCCCAGCCCTGAGCCTCTCCTCCTCCTCCAAGTTTGCGCAGAAGGCTGCACCTCCTCTCCTGGGGCCTACACTTCAGTGATGGAAGTGCCTCACGTTCAGCCCTAGTCACGGGGACTTGGCTTTGGTTCTGTCTTTGGGCGAGTCGCCTGACCTCTCCGAGGCTGTTTCCTCAGCCAAAATAGGGCTATGAACCCCACCTGCCGCGTTCGAGTGGTAGATGAGCCTGGCCCAGTAAGTGGTGAATTTATGGTAGAGCCGCAAAGGGCCGGGACCCGTCTCTCCCTTCAAACTGGTCAGGGATTGTCACCTTCAAGCTTTAGCCCACCCGGGGCCATTGTGAGAGCGGGGAGGACGCGGGGACCCATTTATCTCCAGGTCATACCGGACATTGGAAGCAGGTGCTTCCCCTTCTGTCCTCACTGGCCAACACAAAGAAAGGCCTCATGTGGGGTTGATGGTGACGGGCTTCTCAGCATGGAGGGGAGGGAGGGGGTGTGGCATCCTCCTCTCCAGAGCTCTAGGTTGAGGGGACTCCAGGCTGGGAGGGGCAGTGGGGAATCCCAGTGAGAGGCAGGAGACCCCTCATGGGGCCTCCTCCATGGCCCTTTCTTTCTTTGGGGCCCCAGCCAGGAAGAGAAATGGCTCCGTCTGGTCATGGTGATCGCTGTCTCAGCTCTGTGATCACTTAGCAGCATCGAGGCGGGGGGTGGAGGTCGGTCCCCCTCCCAGGCCCAGGTGGCTGTAGCAGAGACATCTTGCTGATTTCTTCCAAGTCGCGCCCTCATAAGCTGGATAACAGGTATGCTTAAAGAAGATGAAGAATTAGTGATTACTGAGCAGGCTGAAATTTTGGTGTGTCGGGAGTAAACCATTTTCTGATTGAGATGGATGGATGGCAACAGAAGTGTTTATTGCATGAAGTAATATATGTAATTTTGGCTGAATTTTGTTTTTCTCCTCATGAAATTCCAGTCCCTTTCAGTCAGGCTGTTGGTGTGTGTTTAATATTAACAGTTTCCATTATTGTCGCTCACCCTGTGCCAGAGACGGGGCAGCACTTTACAGGCTTTACCTTGGTTTACTTCCCACATCTCCGCTATTCATTTATTCAAGATTCATTCAAGGAAACATTTATTGAGCATCTACTATCTGCCAGGCATTATTCTGGATACTGGGGCTGGGGATACAGGGAATTAAAACAAGAAGTTAGATTAAAAACTCTGCCCTCTTGGCACTTACATTCTAATGAGGGAGGGAAAAAACAAACAAGGGAGAAAACAGATATATAATGTCAGGTAAGTGCTCTGAAGAAAACGAGCAGCATGAGGGGACAGAGAGTGGTGGGCTGGGCCTCCTGGAGAGAGCCAGCCATTTGAATACTGGGGACCCAGCCGTGGAGGCAAGAGGAGCAGCAAGTTTAAGGGCCCTGAGTTGGGTGTTTGCTTGGCTTTGGCACGTGGTGCAGCAAGAAGGCCAGTGTGTGGGAGCAGAGAGGACTCAGGGACTGAGCAGGGGTGGCAGGAGGCTGCATGGAGTGAGGGCCACAGCAGGAAAGGAGTCTGTGGGGAAGTACTATTATCAAGTCCAGGTTACATGCGGAAACTGAGGCCCAAGAGATTCAGTAGCGAGTGCAGAGACTGGATACAAACCAGGCTGCCCACACTGAAACCTGAGTGCTGACTCACTGTGCTCTCCTGTCCCACAGTGAGGGGTCTTCACTCTGTACAAGGGCAGGACCAGGGCTGGGTCGCCACCTGAGGTTTCCTGAGGCTCTGGTACTTTAAGGTTTGTTAAGTGATGAAAAGAGAAAGGCAGGCTTCCAACATCATGCTAATCCCCACATTTGAGTGTTGTGTGGGCAGGAATCGTGCTTTATCGGCAGCCCTGGTGCCTTGCATGGAGCCAGGCATATGGCAGTGGCTCAATAGGTGTTAGTGGAATGAATGGAAGAATACTAGTTTTGAAGTAAAGAGACTGATTTTTTAGTGAAGCCTACAGTTTCTATAAGGAGATTAAGATTCATGCTGTAGGAAGATCCTCAGAGAGCAAAATTCAACTCCACCACTTTGCAGATAAGGAAACTGAGGCGTGGAGTGATGGAAGAGAAAGAACGCTGTTGTGTGCGAGGGGGTCAGGGAGAGTGCTGGGATGGAAGGATGTGCTTCGCTACTCCCCCAGAATTGGAACTGCCAAGGGCTCTTCTCTGGATCAGAGCAAAGATTTGGCTTGGCTGGAATTGGCGATGGTGAGCCTTGGGGGAAATCCCACTGCAGAAAAATCTGAGATAAATGGGGCATGTTTGGGACTTACAGCTGGAGAACTTGGTCTCAGATAAGGTCAGTTTAGCAACGGAAGGAAAGAAATAATGTTCTGTTCAGCCTCAAGGATCAGGTGCCAGAATTTCCTGCAACATTCCCTGACTGCTTATTCACCGACTTCATCCAAATCTCCTCCCTGTTCCCTCAGCCTGAGCTTCTCTGGCAGAGGCACTGATATGCCCTGTACTTCATGGGCTGTGCCAGGGGATACCCAGACACTGCATGCCTTTCTGATGTCTATTTGACCTAAAGATTTTTGGAGAAAAAATAATTCAACTATATATTTTAGAGCATCCTTTTCATTATTTTTTTCACTTTTTATTGACCACACAGCTTGTGGGATTTTAGTTCTTCAACCAGGGATGGAACCCTGGATCCTCAGCAGTGGGAGTGTGGAGTGCTAACCACTGGACCGCCCAGGAATTCCCAAGAGCATGCTTTTTATATTAAAGCAAACTTGGACATAATATAGAGTAAAACGTGCATGTACATATGTACCGGGTCTACTATAAGTAAACCAGAGGCCAGAAATCAAAGTATTTATGAGTGAGTTGCTCTGAATGGCCTTCCCACTGGCCGGTGGACCCTGCTCTTACAGGTCCCCCACAGGGAACTTTGAGAAATACTGTTTGCCCAGAACAACCATATTTCCTCTCTGTCGTTTGCGATAGGGTCCACTTCAGAATGGAGGCAAGTCAGTTCAGTGGGGAAGGACCATCTAGAGAGGGCCAGAGCCCAGGCAAAGGGCACAGGCCCCACCTGAGGTGACAAGCTGGCAGAACCATCCCAGGACAGGATCTGGTAGGTGCGAGTGTTGGTTTGTAGGCAAAGGTGTTTGGAGCTCACTTCCTGGGGGCGGTGGAAGAGGATGAGTGTGTGTCCACAGGGGCTGGGAGGTTGCAGGTTTCAGCAAGAGGAGGCCTGAGCCACCGGCCTGGGCTGGTTCTGGCACCCCTTGCTCCTCCCAAGACCTGCTGCAGATTCAGTCTACACACAACCACCACCTGCCACTGGGAGATGGAGGCCCAGGTGCCAGGCAGAGGGGCAACGGGGAGGAGGGTTCAGAGGGAGGTCACTGGTTGAGAGCAGGGCAGGGACATGGGAAGGATCCGTCCTGGAGACAGGGAGGGAGGGAAGGGCAGGTGGCCCAGACTGGGTCCTGGGTGGGGCAGGGAGGGCGCTGAGGAAGTGGAACTTGTCTGGAGTTTTTTTAGTCTTGGGGAGAGTATTTCTGAGAGAAGGCATTTAATGAAGAAAGGATTTTCTGATCTCCAAGGTGGGAGGACTGGGCTGGATGGGGGCAATAAGGTGATAAAGGGAAGAAGAAGAGTCCTAGGGCATTTTGTTCCTTAGCTGTTTAAAGACAGAGTGGTGTGGGCTGAAGGGAAGGCCCTGCCCTGTGTTGGGGAAGAGACAAGAGAGCCTTTAGCGGACCAACACCTACTGAACTCTTGCTCAGTACCAGGTTCTGCTGGAAGATCTTTACCTGGACGTATGCATCAAGCCTCCCAATAACCCCAGGAGGCAGGGAGGCTCATTACTACCCATTTTACTGCTGAGGACCCTGGGACACAAGAGCTTAATCCCTGTTGGAAATCCAGGTGGTGCCCACGAATCTGCAAGGAAGTCAAGCAAAAGACATAAACAGAGAGCTCTTCAAGTCTGTCCATCTGCCCATCCATCCATGCATCCAAGGATACTTAGCTAGTAGCTCTGTGTGCCAGGTACCATGAAGCCAAAGGCTTCTGTGATCTGCAACGGTCCTTACAGAATCCTCTGTAGTAGGTTCCCAACTTCACAGATGAGAAGCCTGAGTCTCTAAGGGGGTTACATAATAGCTCAAAGTTATGTAATAGTAGATCGTGGTCACAGAGCAGGTAAGTGGCAGAACTAGAATTCATGCCTGGGTCAGGGTGACTCTTTGGGTAGGCGCAACAGCTCTTGTTCTGAGGGAAGATAAGCCCGCAAATCAAATAGGAACTGTGTGAGTGAGAGAACAGGAGGTAGAGAGTGTTTCTACAAGAAACCAAGGGACTTTCCTGTGTTCCTCCCTTCCTGTTTGGGCTCTGCTCTCTGGGAGTCAGGTTGACAACCCTGCCAGGAGGGGGCGCTCCGCTTAGCTGGGAACAACTAAGGAGGCAAGTGAGGTAGGGAGGAGTAGGAATTATTGATCAATACAATTAAGCTGCTGATGGAGCAGGGCGGCCTCCGTTTGGTCCGGTGCTCCTTTCTCCCCAGGATGCCCCCTGACTTCACCGACAGTGTCTGGCTGCCATCTTTGTCTATCCCCTAAGCCCCCTTCTTCCAATTCTTGTCTTCTTCCTTCCTGCAGGAGCAGGCCACACCTGGTCCCACAGGTTATCGCACCAGGCGACCTCCCTGCCTTCCAAAAGCCTGGCGGCCCATCTCCCCCTCAGGGATGGCCCCACCCCCCTGGCTTCCTGAGTGGAATTCCCCTCAAGGGGGTAGCACTGATTACGACAGGATTGGGCCTTGGAAACATTGGGATTTGGGGTGAAAGGTGACCTAGGAAAGTTCTTAAGGGCCATGCCCAAGGGCTGCAATTGCTTAGCCTAGAGGAGGCCAGAGCAAAAGGAAGGAAAGGGGCCTGGGAATGGGAGCTGTCCTCTTCCCCAGAGCTAGCCGGGCTGGGGTGCCAGGATGCCCTTCAACTTCGCCCCAGCCCTCAGGCAGGAAGCATGGGCCAGCAGCTGCACTACTCTTGGGCTGGGCATGGGAGGCCCCTGTCTTAGGCCTCAAGGTTACTAGCCCTGTTCTGGCCCTCTTCTAGCTGGATCCCCCTTCCCAAGAGTGAGGACTCCATGAACCCAAGGGGAAGACTTGGCACAATTTCCTTTCTAGACCACAGAATGTCAGAATTCCCTGCCCAAGCAGCCCTGAACCTGCTGTCCAGGTCTACAGAGGCTTTCCCCCTCACTCCCATCTTTCCTAGCCTGGGCCCACTGAAACTCCTAGGCCCCAGTGGCTGTTTGGGTGGGGGTGGGGTGATGGCAGGGGGCAGGGGGAGGATGGACCCTGGATGGCACGCGCATGGCTCCCTTTCCTGGCGCAGGGCCGAGAAGAGAGTTCCAGAGGCTGGGCCTCCATTTATGTCCCTGCCCTGGCTGACTCCTCATCATTGCCCCATCCCACCTCCTGGAACCTCCAAACCCCCGTAGATGCCCATCTCATTATCGCCCCTGTCCTATCTCCTGGAGCCCACAAACCCTCATAGAAGCCCATCTCATTATCGTCTTGATCTGCATTGGAGAAAGAGAGGCCCAAGTGAAGTGGAAGGTGAGGAAGTTCTTCCCACAGTCTCACTGGCCGCCCTCCTGCTAGTCCCACCTTCAGGACACGGTTTTTAGCAGACGCATTTAAGGGGTCAGTGTTCCTCAGGGCTGGAGCAAGGGGCCAAGGGCTCTCCTTTGCCTCCCCTCACCACCATTGTGGCCCTAATGGGACCTGGGAAACATTGCTGCCTCCAAGAAGTGACATCATCTTGTTTGAAGTAATCCCCTAGACCTTCTCAGGACCCCTCCCTGCTTTTCCCAAGAATATCTCCAATTCCCTAGTTCTTGCCTACGATACCTGTTTCCCAGGGAGCAGATGCCTTAACCCCCTTCTCTTGCTGGCCCCCTTCCCCAGGGTCCCTAAACTCCTCAGCACCCAGGGCCTCGTGGATTGGCAGAGATGGAGGGAAGGCCGGCCCAAGCCAACTTCTGGGCTCCCACAGGGAGGGGTGTGTGTAAATCTGGCCTCATCCCCTTCCCCCTCAGCCTGCTGTCAGCTGGCCAGCCTCATCCCTAGAGCAAAAGCACTTCCATGCAGGAGGGAGGGAGACTGCTCAGTGGGAGAAAGATGAAGCCAGTCCCCCCACGTGTCAGTGAACAAATTGGGCCAATTTGGTGTGATTAGTGAAGAATTCACATCTGGCCAGCAGAGTCCTCCCCCCACCCCTAGCCCAGGCTGGCTCCTGCTCCCCATTAGAAGCTATTTTCTCTGACGGCTCCATTTGTCTCTGTAGTGGGGGGTTTGACAGCTCCCTGGCCAGCCTGGGGGGCCTGGCTCTTAGTGAGAAGCCCAAGGCCAGGCTGCCTGCCCACCACCCTCTTAACCTGCTTCCATGGGTGATGGCATGCTCCAAACAGGGCCCAGGCACCTGTATGCCCTGTGCGTGCGTGTGTGCGTGCGTGTGTGCGTGCGTGTGTGTGTGTGTGTGTGTGTGTGTGGATGCACAGCTAGGTGAGGCCTGGGAGCAGCATTCGCTAAGCTTTCCACCAGGCTTCCCTTGGCCCTTAGTTTCTCATCTTACACAGTAATGGTTATCCTTTGAGATCAACAGAGATTCATGTATGTGTGTGTGTGTGGGGGGGGAGGCAGGGTCTGGTGTTTCCTAAAAGAAAACAGCTAGGCTAGGCGTGTATAAGGGAGGCCCTGCCCCGACTTCCTCTGCCCCTTCCCTGCCCCTCCCAGAGACTGCTGCTGCAACTACCCCTCAGGAATGCCTGTGGATGACTGTTGCACAGCTGGACGGCTTGCCCCTAGGAGTAGTTTCAAGGTAATACCATTGGGGGTGTGGCCTTCAAAGTCTTGGGTCTTTCTCCCCCAGCAGTGACCCTCGGTTGCCTGTGTCAAAGGCAATTTGGGGCTATTTAAAGGAGCCTGACCTAGAGGTCACCTGGGCAAATCTCTTCCCTGGGGAATTACCACCAGATGGCAACCTGGGGCTTGTCTCCTCAAAGATTCTCCCTGGTTGCCAGGGAGCACCAGGGCTCTGCTCTTGCCTGAAGTATGTGAAGGGGCCCAGGACCACAGTCCCTGGATGAGAATTCTCCTGGAAGAGAGAGAACTGGGGAAAGGGGTCCTAGCCTACAGCATTGGGGAGAACTGCTTTCCATCATGATGTTATATAATTTTGGGGTGGGAGCTTCTCAGGCTTCCAGCATTTTTCACTGCTACATGGATGCCTAAAGAAAACCAAGAGGTGTAAAGGGAATCAGACATCTGTGATCTCTCCAACCTCCAAAGCCCCCTGAAAAAGGGTGACCAATTGTCCCAGTTTTTCCCAAACTTAGAGGTCTTCAGGGATGTGGTCTTTCTGTGCTGAAGCCAAAACAGTCTTCAGCAGACTGGGACAGCTGGTCATGCTATCTAAGCATCAGCCCCGGCAACCAGGCAGAGTTGGTTCTTCTGAGATCTGCTGCCTGGTTCCTCATTTGACTTTATTTTGTCCTTACCTGATTGTGGCTTATGCCTTATTATTATTTGTGGGTTCCTCAGCTTTCTCTTCAAGGTAGTGCCTGGGGTGTTGGAAGGATACCCTGACTTGGGGGGCCACTGGGGCAGGCAGTGGGTAACTTAGTAGTAATTCATCTCATTCATGCTGAGGACCATGGGCTTGGGGTATGATCACAGCACCCAAGCTGGCCTGCTCTCCCAGGGCACCGACCACCCAGCACCCATCTCTAATTAAGAGAGGAACCTTCAGAACACCCGCTGTGTGTGGTTTCTGGAGTTATTATCCCATTTCAGAGATGGGAGAACTGAGATGGAGTCATTGGCCCCAGGGCAGTTGTGGCAGTGCAAAGCAAGATCTCCTGGATATCTGCCCCCTCCGCCCAACCCCTGACTCCATCTCCTATTCAGACAAAGACTGCTGTTTCCTTGAGGTCAGGAATAAGCCCTCTGCCCTAAGTTGGGTGGGGGTCTTCCCTGGTGGCTCAGATGGTAAAGAATCTGCCTGCAATGTGGGACACCTGGGCTTGATTCCTGGGTGGGGAAGAGCCCCAAGAGAATGGAATGGCTACCCACTCCAGTATTCTTGCCTGGAGAATTCCATGGACAGAGAAGCCTGGTGGGCTACAGTTGGTGGGGTCGCAGAGAGTCGGACTAACCCTTTCTTTCCCAAGTCAGGGAGTCAGTTGCTCCTCCCCTGAAAGCAGCCTCAACCCCACTCCCCAGGCATTAATTACATAATTAACTGAGGACAGAGAAGGAGAAGAAGGCCATCCTGGCAGGATTCCAAAGGCCGAGAAGACTTCTGAAAATCTAGATATCAGACCAACTTCTACCTGCTCAGCAGCAACTGGCCTCCCTGAGACAGAACTGAAAGCCAAGATGTAAAGAAGATGGCTGAGAATCTTGGAGTGGGGAGGGAGACCAGTGGGCAAAGTAGTGTTTCCATGGTTCTGGAATAGGCTCAGGGGCTGGCCCCCACCTGCTCCTGCCCTGACCCATCTCCCCTCCACATGCCTCTTCCCGCCAAACCCCTCCTTCCCTCTCCTCTGCACATAAGCCCAGGGCCCTTGGAAGCCAAACAGAGAGAGAGGCTGGAGACAAGGGCTGAGCTTGCACTTCAAACTGTGCTTGAAGTGCCAATTTGAAGAGGGATGTGGAAAGTTCTCAGGAGTCTCTGCTAGTTTCCTGGGTCTGATGACCCTGGGGCTACTAAGGCATTTGGGGGGCTGCACAGCTCCTTTTTCTGGGCAACCCTAGATGCCACCGGGGGGAGTTCCTCTCCAGGAGTGGTGCCACGTGCTCTAGTCTGGAGAAGCGGTGCTGGGCCTTGGGCGGAGCCCCACTTCAGGGAGAGGCTCTTCCTGAAGAGGAGGACCCATCTACAAAGCCCCTCTCTAGTCCATTTGGCCTTCGTGGAGAACCCCAGGCCTAGGGTGAAGGGAGCGCAGTTCTGCCTCTGTGTCAGAGCAAAGACGCACCTCACTGTCTTGACACTTGGTCTCCACCTTGGGGAAGCCTGCAGGTGGGGTCCTTGCCTGTTTACACCCTGTCTGAGTTTGCTTCAAGCCAAAGGCAACTTCCTGTTTCCACCAACAGGCCCCAAGAGGAGATCAAAGGCAAGAGCCCTGAGTTGAGGGAAGAGGAACTGAGGCTGGCCCATACCGCCACTGTGTAATAGGAGGGCTGAAACCTGTGTGGAGAGCTGGGGCAGGAGAAGGATACAGGGAACAAAGGCAGAAATCCCAGGGAGCCGGGCCTCGGACTTGGCTGTGCCTGTCCTGTCCTGACCCTTCCTCCAGGAAGCCCAGGTCACCTGTCCCTCCCCGAATCCCGACCTCGTGGCACAGGGTGTGCCCTGCTCCTCCGCTGTGTCCCCAGCAGGGTTTTCTTGGTCTCTCCCCACTCTGGGACTCACTCCAGAGCACTGGTCTCAGCGAGAGGAGAGAAGAGGGGGCGCGGTGTGTGTGCGGGTGGGGGTGGGCTGGGGGTGGCAGCGGGCAGGGGGTGTCCTCCCCTCCCCTCCCCTCCCCTCCCCTCCCCTGGGGCCCGCCCCCACCTCTGCCCCGCGCTGGGCAGGAGGGCGGGGCGCCCGGCGAGGGGCTCAGGCGGCGGCGGCTGTCACTCACGCACTCACGCGGGAGGAATGCAGACGGCAGGGCTGCCCTGTGGTCACGTCTCCGCCCCACCGACGGAGGTAGGCGCCCAGGTACCCAGCCTGTGGGCCTTGGGAGCCCGCCAAGCTGCTGATGAAAGGCTCCACAGATTAACCCTTTCTTGGCCGCACCCCTTCGCTGCCGCCAGCTGCCGGGTGGTCGCCAACCACGAGGGGCAGAGGGGCGGGATGCTGGAGCGGCGGTTGGGCGGGAGGCTGGGCGCGCCGGTTGAGTGGGCGTCTGGGCGCTGGCGGGGGGGGGGGTCCCCCACCTCCACCCCGCTGGCCTCAGGCCCCTTTGGTCCTAGGGCTGACACAGCTGAGAGCCAGGTCTCCTGTGACAGATGATGTCGCCTCCCCCGCAAGGCTCTCCGCGGGGCGGGCCAACCTCCCATGATGCTGTGCCCTCTCTTGGAAAGTCCCCTGAAGCTCTGAGCACTGGACCGAGAGTCCAGAACTCCATATATTCACGCCGTGCTGACATCCGTGGCTCTAAGAGGATCAGCTCTGCTGTTAAGAGTCAGGGAACGTGGGCTCTAAGAGTGAGTTTCTCCAATGTATAGAATTAGGTCAGTAATTAAAAATGTGGGATTATGTATTTGTAATTTTTAGTAGCAACCTACATTTCCGCCCCTCCCCTCCCACACCCCCCAGGCAGGAGTCTCAGGCAGATGCCTAGTATATAAATCAAACAAAGTGGAGAGTTTGTGGTTGGAGTAGAGGGTGAAGTCCCCTTTCCCTCCCACCCATCTGATGGAAACACCTAGGGAGGATTCCAGGGAATGCAGTTTGGAAAGCTGTGAGGTCTAGGTGTTGGTGATGCAGAATGCATTTCTTTTCATTGGGGGTCTGGCCAACCAGGCATTTGCTCTCTGTCCAGGGCTCACCCTGGGGCATACTGGGATGCTCTGAGGTCTGGGCTCCTGCGTCCTGGGTCTGAGAACTGAGTCCTGAGTCCTCCATAGAGAACTGCAAGTTGAACCTTGAGTTTATTGTTCAGGGTCCATGTCTGGGGCCCACACTCCCTCTTAATACCCTGCATGGGGCTGGACCCAGTGCCTCCCCACAGCCCTGCGTTTGCCCCAGGCCCCTCTCTTATCTCTTCTGCTAAGAGTTCCAAGAATCCAGGTGTGCACAGGGGTGTCTAGAGGGCAGGGGTGAGGAGGGCAACGCTCTAGGAGCTAAACTTGCCTCAGAGTTCAGACCTTTCCTTCCTGATCTCTTCCCCATCTTATCCAGCCTCCCTGGGGAGATCCTCTTGTGGGGTGGAAACACCAAGAGGAGCAGGAAGTCAGAGGTCCAGTCAAAAGGCAGTGCCAAGCAAGGGCAGGAAGAGAGAAGGACCGGTGCCCAGCTCCAACTCCCACTTGCCCACCCCACACTCCCCCCTGGTATCTATGAGCATCACCACCCTGGGGAAGCTATGCCACCCTGAAGCCTGTGTGGAGGGGTAAGAGAACACTGACTTTGGCTATAGTAGGAGAATGGACAGTGGATCTCAGGAGTATGTCCAAATATACTCAGTTCAGTTCAGTTCAGTCACTCAGTCGTGTCCGACTCTTTGCGACCCCATGGACTGTAGCACTCCAGGCTTCCCGGTTCATCACCAACTCCCCCGGAGCCTATTCAAACTCATGCCCATAATAGTTGGTGATGCCATCCAGCCATCTCATCCTCTGTCGTCCCCTTCTCCTCCCGCCTTCAATCTTTGAAATATAGCTCATCTTTCTCAACAACTGCTGCCTTAGGTATGCCTTATCCAGCTTGAAGGCATTACCATCTCCAAAGCAGTGTGACTAGAATTTGCAAGTCATCCTTAATGTTCCCTCCTTTTACCATCCAACTGGTCACCAAACCCCATCCTTTCTGTAGTATTAGTAGTTCGAACTTGCCCACTTTGCTTTCCACTTTGATTGCTCCAGATGCAAAACTGAGACCTTTTAAAACCAGTCCCTGAGACTATTGCAACAAAGGCTGGTTCCCCTGGCTCCAGGGGGGCACACTCCAACCCCCCATCCCTCCTCTGCACTGTACTAAGGGATCCTGGAATCTCAGAACACAGGTTGGAACATGCCACTCTCATGCTCAAAAACCTTTGATGGCTCCCCACTGCCAGCAGGATAAAGTCCCAACGTTGCCTGGCATTTACAGCCTGCCCTGATCTGGTGCCAATTTCCCCTGCCAGTCTGGGCCGCCACTGTGCACTTCACCCCCTTAACTCTAGCCACATCTAGTGGCTTGTTTCACCCTGGCCATGCTGCATGCTTTCAGGGCCCACCACCTTGGCTCACAGACAAGGTTGTTCCTGGCACTTATGGTGCTGTGGGGGAGAAGAATTAATCACATAATCCCATAAATAAACATATCCTTACAAACTGTGATAAGTTCAGGGTATCTTTAGGAACTCAAGGAGAACTTATAATGGGGGTGGGACAGATTTAGACTGGGGACTCAAAGAAGGCTTCTAGGCAGAAGAGGCACTTCAGGGTATTGGATCCGAATTACTTTCTGCATTACCCTTTGGATGCTTGGGAAGGTTATCTTTGATCCTTTGTCAGGATGAATTTCCCTGTCTGTACACCAGATTTCTTGGCGTCTCTGCCTAGCTTGTATTTCATTCGGTCTTGAACTGGAATCTGCCTTGTGTGTTACAGCCCCTAGACTGTGAGCTAGTGAGGGAGGGGAGTGTTGCTCATTCATGCTTAGAACACCACCCTGCACACAGGAGGTCTGGAACACAGTAGGCCTTTAATGAACGTGTTTTGATTTTTGAGGTGAGGATGTGGAGACTTCTGCATTGTATGCACATGGTGTGTGTGTGTGTGTGTGTGTGTGTGTGTGTCGCTCAGTCGTGTCTGACTCTTTGTGACCCCATGGAGTGTAGCCCATCAAGCTCCTCTGCCCACGGAATTATCCGGGCAAGAATACTGGAGTGGGTTTGCCATTTCCTTCTCCAGCATGCACATGGTGGTAGGCCTGAAAACAGCAGACATTCTCTGAGAGGTACTCAGCAAGGATTGGCGTGGAAGGGAGGCGTGGGCAAGATGGTCTTCCAGTCCTCTCCTCTCTCCAAAGCTATGTCCTCTCTCTGTCTAAATGACTCCCAGCTGATACTTCCCACCTGCCTCAGAATCCTCCCAGTTCCTCGGAAAGAGCACTGCCTTTAGGGCAATGTGATCTGGAAGCTCCCAAGCCCAGATGATCCATATCTGGAGTGAGTAGGGAATGGTGGGAAAGGGGCTCTCTTTCCTCCTGGGAGAGTGGGTGCTGACATCTGAAGGTATGAGTATCACTGGCTCCGAATCTGGGCTTTCCCATCCTCAAGGTCTCAGCCACCCAGGAGCAGCCCCCAGAGGCTGCTATGTTGGCCTGACTGCAGGTCTGGGGGATAAAGATTCCTTCTTCCCTTTGGCTGCACCCCTACCACTGAACGCCAACCAGTCCCTTCCAGCTCCAGCTCAGTGGGGACAGAGCACAGAGGGAGAGGAGGGGTTAGCCTGGCTGGCTTCAAGGAGGGAACGGAGGAGGGAGCCTGGCTTGGGAATGACCCTAATGTAGAGTCTGCCTCTCCACCAGCCCTGTCCTTCCCCCTGATCTCCGCCACTTCCAGATCACAGGGCAGCAGACAGTCTCCCAGACTTTCTAGTTCTTTCTGGCTTTGCTGCAGACTTTCCCAGCAATGGAAAATTTTGGATGTGAATAAGGAGTGCAGTAAGGCTACTGAACCCAGAGAGGGGTTGCTGCTGCTGCTAAGTCACTTCAGTCGTGTCCGACTCTAGGCCCATCAAATCCCAGTCCATTCCCCATGGGCCAGGGTCTTTGGGTAAGCTCCCCTTCACGAATCCTTTGTTCTGATGGTGAGGGTCCAGTCCCTGCCTCAGGGGGATACCAGTCTGAGAGTGGAGATCCAGCCCTGTCATGAGGGTCCTCCCAGGGTGCTGAGGGTTACAGGATGAAACTGGGCGAGAGACACTTAGACCCCCTAGGAGGGCGGGCAGCTAAGGTGCCCCAGCAGGCTGTTCAAATGAGGCTGCTCCCTCAGCTCATTCCTTCCCTCGGAGCAGCTGTGTCTGCTAGTCTCACTGCACTCTCTCTTGCTGCAGAAGCCAGGTGAGCATCACAGGTGGCAGCTGGCAGGTGGGGAGAGCGGGGGAGGAGGAATGTGCCCCAGGCCCCAGCAGGTGCCACTGGACAGTCCAGTAACCCCACCCCTTCCCCATGACCTGCTCACCTCACTGCTTGCCTGCCACAGTCCTGGTCCCTATGCCAGGGGTCACAGCCAGGTCCTGGGTTCCAGGTAGCCATTCCTGGGAGGAGGATTACCCTCTGGACACAAGAGACATCTTGTCGGGCATTAATCATTGCCACAACTGCCATTTTAAGAATGTGGACCCTGGCTGGCTTCTTTAATCCTCATAGTTAATACTGTATTCCTTATATTTCACACGTAGGGAAACCAAAGCTCAGGGCGGTGAAGTCACTAATAGTTTACCCCCTGCAGCCTGAGTGGAGAAGCGGTGGAGAGGTGATCCTGAGGGTTAGGAGAAGAGGTCATCTCGTGGATTCGCAGCTCCCGTGAGGCTGAGACAGGGGCAGGGATTCAATCAGAGGGCCCCTCGCAGTCCAGGAAGGAATTGTTCCTTACAGCGAGAGGGATCAGACAAGGGCTGGGAGTGGGGACAGGGCAGCAGGCAGACACTGCACCACGTGCCAGGGACCCTGCACTGAACCACCTCCGCCAGCCTCCTCCCTTCCCCCGAAGCTGAGGGAGCAGGCGGGGAGATGGGGGCTCCCTAGAGCCATGATCTCAGCAGAGAGCTCGCCAGGCCCCCTCCCCGAACCCCATCCTCTCCTCAACACCCCCACCCCATGTGGTGGCCCAGGTGGCCCACTGCTGCAGGCCCAGGGCAAGCATCCCTGAGACCCCCAGGTGCCTCATGGGACTCTTCTTGGTGATGCCTCAGAACAGGGGCGGGGGTCCAGACCAGTGAGTCCAGGGAGAGACGACCCAGCTTTGCTCTACCCTCCGCCTGCTCCCCCACTCTCTGCTCCCCCCCATCAGCTTCCCTCCCAAACACTCACTCATTCATTCCCCAGACCACCTACAAACCACCCATTTGCCCAGACCACACAGCTCCTCTGCCCAGCTCAGCTCCCGGGGATAATGGCCGCCCCACCCCCATCCTTTCAGGGCCCACCCCCAAGCCTAATTACCACCTTGGCACCTCCGGGGCGGGTGGGGGGGGGGGCATTGACCTCCACTTCTGCTTGGAAGTCTCTTGGGCACAGAAGGCCTGTTTCTTCTGGACATCAAGGGGCAGGAGCAAATTAGAGACCCTCAACTGAGCCGCACTCTGGTCCTTCCCACCCCACCACCCATCTTCAGGCCCAGGCTCCTGGGGTAGGGCAGGAGGCAAGATGGTGGAGACCCTCTTTGCTCCTCAGTTCTCCTGGGTGCGGTAAAGGGATGGAGGAAGGAGCAGACCCAAACTGCCCTCAGGTGCATGTCAAGAAGGACTCCCCAGGAAGAGCCCTGGACCAGGAGTCAGAAGCCCAGGATTCAGTTCTGCTGCGCTGCCTGCCTGCATTCGCCCTGCCACCCGTCCTGGCCTCAGTTTCTGGGTGCGTGTGGGAAATAGAGAGGACAGCTGTTCTCTGAGGTGTCTAAGGCTCTGAACCCCATGTGTGCTGACTGAGGGTCTCCACACATGCTGAGGGACCGCTGAGCAAAGAAGCAGGGAGAACAGAAGTGGATGGAAGAGGCTGCCAGAGGAGGGCAGGGGCAGGACAGGAAGACAGAGCTGGGCTGGCCTGACATCTGTCAACACTGGGTGGGAGGCAGCACTGGGTGGCCCGCCAGGTTAGGAGTGCGGAGTCAGGAAGTCCTCACAGCTTCTGGAGCTGATAGTCTCTGTCCCCCAAGCCCCCTCAGCATCAGCAAGATGGTGGTAAGGGGAGGTCCTCCCTGAAATGGCCTGTGCCTCTGGAGGGGGCCCTCTGCCTTCCCCTCCTCAGTGTCTGCACTGACCCATGTCCCAGGGTGGGCACCAGTCACTTCAGTGCCCAGCATGGGCCCTGGCTCAGAGAAGGTGCCCAGTAAACACGAGATGAATGAATGAGGATGGAAAAACTGGGGGCCAAATGAGGGTAACCCAGATGTGTGCGCTTACCTGCAGCTGCGGGCTTGGGTTGGCAGGGAGAGAGGGGAGCCGCAGGGAGGGGTGGCGTTGGCGGCTTCACTCTCACCAGGAGGAGCTGAGCGAGGCCTAGGCCCTGGGGGCCAGGGCCACCACGGCTGGGCCAGGGCGGATGAGGTGGTCTCTGTGGGGTCCCTCTAAGGACCCCTCCTTCCCCATAATTACTTCTGATTAGCTTCACCACAAAAGCCAGGCTGGAAAGAGAGGGGTGTTTGGGACATGGGGGAGGGGACAAGGTGGAGCAGAGCACTCAGGACAAGCAGGGCCCCCAGCTGTGCTCCTTCAACACACCACACACACACACACACACACACACCCCATGATCTGGAAAATTCCAGTGGAGCCCCATCCACTGAGAGTAGCAGTGATCCAGGGACATCAGGCACTTCAGACAATTCACTCATATGTATTAACTCAAAATGCCCCCTCCAGAAGTCTCAGAAGGGAGGGTGGGTGGGCAGAGCTCCCAGGCCGAGGGGAGCAGGATACACACTTCAGGCCAGAAGGCAGCTTTGGCAGGCATGTCCACCATCCCAACACAGGGCCCTGCCTGGAGAAGCCCCCGGAGCTCCCTGCCAGGTCTCAAAAGTTCTTCCTGGTGTCCAGCTGGCCTTTCTGCCTGATCTGTGCTAAGGTGAGGATCAGCAGATAGATTCCCCATGTCCGTGGCTCTTACCCACCTACCCCTTTGAGACAATCCATGCTGGGTCCTTCCCTGGAGGCCCAGAGGCTGGGGTCCCCTCCTCTTTAACCTGGAGGCAGGACCCTCCCTTCCACTTCCTCAGCAGGCAAGCAGGAACTCCAGCTCAGGTCACTTAGACTCATCTTCCAAGGAGGTCCCTGGGGAGGGGGCAGCTTGAGAAGTGTCCTCTCTTTCCTGACTGTTCTGGGTAGGCACTTGTGGACTGGGGGAAAGGGATGAAAGGTGGGACATGCCTGCTTCCCGGGCTCCAGCTTTGGAGAAACTGTAACCAGTAGAAGTAGTAACTAACAAGCAACGCACAAAAATTTACTCTAGGTCTGAGCACCAGGCTTCCATGCTTCACAGACATTCTTTCACTGACTCCCTGTCTTTTAGGGAGACCCCAAACCCTTGCCGTCCAAGATCTCCCCAGTCTGCTGGGGGAAGCACTGACCCAATACCTTCCCTTACAAGCCCTTAGTCTGAAGAGAACTAACCCCTGCCCTCAGGGAGCCTCTAGTCTGAAGCGGGTACTCCTTCAGAATGGGTACTCCTGACCCGGTTTCCTCCCCAAAGGGAGTTGGGTTTTTATAGGTGCGAGGGACTTGGAGGCAGCAGCGATGGGGGAAGGCGCGCAGGCTTCCGGGTGGCGTTGGGCTGCGTGGAGGAGGCGGCGGGGCCGGGCTGGGCCCTCGGAGGAGGCCGCCCCAGCGGCGCTCCCACGACCCGGGCAAGGCCGTCTGGGCGCCGTCTCCGGTCTCGGGGCCTGCGGTCGGGGCACCGCGGGGCCGTGTTTGAGCCGGTCAGCTCCCCGCGGAAATTACAGGGGCGCTCGGCGCTGCGGTCGCGCCCCCCGGGGCAGCGCCCGCTGGTTGGAGGCGTTTAAATTGAAAGCAGCTTTGGGGAGAGGGGGCGGGCGCGGGGCGCCGAGCAAGGGGAGGGGGCGACTGGGCACAGCGACCCCTTTGTCTGCGCCCGCCGAGGGGCGGAACCTTGCGGTGAGCGCGGCGCCCCCTCCCCTCGCTCCAGCCTGGCCGGTTCCCACGCCGCCCAGCCGACCGAGGCCCGCGCCGCTTCTCCACCTGGGTCTCTGCCTTCCCTCCTGAGGCAGCGCGCGGTACACTCCTCCAGGAGGCCCTCCCAGACTAACAAGCAGTGCCAGTCCGCGCAGGGGGCGTCCCGGAGGGTCAGGAGACCTGGGCTGAGTCCTCTAATAGGTTCCGTGATCTTGGTCAAATCTCTTTTTCTGGGCCCCAGTGTCCTCTGTAGAAAGATAGATACTTAGCCCTTTCTGCTTACCTTAGTAATGTTAAAGATTATTTGAGTCAGTTGTCAGGGAAAGTGTTATGAAAACCGTAGAACGTCTGAGGAATAATGCTGTGTGCTGTGCTTATTCGCTCAGCCGTGTTTTTGCGACTCTTTGCGACCCTATGGACTGTAGCCCACCAGGCTCCTTTGTCCATGGGAATGCTCCAGGCAAGAATACTGGAGTGGGTTGCCATGCCCTTCTCCAGGTGATCTTCCTAATCCAGGGATTGAACCCAGGTCTCCCGCATTGCAGGTGGATTCTTTACAGTCTGAGCCACCAGGGAAGCCCATGAATACTGGAGTGGGTAGCCTATCCCTTCTCCAAGGGATCTTCCCAACTCAGGGATCAAACTCGGGACTCCTGTGTTGCTGCTGGATTCTTTACCACCTGAGCTACCAGTGAAGCCCCTGAGCAATAATAAATACCAAGAATAACTCCCCGCCACCCCTCTCTTCCATGTGAGCTAGCGTTTGTACTCAGGGATACTTGTGCTGGGAGGAATTAAGGAGCCAACAGCTTGGAGCAGGGGAGAAACCATGGTAGACTTTCTTGGAGGAGGGGAATGTGGAGCAAGCAGGGCTAGAAAGGAGTGAAGGGAGCAGTACTGCAAAAAGGAGAGGGTGTCTCTGCTCCTGGGGATAAGATCAGGGGAAGGAGAGGCAAGAGCCAGGAAGGAGGAGGCTCTCTATAAGATGAACTTGTCCTGCCTGCGGGCTGCAGTTGAAGAAGTGACTTGGGGTGAGTGGCCGTTTGCTCCATTGGTGGGTGGCATGTCTCCCGGGATGGCAGATTGGTGGCAGTGGCTGGCCGAATCCAATGGTTGAGAAGGAATGCCTGTTGCCCCTAGGGGTGTGCTCCCCTTGGCCCTTCACTCTTCTTTTTCCTGACGGCTCTGGGCACCCAGAGGATCATCCCTGGGCTCTGGGCACCAGGTGCGGGGAGCTTGGCTTGTGGTTTCCTTCGCTTCCAGCAGCAGCAGTGGAAGGTTGTTTGCCAGGTCTGGTGCCCAGGGACGTACCCAGTTGCTCCGCACCCGGCAGAGCTGCATGTTTCTGGTTTACTTCCTGGAGGTTCTTAGTGGGCAGCCAGAGATGGGGGCAAAGCCCACAGTTCCAGGTACCTGACACTTGGGGCAAGATGGAGAGCTGAGCCTGGCCAGAGCGGGGAGGACTCTATAAGGGCTCCCGAAGAGGAAGTTGAGGAGCAGCCCTGGAAGGGAAGGAGAGAAGAGGGTGAGGCCTAGTGGAGAAGGAGGGCCGGTGGGCTGCACCAGGTGTTTCCACCAGAGGAGCTTCTTTCCCCATCCTCTATGACACCCCCTCGGGGCCCAACGCCTCCTCCAGAGCCAAAGCCCCTCAAACGCCTACAAACAAGGGCTTGGGTCTGGAAAGTGGGATGAGATCTACAAGTGGGCTTTGAGGCACAGACTGGGGGGTGCAGCTTGCCAGCTCCGCCTGTCCCCTTTTACCTCTTCCCCTGGCCCCAGCAGCTGCTAAACCCACCTAGCTCACTGGCCCCCCCTGGCACATCCCAGGGTTGTGCCATGGGGGCACAGGGCAGGAATGCCACAGGAAAAGAATAAAGGAGCCCACTGGGGGGGTGATGGCCCAGAGTGACCTGACTGGTTAGGGCTGGGCCACACCTGTCTGGAGAGCTGGCCAGACTCAAAAAATGTCCCTGACCCCAAGCCTGGGATCCACCAGACACGAAGTCTCCCAGGGGCAGGACTGGAGGCTTCCTGGACACCACACTCTGCACTAGCAGCCAGATACCAACAGGCCTCCAACCTCATCCAGGCTGAGGGCTCCATCAGAAGCCCTCTGGGGGTATCTCTCCTGCCCCTTTCCCTCCCCATTCCTCTGCAGACTGCTCATTGCCATGCCTCCACCTCCTTAGAGCTCAGACTGTCTTCTGCATATGGTGCCTACCTCTCAGATCGTGAACAAGCTTTTCCCAAGCCCAGTTCTTGCAGGTTGGGCCAGGATTGGGAAGGAGAGAGCCAGGTACGCATAGGTCTTGGCCTGCAGCCCCATCATGGGCTAGGTCTGAAAGAGGCAGTGTTGGGTTTTATCTTTGCCCACTCTGCCCAGCCCCAGAGTCCTAGAGATCATGCGCTTCGAGCAGGAGGGTCCTGAGGCTGAGGCCTCTATAGGCCCTGAGCCCCAGCTGACAGGCTCAGCATGGAGTTGGGGGTGATCCTTCTGGTTCAAACACTTCCTTGGGGCCAGGGGTGGAACTTTTGGGAGAGGGAGCAGGATAGGAAGAGGCTTACTCATCCACCTGGGTCACCCCTGTCATCAAAGCACCCGTGGGAAGGTGCCACGGGTGTGACCATTACAGAGGAGACTTCTATCTCCAGACTGCAGGCCTGATGCTTCCAGAAAGGTAGGCTGGGGGAAGGGACCCAGAAGGTGAATTGCCCCACATGGCCTCCAAGGCTCCTTCTTTTTTTAAAAATTAATTTATTTTTAATTGAAGGATAAGTGCTTTACAATATTTTGTTGGTTCCTGCCATCCATCAACATGCCTCAGCAATACATATACCTATGTCCCCTCCCTCTTGAACCTCCCTCCCACCTTCCACCCCTCTAGATTGTCACAGAACTCCCCTTCGAGTTCCCTGAGTCATACAGCCAATTCCCACTAGCTAGCTATTTTATATATGGTAGTGTATATGTTTCCATCCTGTTCTCTCCATTCGTCCTGCTCTCTCCTTCCCCTGCTGTGTCCACAAATCTGTTCTCTATGTCTGCTTCTCCACTGCGGCCCTACAAAGAAGATCATCAGTACCATCATTCTAGAGTCCATATTTATGCATTAGTATATGATACTTCGTGGGTTTTTTTTTCTGACTTACTTCACTCTGTATAATAGGCTCTCAGTTCATCCACCTCATTAGAACTGACTCAAATGTGTTCCTTTTTATGGCTGAGTAATATTCCATTGTATATATGTACCAGAGCTTCTTTATCCATTTATCTGTTGATGGACATCTAGGTTGCTTCCATGTCCTAGCTATTGTAAAGAGTGCTGCAACGAACATTGGGGTATATGTGTCTTTTTCAATGCAAAAATATGGAACTCTTTACAAATTTGCATGTAATCCTTGCAGAGGGGCCATGCTAATCTTCTTTGTATCGTATCTATATTAGTATATGTGCTGCTGAAGTGAGCGCCCAAGCCTCCTCCTGACCTAAGCCTCTGTGGTCCTATGATCCCTGTTGTTGTTGTTCAGTAGTATCTGACTCTGTGGGACCCCATGGACTGCAGCACGCCAGGCTTCCCTGTCCTTCATTATCTCCCTGAGCTTGCTCAAACTCATGTCCATTGAGTCAGTGTTACCATCCAACCGTCTCATCCTCTATTGTCCCCTTCACCTCCTGCCTTCAATCTTTCCCAGCATCAGGGTCTTTTCCAATGAGTCGGTTCTTCGCATCAGGTGGCCAAAGTATTGGAGCTTCAGCTTCAGCATCTGTCCTTCCAATGAATATTCAGGACTGATTTCCTTTAGGATTGACTGGTTGGATCTCCTTGCAGTCCAAGGGACTCTCAAAGTCTTCTCCAGCACCACAGTTCGAAAGCATCAGTTATTCGGCACTTAGCCTTTTTTATCTATTGTCCAGCTCTCACACCCGTACATGACTACTGGAAAAACCATAGCTTTGACTATACAGACCTTTGCCAGCAGTGATGTCTCTGCTTTTTCGTACACTGTCTAGGTTTTTCATAGCTTTTCTTCCAAGGAGCAAGCATCTTTTAATTTCATGGCTGCAGTCACTGTCCGCAGTGATTTTGGAGCCCAAGAAAATAAAATCTGTTACTGTTCCTGAGCTGATGTGGTCCTGAGATATTACGACTGGAATAATTGCCATCCCAATAATAGCGCCAGGCCCTGTTATAAAACTTTTCACGCATGATCTCATGTACTGCTCCACAGTGAGAGAATTGAGGCACAGAGAGGGCAAGTTTACTCATCCCAAGAGCCCTGGGACAGGCAGCCCAGCCTGGATCTATCCAACTTCAGAGCCTGCTCATTTACCTGCTTCACTGCAGCTTTTGGGACTCTAAACCCTGCTCTCACAGGGTCCAGAACTCAGCCAATCACCAAATTCAACATCAAGTCGTGACTCAGCATATTTGCTGGGGAAGCAGCAGGTGGGAGGGGTGGATCCTAGCCGGAGAGCTGAGAAGACGACAGTCCTCTGTGGAAAGCTTCCTAGAGGAGGAGGATGGGCGAGAGAAGGAAGACGAGCGGGAGGAGGGGAAGAGTGTCTTTCAAGATGTTTAGGAGGTATGGCCATTCCAGACAGCAGGGTGGGCACTTGGAGGGATATGACCTTGTTTGAGAACAGAGGGTTGGAGGGACCCAGAGGGACAGGACAGAGGAAGGGAGTCAGGTCTGGCTGCATTCCCTTCCTCCACCAGGCCATGGACTCAGACCCCAAGGGGCAGAGAAGCCTGTGCCACATGGCCCTCTGAGAAAGCCTCCTGTTTCTCGCCCCCTCCCCTAGCTACTTAGCCCTCTGCTCCAGGCCGGAGGCCACTTTCAGTCACTCACAGGCTAAATCCTTAGGGGAAGGGCCTCTGCAGATCTCCCCCAAGGCTGATTAACAGCAAGGAGCTGGAGGCAAACGCTTGCTCTTCTCGTAGAAGGCTGTCTTTGTTTCCCCAAGGGTATGGCACCTACAGACCTCTCCCATCCCCACTAAGAAGACAGGGCTGCCTTTGCAGACATCTGAGAAGGATGGATAAAGGAGAGAAAATCAACACCCAGTGCCAGCCTCTGGGCCGGCGGGAACACCCTCACTTTTCAGAGGGAGGTGCACTGGCAGGTGCAGGCACTTACTCAGAGGGAAAAGTCTGCCTGCTGGTTGGTCTGGTTCTCCTCTGGCTTCAAGGTGCTAGGGGTCTGTGCCCAGCTGGTGCATGTTGCCTCCCTCCGACTCCCACCCCCCCACCCCTGGTCCACAGGTTTGCCCATGAAGGAACTGCAGTTGGTGACTAGGTCCCTCCTGGGAGGCGGGGCACAAAGCACCCCCCAGTGCAGGCCACTTCCCTCTTCTGGATATTGCAGCTTTTCTGCTGGCTGACCTTGACCTAGGGCCTCCTACATTTTAGGCACGGGGCTAAACATTTGAGCAGATGACATGTTAATCCTTATAACTGTCCAATGAAATAGGTCCTGTTACCTTCTCCCTTTCACAGATGAGGAAACTAGGGCTCAGGAAGGTGAAGGAATGTATCAAGACCACACAGCTGTGAGCAGTGGAGGGAGGATTTGTATCCAGGACCCTCTCTTAGGCCCCCTATGACTCTCTTTGCTGGGGATGTGTTGTCTCCCCTAATTGGAGTCCAGGTGGATGGAAGAGCAGTCTGCCTTCTGACCTCCCCTCAACTGGCCGAGAAGGAGGGGCCTCGGGCTCTGCCTCTAAGAAATGAGACCATCTCTCCCAGCCCAGGGTGCGGGGCTGCAGGAGGAAATCAGACAAGTTGTGAATCCAGCTTCCTCTCTGCTCACACTTGTTGTTGCCTGGGGTTCCAGCTCCCTCCAGGATCAGAAAGAAATTATTCCTTTTGGAAAGTGGATAAGGGTGCAGGCTCACATCCTGTTACTTGCTTGCTGTGGGACCTTGGGGAAATTACTTAACTTCTCTGTGCTTCAGTGTTGGCATCTGTAAAATGAGGAAATCAGAATACCAGGTTCATAGGGCTAATCAGGATTGCATTGGGGAGAGTTTGCAACACTGCTTAGCGCATGGGTAAATGTCCTCAAGAGAGAACTATTTTAAAAGAGGGGCCGTCAAATGTGGGTCTGTCTATAAAAAGGATATGGTTGGGTTTTAGTTGAGGGGGAGTCTAGATTTCCTAATTTTTCAAGGCTGAGAATTCCTGAGAGGGGAGGAAAGGGTGGATGGTTTCCAGGTGACATTCCTCCCTTCCCCCCACCTCCCCAGGAGGATAAAAATTCCTCCCAGGTTTCTGTGCACTTTCATGTGGAACCTGCTGAGCCCTGCCAGCATTCCTCTGCCCCTCCTGTCAGCTGGGGGCCGGCGGAAGGGGTCATTAGCCCCTTTTACAGCTTTGTAAAGTGTGATGGCAGACGCCTCTACCTGAGATCCCAACTGGGACCTGCTTGAAGCAGGTGACCCGCCCCCCAGAGGAGGGGCTTTAAGACTGAGGACAGGAGGAAGTCTCCCGGGCAGGCTGCCTGCAATGTGCACTGACGCCTGTGGTGGGGGCCAAGTTTCCCTGCCACCATTCCTATCCTGAGGTCCCCTGGAGACGGGTTCTATGTGGACGCCAGAGGACATGGACCTCAGTTCTGTCCCTGCCCCTGCAGCTCCCAGACTACAGCCCTAGAGTGACATATGACCCAACGAGTCTGCGCTAGGGGAACCAGGGAGATGGAGAGGAAAGCTGCCTGGGTAGGAAGTAAGGGCAGGCTTCCTGCAGGAGAGGGCAGGAAAGATCAGGAAGATCAGGACTGGAGCCACGAGGGTTGGCATGGGCGATATCAAGATGTGCTCTTTTCACCCTCTGCCTCAGTCTTTGTGTGTTCTTGCATCCATTCATCCATCTATCCATCCATTGACCTACTTTCTATTTAAACAGGACTCCAGGAGCCCTTTTCCATAGCTGCTGGAGCTGTTCTACCATAGGACAGGCTAATGATGGGGAGGGAGCGTCCCTTCACTGAAGTTCTCTGAGCAGCTATTGCAGGAAGGAGTTTTGCACAGGATGGGGGCTCCCTTAAGCCTCCAAGATATCCTTCCTGCTTGAAAGCTTGTGAAGCCCTCCACCTCACTTCTGTCCTCTGATAGCCTGGCTGCTGCTGCTGCTGCTAAGTCACTTCAGTCATGTTCGACTCTGTGCAACCCCATAGACGGCAGCCCACCAGGCTCCCTTATCCCTGGGATTCTCCAGGCAAGATGATAGCCTGGAGCTCGTGTCTTTTTCCCTCAAGCCAGTTGCTTTACCCACTTTTCCTGTCTCCTTCCCTGCCACTTCCAACCCGCCCCTCCTCCCTGTTCAGCCTGGCCCCACCATACGCCAGGTGGACTTTTATGTCCCTCCCCTCCCTTCTCTGTGTCTAGCCTGGCCTCTTTGTGACAGCCAGGGCTATTTCCAAAGGACCTTGCTGAAAATGTGGACTCCCTTGCTCAAGAGCCTTTCATGGCTCCCGTTACCTACAGAAAAATAATCTTCTGCCAGTGGGCCCCAGACTCTCCCACTTTTTCACATGGCATGTACTCCCCTTGCTAACCAAGTCACCCCCAGACTAGGCTGAGAAAATGCCTCCTTTTCTACACTGTTGGTGGGAATGCAAACTAGTACAGCCACTATGGAGAACAGTGTGGAGATTCCTTAAAAAATTGCAAATAGAACTACCTTATGACCCAGCAATCCTGCTGCTGGGCATACACACCGAGGAAACCAGAATTGAAAGAGACACATGTACCCCAATGTTCATCGCAGCACTGTTTATAATAGCCAGGACAAGTTGTTCAAAAAAAAAAATAATAATAATAGCCAGGACATGGAAACAACCTAGATGTCCATCAGCAGATGAATGGATAAGAAAGCTGTGGTACATATACACAATGGAGTATTACTCAGCCGTTAAAAAGAATTCATTTGA
This sequence comes from Capricornis sumatraensis, assembly GCF_032405125.1. NCBI lineage: Eukaryota > Metazoa > Chordata > Mammalia > Artiodactyla > Bovidae > Capricornis > Capricornis sumatraensis. The sequence goes on along the minus strand of NC_091076.1, from coordinate 86,902,286 downwards.
ATCAGTTCTGATGAGATGGATGAAACTGGAGCTGATTATACAGAGTGAAGTAAGCCAGAAAGAAAAACACCAATACAGTATACTAACACATATATATGGAATTTAGAAAGATGGCAATGACGACCCTGTATGCAAGACAGGAAAAAAGACACAGCTGTGTATAACGGACTTTTGGACTCAGAGGGAGAGGGAGAGGGTGGGATGATTTGGGAGAATGGCATTCTATCATGTATACTATCATGTAAGAATTGAATCGCCAGTCTATGTCTGACGCAGGATACAGCATGCTTGGGGCTGGTGCATGGGGATGACCCACAGAGATGTTATGGGGAGGGAAGTGGGAGGGGGGTTCATGTTTGGGAACACATGTAAAAATTAAAGATTTTAAAATTAAAATTAAATAAATAAATAAATAAATACATAAAAAGAAAATGCCTCCTTGATGAAGACCGGCTGGCGCCCCCACTGAGGCAGTGATGGAATTGCTGTGGTGGTTTCCTTGAGGGCAGGGACACACCTTGTCAGGTCTGTTCCCCCAGTGCCCAGCGGGGGCTCAAGAAATGTCAGCCAGCAGTTTGAATGAGTCAGTGAGTGACTGGCTCTTCACCCTTCTGTTTTGAGGACCTCCCATCGCCCCATCCCTGCTTGTTAGAACAATTCCCATCCTTTGCGGGCATCTCAGTGCCTCCCTGTCCTTAATGTCGTCCCTGGGGCCCTCACCTGGGAAGCTCCACTCTTCCCTGAAACACTGTCTTATCATCTTTGTGCTCAATGAACATAGGCTTCTTGAGAGCATGACCTGAGTCCTCCTTCACACTGGATTATTAATCATGTTGATACAACCTCTAATTTAAAAAACTTTCACCCACACTCTGTTCAAAATCAACTCACCAGACACTTCATGAGCTCCCAAGGCTAGCACGTGCCAGGCATGTTCCAGGCCAGGGCTCCTGACTGTGGGGCCGGGCACTCCTGTGGGGGAGGCAGAGGCTGACCAGTCCACTGACGTCAGGCTGCTCTGGCTTCTGGCCCCTCTTCAGAGCTGAGTTACTGAGCCCAGAGAAGGTGACTCTCCTGCTGGGTCACCCAGCCTGAGCAGGCTCCAGGATACTCGTTTCCCCTTGTGCCCCAGCAGGAGTCCTTTGACCTAGCCCTGGACAGTTCCACTCAGGTGGGTGCTCCAAAGAGTGATGAAGTCTACAGTATTGAATTTCTTCTTCTTTTTCCTCTTCTTTTTTATTGAAATATAGTTGGTTACAATGTTGTATTAGTTTCACATATACAGCAATGTGATTCAGATATATACATATACATATTATATATATATGTATATATAATGTATGCATATATATAATATGTATACAATGTATTTTTCTGATTCTTTTCCATTTTAGGTTTTCTGATTCTTTTCCATAAATTCCCTCTGCTATATAGTATAGGTTCATATAGTCAAAGCTTTGGTTTTTCCAGTAGTCATGTATGGCTATGAGAGTTGGACTATAAAGAAGACTGAGTGTCAAAAATTGGTGCTTTCGAACTGTGATGCTGAAGAAGCCTCTTGGGAGTCCCTTGGATAGCAAGGAGATCGAGCCAGTGAGTCTTAAGGGAAATCAACCCTGAATGTTCATTGGAAGGACTGGTGCTGAAGCTGAAGCTCCAATACTTTGGCCACCTGGTGTGAAGAACTGACTCACTGGAAAAGACCCTGATGCTGGGAAAGACTGAGGGCAGGAGGAATAATATTCCACTGTATAGAAATGTGACATCTTTATCCATTCTTCTGCTGATGGTCATTCAGTTTGCTTTCATGTCCTGGCTATTCTGAATAGTGCTTCTGTGAATATTGAGATGTATCTATCTTTTCGAATTAGTTTTTGTCTTTTCCAGATGTATGCCCAGGGGTGGGATTGCTGAGTTGTATGATAACTCTATTTTTAGCTGTTTAAGGAAACTCCATACTGATTTCCATGGTGGCTGAACCAATTTACCTTCCTACCAACAGTGTAAGAGGCTCCCTTTTCTTCACACCTTCTCCAGCTGAATTTCTTCTTAAAATTATAGCAAATGTAGCTTCTTATTTTATTTGAGGTCTTGTTGATTGGAAATCCAGTAGAAGCCCCAAGTAGGTAATGAGTCATTTCTGTTTCTGGCACGGAAAGCCATGTCAGACTTGTACTTTTTGGATAAAACCAAGGTCTGTGTCACCCTTAGTCCTCCACCTGCTGCCTCTGTTGCTTCTCTACTAAAGGAAAGGGTTAGTCCTCATCTCTTGGGCTCTTCTTCCCACACCAGCAGCTCCTGTGATCAGGGGTTGGGTCCTTGTTACTCCCGTGCTCCCTCTCAGAGCAGAGAAGGGCTCCATCCCATCTGGGAAATGAGTTTCCTGCCCTACCCAGAAGTCTGACCCCAGTCCCTTCTGCTGTGGCCTCCACTGTCTCCAAGGGAAACCTCTGCCCCATGGACCTCTTGCTCCATCCCCGAGGTCCTGCCTCTCATGGTGTAGAGCAGGCTCCCAACCCCCACCAGGCTCACCTGCTTGGCGCCTGTCCCAGGGGACACAGAGATGTTATCCCTGGGGGTATGGGCATCAATGGGGGCATTGTTCCCACCCTGTCCAAGCAGAATCAGGGAGGGACAGGACAGAGACTGGGAATGTCCCAGGTGCCACACAGGCTGGCTTTGTCCTCCTCTTCCTTCCCCTCCCACCCTGCCCCCACCAAAAACGCAGACCTTTCCCTGCCCCCTTCACAGGCTCCTCCGTAGCCCAGGGCAGTGCAGCTGTTGCAGGGGTGGAGTTAGGATGGCTTTGGGCAGCTCTGTGGGAGCAAGGTGTCCCCTCTACCTGATCTCTTTGGAGCTGGGCTTCTGCTCAGGGAGACCCATCCCTGCCTGCCCAACTTGTCTGCCTGTGGCAGCCCTGTCTGGGTCCTTTCCCTGGGCCTGCCTTCTCCATGTGCCATCCAGACCCAGGGCAAACTTAGCTGCCCTGTAGAGACTTCCCAGCCCTAGTCGCACGCATTTAGGCCCCCAGGAGACAGAACAGGTTGTATATAAAAATCAGTTCCCAAGAGCGGACCCCATTGTGGGGACTCCTGGATTCAGGTCCCAGCTCTGTTAGTAGCTGTGTGACCTGGGTGAGTCATTGCATCTGGAGGTCTCTTTGGTCGCATCTATAAAATGCCGGTGTTGGCCCATCTTCCCTAAGCTCCCACGGTCTCCTTGCGCAGCTGCCTCCTGGGAAGTGGAGACATGACTGCCCCGGGGAGAAAAGAGCCCCCATCCCCAGGCTTCTGGCTCTCCTTAACCTCCAGCCATAGCTTTGTCCCTGAAGCATGAGTGACAGCCACAGAAAGCTAATGGAAAACTGCAGTGCTGTGAGTGAAACTGATCTCCAGATCCAGATCCAGTTTCTCCTCTCAGCGGGCCCCAGGCCTCCCTTGCACCTGCTCTGGCCTCTTTGTACGTTAGGCCAGGAGCGCTGGCTGTCTTTCATCCGCCTCCCGCCCCATTCATGCCTTAAGCCCGGGGCACCGCCTCCCGCCTCCTGGCTGGGGCGCGATTGCTGTAGGCTGGCCAGGAGGGCACCCCGGAGCCCAGCCCTCTCCCCCTTCCTCTCACTGGAAAGATCACAGGCTGGGGAGTAGAGGACAGGAAGGAGACACTGTGTCCCATCGGAAAGAGCAAGGAGAGCTCAGCACTGGGGATTTGGGGGTTCTTTTGCTGAAAAAATTGTAAATTCAAGAGGGCTTTTTGGAGGAGGGACAATTTCCCACATGAATTTAACACACGTTTAAGCCCAGCAGTGCCTGTGAGCAGGGCCTATCTTTCTTGTCAGGAATGATCATGGTTGTTTATTTGCTTTTAAACTTTTAATTTTGTATTGGTATAGCAGATTAACAATGTTGTTAAAATTTCAGGTGGACAGCAAAGGAACTCAGCCATACATATACATGTATCCATTCTCCTCTGAACTCCCCTCCCATCCAGGCTGCCACATAACATTGAGCAGAGTTCCATGTGCTACACCCTACGTCCTTGTTGGCTATCCATTTAAAATATAGCAATGTGCACACGTCCATCCCAAACTCCCTGACCATCCCTCTTCCCCACAACCTTCCCCATCAGGAACCATAAGTTCATTATACTGAGGGAAGTCAGACAGAAAAGAAATATCATGCGGCACCCCTTATATGTGGAATCTAAAAGAAATATTACAGATGAACTCACGAAACAGAAAGATTCACAGACTTAGAGAATGAACTCAGCAAATATTTATCGACCTTGACAGTACAAGTTATCGTTTTTAGGTGCTTCGTGTACAGCTGTAAACAAAACAAAGCCTTTATTTTCACTGAGTTCATGTTCCTGCCTGGGGGTGAGGGGGACAGACACAAACAGATAAGATGCTAGTTGGTTAGGAGAACTCTCCTATTTAGGAGAAGAATTAAAATGGATAAGGGAATAGGGAGCGACCAGATGATAGTTCAGATCTGGAATAGCAGGCCTCCCTGAGGATGTGGCGTCTGAGCAGAGAGCTGGGTGGACAGCTGATGGAAGGCATCTTGGGCAGAGGGAAGAGTCAGTGCAAAGGCAGTGAGATGGGAGAGCTTGGTGTGTTGTGTTGAGAGAATAGCAAGGAGCCCACTGTGGCTGGAGCGGATGAGTGGAGGGGAGGATGGTAGGAGATGAGGCTGAAATTGCATCCCACAGAGCCTCGTGGCAATGACTCTGGATTTTATTCAGAGCGAAACAGGGGAAAGCAGCCAGGGTGCCTCTCCTTCGGAGGCCCTGTAAGGCTCTAGCAATCTTCTCTTCCTTACTGCCTCCCAGGATTAAGGAGAAGTTAAGAGATAAATTTGGGGATCAGGCATGTTTACTAGGTTTATTCATCCATCCATCCTCCACCCCTCCCATTTACCCATGTACCATCTGCCCATCCATTCACCTCACTATCCATCTGTTTGACAAATATTTATTGCATACCTCCTCTACGTTACCACTTTCTTTGGACAAGTAGCTTATTTTCTATATCTGTACAGGGAGGCTGTGATAATTTGTTCTTACTTCAGAGACTTGGGAGGACTAAGCAAGACAGAGCACTTATATTGTTTAGCACAGTGCTGGGCATGTAGTGAGCACCTCATACACACCCAGTTGCTATGTGACTAGTGGCTGGTATTTGCAAGCTCCCTCCACCTGCCTTTTCCGACTCACTCCAGGGTGTCTAACTGTGCCCACCCCTCCTGGGGGAGCTCTCCCAGAGAGGGCATCCTGTTCCATTCTCAGAGTTTCCCTGTGCTCCTCTCCCTTCCCACACTGCCCCACCCCTGTGGCCTGCCCTCGGCCTCCTGTCCCAGGTGTGGTGTCAGAGCTCAACAGAATGTTCTCTCTGGGCCTCATGTTCTAATTTGTCCTCTTTACTCATCCCGCTGGCCTCTGTCTGCCCCAGCCCGTGGGCCACCCACTCGCCACCTCCTCCAGAAACATGTTGCATTGTGTAATGTAGCTCCAACTAGGGGTTCAAAAGCCTGAGACAGAAGCCTAACCTCTAGGGAGCAAAACCTGGTAAAAGCCCAGGCCTTGAAGCCCTTTGGAGGCAGAGATGCTGAACAAATCCTGGCTTCAGTACATCTTCGCTGTTGTTCCCTGCAAGTCTCTCTGTGTCTCTGGGCCTCAGTTACTTTATCTGTAAGAGAGAAAAATAACACTCACATAAAGCTCCTTCAAGAAGAATATGCTTCTCAAGTCACTATTAACAGCACACACACACCCCACTGAAGCTGGGGCCTCGGGTGTGAATCCTGAAGATTGTGTTCAAATATGCATAGACTTTTATCTGGGGTGAGGGTTCTTTGCTTTCTTCAAGGAGACCTGAGCCAAAAAGATGAGAACATGGCAAAAACTTAAAGACATTGAGGAAGTCAAGTTTGTAATTTGTTCGTTCATTTTGTAAAAATTCAATCATTCAGACATGTTTTTGGTACCTACTCTCTGCCAGGCCCTGTGGGAGAGTTGAAGACACACAGGGACTCCCCCACCCTTCAAAGTGTCCCCCTCTTAGGAATGGTTACAAGCCTAGTGGGGGCACTGCTCTTTACAGTTTATAGAGCACCTCCTTGGGGTCATCTTCAATGTTCCTTTCTGCTCCTCTGTGGGAGAGGCCATTTTACAGGTGGTAAAATTGACACCCAGAGACGCTAAGTGACCAGCTGGAGGTCACACAGCTGATGTGCCAGGACTGAGAGCCCTGAACCCATGCCTCCCTCCTGGCATGTTCCCTGGCCACCGGAGATGGGACAGCGCTTCCCTGGCCTGGGGCACAGGGGCTCCCTCTTCTTTCAGCATTTAGCACAGTGTTGGCTGCCTCATTCTCGTTCTCCTCGTTCTCCTCCTCCTCCTGGCCTCAGCTGCTCGATGAAGCCCACCCTCCACCCTCTGCCATGGGAATCTGCAGGGCCCTGGCCCATTAAGGGTTCCTTTCCCATAACACCTATCTGATTTTCTTCTTCCCCCTGTTGAGGGATGCAATCGAACAGGAAGAGGCAGGCTGGCTCTGGAGTCAAAGATGTTGAACGAGGGGTGGCTTGTGCATGAGGTAGAATGGGTGGGGTTGTGACAGATGGAGGACACCAGCGGAGGGACCCTCCCTCCCCTCACAGCTTCCCGGGCCCCCACAACACGCAGTCTTTTTGATGCTGCTGAGGATAAGCCAGGCCTCAGCCCACGCGAAACTCTTCACACACACCTCTGGCTCCAGGCGGTCCCTGAGACCTTGTCAGGGGCTGGCTCTGTGCCTAGGTCCCAGCCCAGGGCGCCAGGCAACAGCAAGGGGTGGGAGGCCCAGCGTGCTCCGGTATTTATTTATTTATTTGAAAGGCCCAGCATTTACATACACGGGGTCTGATTACCCCCAGGGCTGGGAGGAGGGGGACGCTGCTGCCTGGGCCTTTGATGTTCCAGAGAAGAGATGGTGAGATGGCGCTGGGAGTCACTGCTGCTGTGGGGTGTGTGCTTGGGGGGAGCCCTGTGATGTCACATCAGGAGCCCAGAGATGGCAGGTATGCCGGCCAGGCCCAGGGGTGACTAGGAGGGGGTCAGAAAGTGGGAAAGAGGAGGGAGGTCCCTCTTGGGCCGGATGCATGGCCCACAGCTGCACGGCACCCACCAGGACCATAGCCATTGCCTGGGATTTGGGAGCACGCATGCCCTCCAAGGGCAGCAGGTTGAAGAGGAAGGGAGGGAGGAGGCGCCAAAGGCCCGTAGGCAGGGCCCCACCTCTAAAAACTCCCCATCCCCAGAGAGGCCTGGAGGATGAGGACAACCTCAAGATCAATGTCCAGGTCGAGGGCATTGAGGTAGAGGCCTGAGACCCACACAGAACCACAAAGACCCCCCAGAATGGGCTCTGGATGTTTGTCTCCAGGTCTCCCATACATGCAGCGGAGCCTGGCAGGCTACAGCCCATGGGGTTGCAAAGAGTTGGACACGACTGAGTGACAAGCTTCCATATACCTCTAGGGAAACCAAGAGGACGTGTGCTGAGTGATGCAGAGTGTTTACTCATAAGTCAGTGAGTGAGGGGACAAATGCAAAGATAGAAAGACAGGAATGCCTCTAGTGTGTCAACCATACTTACTTCTGAGTGTCTTCTGTGGACTGGGCCCTAATGTATGAATGAGTGAACGAGACACAGGATCCCCCATCCCAGGGCTTTCCGGGAGGAGTGCAGAGATAAGGAAGAGTTAGAAATGGGGGAGCTGTTCTTTTTAGCTCTGTCATTGGAAAAAATTTCAACCATTGTTAATATTTAATCCCATTTGCTTTCTCTTTCTCTCTCAATGTAGATATTTTCCCCAGAACAATTTGAGGGTAAGTTACACATATCGTGGCCTTTATCCCTAAATAATTTCAGCCTGTGTTTCCTAAGAATAAGGACATTCTCTTCCTTAGCCACAGTATGGTTATCAGTTTCATAATTTAGCATGAATTCAATATTTTATCTAATCTACCACCCGTATATATCCATGTTCCCATTTTGATTAGAACTAATTCGGTTGAGTTAATAACATCTTTCCCAGCATTTTTTGCCCTGCAGACCACAGGAACCAGGGAGGTCGCAGAACTAGGGAGGAGACAAGCCGTGGCAGAGCTGGGTGAGAGCCAGGAGGACATGCTCCTGAGAGGGGTGGAGGTGAGCACTGGCAGGGGCGGGGGGACGGCCCCAGGCCTCAGCTTCTGGGTGGGCCTCCCAGGTATCTGAGGAAGCTTCTCTCACCGTAGACATCTGGGGACTCTCAACCCAGGAAACAGAAAACCCTGCGTTTCAAGGAGGTTTACCAACCTGCACAGCCAGCACCCCATCTGTCGCACCTGCCGCCCTCCCAACACACACTCAGTGGGTGGAGATGAGTGAGTAAAACATCGCGTCAGTTATTCCAGATGTTCCAGCCAGCGAGTCCCTGGCTCAGACAGGACCATAGAGGGCCAGTGGGAAGGTGATGGCCTGGGTTGAGGGAGCCTCTGGGATTTATGGTGGGTGGAGTTTCTACCCACAGTTTCCCTGGACAGCCCACATCCTCCTCTCCCTCTGAGGTCTCCTCTAGAAACAGGCCCCTCAGCCCTGATATATCCCTATGCCTAGAACAGGGCTCGGTACTCAGTAGATATCAATCAATATCTGGAACAAATGAACAGCTCTTCTTTCTATTCAGGAGACCAGATTAGTACTTGGATTTTGTGGCTCTGGGTTGTTAATCTTGGGGTCTGAGACTCTGCCCACACGCTCCATCCATCCATTGGCTAAATCCAGCTATCTCCACGCGCCAGCTATTGGAAACAAACAGAACTAGAGAGAGAAAGCCTGGTGGGGCAGAGAGGCGTCCCAGGAAAAGCAGTGATCACCTGGTCTTTACGCCAGATGAAGGCCCAATGGGTATAGCTTGTCGTGAGAAGATGCATGACTTGACATTAAGAAGGACTTCCCAATATATATTTTGTTGAATCTTGGATGGTTTCCTTGTTGACCTGTCCAGAGGCAGAGGGATGCCAGAGATGACTTCTTGACCCTCCCAGATGGCCCTTTGGGGCCTCTCAGGCCCAGCCAAAGTTTTGCCCACCAGGCGTGGGTGGTGGGACTGTGGATGGTTGGCTTAGCCTGCATCCTTGGTGTGCGCCAACCAGGCCAAAGGTGCCCCACGCACTGTCTGGCCTGGGATAGTATCCAGACTTGGTCCCCAGGGTCCTCCCACCCCTGCTGGACAGCGGCCTCTCCCAGTGACTCAGCCCTGACGTCGTGGGGCGAGCGGAAAGGCCAAGGGTGTGGGAGGTGGTGGCTCCCTCCCTCCTGTCCTCACCTCCCTGGGCTCAGTCCCCATAACCTCCTTCCCTCCCCCCACCCCTACCCTCTCTCACCCCCTCGTGAGCTTCCCATGAGCCCATGCGCCCAGGGCTGTTGTCTTTCCTCGTGGACACACGCCTTGTGCGTCTGGGTATGTGCTGGGCCGCTGCGGCTCATGAAACAAAAGAAGCGCAATGTGAGAGAACTCCTGGTCTAGATCCCAAGGCCTCTCGCCTCACCTACTAGGGGTGGGAACGGGACACCTTTCTTGGGTGACTTGGGCATTCTCGGTTTCACACTGGGGCCTCTCCGTGCCTCCAGGCCTTGGATCTGCTTGTCTATCCCATGCCCCCCAGGACCTACCTTAGGTGTGTGAGCTCAGCTTTCTGCGTTCCTTCAGATGGGAGAGAGTCCCTGAATTCGTACCTTTCCCCTCTGCAGGATGCTGCATTCAGGCCTCCAACTCTGTCCTGCCTACACCCCTCCCAGCCAGCCCCCTCCTCCACCCCACTTCAAAGTCCAGAGCCAGCAGGAGCTAATTACATGCCCCCCACCCCCCTCGCTCGTTAAGTGTCATTAGCCCCAGTTTACAGATGAGGAAACTGAGACTGGGGAGTTGGAGGACGTCACCCCCTACATCCCCACCCTGGTCCCTGAGTCAGGACTGGCACAAGGTCTGGGGACCTTGCCAAGACCCTTTCCTGGAGAAGCTGGGGGTCCAGTGCCTATCCTAGCTCCCACTTCCTGCCTTTCCCCAGCCCCGCTCTCCTTCCCTTGAAGCCAGCTGTGGGTTTGAATAGACCTCTGCTGAGCCCCTGGAATGGGGTGGCAGGAAGCCTCTCTGAAGTCTCGCAAAGGCAAAATGCAAATGAGCCCCCCAATTAGTATAGAGTCAGGGCGGTGGCACTTTAGGTAATGGGACTTGGGGAGCAGAGGGACCCCCACCCTCCCGCTCATCAGCTCACCAGAGGCCCCCGCTCTGGGAAGAGGTTGGTGATGTTGTCACCCTGAGTGGAGCTGGCTGGGTGGGGCTGGGTGGGATGAGATGGGGTGAGGAGGGGGAGAGTGCTGACACTGGCAGGACTTTGGAGGGCACCAAGCTGATGTTGTCAGCAAGGATGGCCCTGCCCGCAGGGGTGAGGAAGAAGCCTGCATCTCAGCCCTCCTGGGGCAGGCAGAGGCTCCCTCTGTGGTCTGGGAGTATAGCCAGCTCCTTGACCCGGTTTGACTCAGCCAACTGGGGCCTAGTGGGCTGTGAGATCTTTGAGACACCCCCCAACAAAGGGGAACAAGGCCCTTCCGTTTATAGCCAGGGAGAAGAGGTCCAGAGAGGGGAGCGATTTGTCCAGCTGGTTCTGCACAGTGCATAGGGCACAGCAGAGACTTTGGAGAATACAGTCAGCAGAATCGGGGCTCCTGAGGGAAAGTGAAGGCTGGGAGCGGAGAAGTGTGGAGGCTGTAGCAGGGAAATGCGTTGCTCACGAAGCTGTAACCTTCTCAAGTGCTGGGACTGATGGTCAGTTTCTTCCACGGCTCCTATGGACAGACAGTACGCTGGGTCTATGGCAGAAGATAAATACTTCTCTGCTCACTAGCTGAGCTTTGTAGCGCTGACACGAATGTACAGGGAGGGCGATATACTGCAGCCAGAGCGATGGAGGGCAGACTTCAGGAAGAACTTTGTACTTTTGTGGACGAGGGCCTCTGAGATAAGCGCCTAACTAACACAGGAGCTGGCATTTGGCCCTGTCTGGTACCCTGGACCCTTCTCTGGGGTAGCATGCGAGGTTGCCTCTGCTATCCACTCAACAGGCTCCCCCCCCCCCGACATTGTCCTCACTATGGAATGAAAACCCCGTGGACTTTGTCTGTCATCATGGGAAGATCCCACATCCAGGAAGAATAGGCATGGTGACATCACCGCAGCTTTGGACCAGGTGTGTGGGTGCCCCTGGCTGAGCCTTCACCCCTGGAACTGCAGGGGTTCTCAGCTGAGGTCTCACAGGGGAGCTGTGGGGAGAGGCAGAATCAGGAAGCAGAAGGAGCCAGAAGAGAAGAGCCTGGCTCCCCGCTTCTCCCGTCTATCCCTACGCTGTCACCCTAACAGGCTTCCCCAGCATATGATGTCTCTCCTCCGGCTCCTTTTGGCCTGATGACTCCTTGTCGGTGGTGAGAGCTGGAGGATGTGACCTGGGGAGGAGAGAGCTCAGGGCACCTGACTCTGTGAGCTTAGCGGGGGTGTCACAGCCCTTCTCAGCCCAAATGAAGGGCTTGGACCTGAACAGTGGCTTTGACAGGGATAAAGGATCCCACCTACTCCAAACCTGAGCAGAAGGACAATTCGGGAGACAGAGTTAACTTGCTGCAGATTAATCAAGAGGGAGCCCAGCGTGGGCCTGCTTCTGGCCTCCGTGTCCCCTCCCCTGGGGACAGCTTCTCCCTCTTCAGCTCTCATCAGCAGACGCTCAGGCTCTCCCTGGGACATGGCTGATGCACCTTGTATTATTGTCCTTGGGCTACTGCCCGTCTCCCTTCTTAGAATTTAAAACTTTGAAGGCAAGGACCAACTTCTCTGAGACTGGCTGCCTTGGGTATGGATGTGTCAGACGTTGAGTCTCATGTGGCCTGAGCTGCCACAGCTCTCTTGGCTGTCCCACTCTGGGGGAATTTGGAGACTTCCCCCCGAAGGCCCAGCTTCTTCCATTTGGCCTGGTGCACAGAGCTCTGGCTCTGGTCCCAAAGCCAACCTATGTGCCACAGGCCTTCAGTGGAGGCATTTCTCCTCCCTGGGCCCCACTTTCACCATCTCCAGTGTCCCATCCAGTTTGAACATTACATCAGAATCTAGGCTCAGACACTCATTTGATCCCACCATCCTTCTTTCATTCATTTGCATGCTTGTTTGCATAAATCTGCATGGAGCATCTAACAGCGTCTATGTTTTTCTGTTGACCTGCCTTTGCTTCGATTTCTGGTTTTATCTTTCTCCTAAATGACATGGACAAGGAGGGGGTGCAATGGACAGAGGCCACGTCTTGTCTCTGTAATCCCATCAGCTGGCACAGGGCCTGTGACATAGTACTTGCCCTATAAATGCTTGCTGAAGTGAAAGGGCTGAGAAGAGTTGCTGGGTGGGTACCTGTTTTAAGGGGGAAGCAGGAGGGGAGTGAGAGGGAGGGCCTGACTGGGGTGGGGAGAGTGATAAGCAGCATCAGGGAGAGATGTCGGTCAGTGTCTGCATCCCTGGATTCACCAAGAGGGTGAAATGGGTCTGGGAGCTGGGGCCGGGGGAGTGATAGCTACCCAAGGTCATGTAGCCGGTTGGTGGCAGAGCTCACACTTCAACCCTTGAGCTCCTAGGCTGATGCTGAGAATTTTAGTAGCACTTGGAGGGAGGGAGCTGAGCAGAGGGCTCTCCCCTTCCTGTGTTACCTCCTCTCAGACTGGAAGAGCAGCTGAGTTCACAAGGAGTCAGAGACCAGCCTGTGAAAGACTCAGAATCCAGTTGGAAAGGTGGAAAGGTGAAAAGGCAGCATGCCCTGGTCCTGCCATCCCTCTGGGATTCGAGAGGGATTCTGAAGGGAGTGAAATTCTCTGCCCTTGAGGTCTTGGAGACTCAGGGGCCGCCTGGTGAGGTCAGCTCCGTGTGGTGGCAGAGGACCACTCCGAAGCTCTCCATCCCTGTAATCCAGGAGAGGGTCAAGGAAACATGGAAAGGGCACACTGGGCTGGTCCCCCTCCAACAGCTGGCATTCAGGCAGCCTGCTACTCCTCAAAGCATTCTCAGTGACCAAGGCCATCTGGGGCTGGCACCTACCTGGGGGAGGGCTGGGAGAGTAGGTGACTTCAGGCTCCCACCCGCTCTTAGGGCATTAGACATTCACTCCCACTGGTGGCCCAAGGCAGAAGGCTAACGGGCAGGCTCTGAAACTAGGGGTGTGGGTCAGGAGAGATGCTGAATGCACTGTTCAGGGGATGAGGCCAGGCCCAGCCAGGCCCTCTATCCCACCCCCCACCCCCATTTCACTGACCCTGCTTGTGGACCTCTAGGCCTCTCTGAAGGGATAGGTGGGGATCCCCGAGGTCTGAGCCCCTATCCCTTGCCCAGGTCTCTGTTGCTTTGACTGGACACCATGGCTGGCTGGCTGGATGCCCTCCTGAAGGGAGAACAATCAATCCCTGAGCATATCAAACTCACACGGTTCAGGTTCTGCTTGCAGGGAGCTTTCCAGAGTGATGGGGGAGAGACATTAATCAATCCAATGGGGGAGATAAGACACCAGTGTACTCAGGATGTAGAAGCAGGGAGACGGGAGAGGGTAGATGAAATGAATACTGAAGGGCTGGCTCACAGAGAAAAGGGTTAAATAGAAATTGGATTGGGAATCCCAGCAGATAGCATGGAAAAAAGGAGCCTGGAACCAAGGAGGGCAGGAAAAAGGGATGTTGCCTCAGACAGGAGAAAGCTTAGGAGGAGGGGGCCGTGCCAGGGGCCAGAGCCCTGAGCTGAGGAGGATGGAGCTGAAGGAGAGCAGCTTAGGGCTGTAGGAGCTGCCAGAGGAAAGCGGAGAGCCTAGGAGAGATGAGGAGGACGGAGGATGTGGAGCCAGGGAGATGGTGCCTCGGTCGCAGGCAGAGGGGCAGAGCGGGTGGAGAGAGGCCGCAGAGTCCTCACCGGGCAGAGGGAAGGGTGGAAGGGACACAGCGGCCCAGAGGCAGGCCTGGCCTGGAGCCCTGACCGCATTCCCCCTCTCCCGGGCCCATCCCGGCCCACCCTGGCTCTGCCCAAGGCCAGCCGTATCCTGACCCTCAGCTTTCCCCAAGCAGAGCCAGCCCCAGCCGGTGCCCAGAGAGCAGGGTGCCGCAGCTGCTGTGAGGGTTCAGCGTGGAGCCTCGGTGGGGGTTGATGGGAGACTGCCAGGCGCCGCTTAATAGGATTTTAATTATACAGCTCCAGCAAGAATTTTTTCCCCCCTGGGCTTGGGCCCTCACAGATACCTCCATCTCCACCTCAGCATCTTCTCAGCGCTGGCAGCCTGCGTGCCCGGGCCTCCACTACCCGCCCCCACCCACCGTGGGGGACTCTGGCTATCTCCGGGGGGTCCCGGGGAGGGCTGGCATCTGCCCCCAGCAATCGTGGGGAGGTCACTGGCTCTTAGGGAGGATCCTGCTGAGGGGTGGGTGTGGGGAGCTCCTCCAAGGTCCACATCCAGGGTGGAGTGTGGCTAGAACTGACTTTGGCGGAGAGGGGGTGCCCAGCACCCTGCCATTACTGTGGACGTGGTGCTCATTTTCCCAGAGTGATTGTGCTCCACACCAGGCCTTTCCACAGTGAGTGTCTCATGTGAGGCTTGCCACACCAGGGCCTCCGGGAGGCAGGCAAGGCAGATAGAATGATAATCTCCATTTTATAGATGAGGACACTGAGGTCCCATGAGTTCAAGTGACTTGCCCGGGGACACAGTGGATAAGGAGTCCGGATGTCACATTCTGGCAGTGACCCTGTGCTTCCACTCCCCTCCCCTCCAGAAGGAGCCACATGCAGGCTCTCTGTCTAGAAAGCTCTCCTCCCCTCGCCCCCTTTCTATCTCCCACTTACCGTTTAGGCGTGAGATGCCCCCTCCTTCTGAGAGCTTGCTGTCATACTCCCACAGCTCCTGCATTTCGGCATCATAGCCCATTGCGCATGCTAGATGACCCAGAAACTGTCTGGACTGCTATTAATCCAGCAGTTCCTTGGCCCATGAAGACAAACTCACTCCTGATGCCCCTGGTCAAGCGCTCAGAGCCTCCCCCACCAGCTGAGCTCTGTGGAATGACTGACCTTTCCCACAGTTGGCCTGTCCCATCCATCTGCCCCCCCAAGCCTCGCAGTCAGGCCAGTGTCAGCCACCAGTGCAGCAGGGTGACAAACGGACCTTCTTAGTGGCAGCACTTTGTCTGAGTGACGCATTTCTTTCTTTTTGGTTTTTATTATATTTTAACACCTATCTTTTTTGATTTGAGAATAATTTTAGATGCACAGAAAAGTTGCAAGGATAAAACAGAAAGTTCCCATATACTTTCCCCCATACTGTGTGTACACTGAAAGTTTCCTTTGGTTGTATCGCTCAGGTATCTTTGTCCCAGCGAGAATCACACACTGGTACATTTCTATTAACTAAAGCCAGCATTTGATTCAGAATTCACCATTTATTATATTTTTTTAATTCCACAAGTACTAGATGAATGCATTCTTGCGTGAGTTTCCACAGTGTCATAAAATAAACAGTAAAATAATGATGCCCCGTCACCCGCTTCCTCCGAGGGTAATCCTGCCCGCTCTGTGCACACACTTTCCTCCTGCCCCTCTCAGCACACTGCGGGTCTGGAGCTCTGGCGGTCAGTATGCTGAGCGGCCAACGTGGTAGCAGTGGCTCCTTCCTGTCTCTTTCCCCTACTGCAGTGAACGCCCTTCTCTCCAATTCCTGCCCATCCCTCAAAGCTCTGCTCCAGTCATGCTGCTTCTGGGCAACTCTGAGGACCTCTCAGCCCCCAGGAGCATGCCTTCCTCTCATTTGTCCATTCAACTTGACCGGCAAACGGTCGGGGGTGATGACAGAGCTCCCCACCCCCTACCGCTGCCCGCCTGGCTCCTGGAGAGCAGGAAGCAGCAGGTAACGAGGCTTCAGGAAAGTCACCTGGATGTCATCGGCAGTGGGCGGTGGCCCCCAGTACTGTGGGGGAGCAAGTAGGAAGGTATAGGACACTCAGTGTCTGACCTCAGGGCCCCCCCAGCCTGAGCAAGAGGCACCCACATTTCCTGGCCTGGCTCCTGGATGACCTTGGCCCACAGAACTCGGGCCAGGCCCACCTGGCTGCCCAGAGGGTAGTTCAGGCTGGGAGAGGGGAGGTTCTGGATCAAGCCTCTGCCCTCCCTTTGCCAAATGGGGCTTCTGTTTTTTTCTGCTGAGGCAGGAGGATGGCTAAGATTCACTCAACTCACTCCAGCCAGAGGAGGAGGCTGTATCCCAGGTTTTTCAGTCCCATTCAGACCTCAGTCCACGGTGAGGCCCAGAGGTCAATTTGGACCTACTGGGTCAGCCTACCTGTCCCCATCAAAGCATCTTCTGCTTCCCGCCCTGCCTCCCCCAGCCTCCTGGTGACTGCCACCCACCAGTATCAGAGGACTTATCCCATCCCACTTATGCCAGTCATCTTCACCTTAGGTTTTCCCTCAAGGCACAGACGGGGCTGGGGCTGGAAGGGGACTGATGCCTGCGGTGGCAACCTATCACCTGAAGAGTTGATCATCCTGACCTGCCACTGGTCGGTTCATCCAGCTTCCAGCCTCAGCACTGCGCCTGCCTCTGCCAAACTCAGGAAAAGAGGAAAAATTGGGTGAAGAAAATGGCGGCCATCCTCCCTGACGTCTGTTCTTTCCATTGTCCAACCTTCTCCTGCAGTCTCATGGGCTTCCCCTGGCTGCCCAGGCCTTCAAGTCAGAGAGGACAGGGCAAGAAAAAGGCCCTGGAGGCAGGAGGGGTCCTGGGATGAGGACCAATAGAGGGGAGGTTGCCAGGGAGGAAAGGACACTGCGGGTGCGCCTCGGGTGTGTGCTCCTGTTCACTGGGTGAGGAGTGGTGGGCCCCCCAGGCCACCCTGTGCAGGGTCTGCAGCAGGAGGCTATAGCCTCGGGGGATCCGGGTTTTCCGCCTGTGGGCTCCAAGCCTGGGAGAAGTTGCGGAGCTGGACAGCCCCGGCGGGGAGAGGGGGGAGGGCGGGGGATTGCCGCGTCGGACCTGGCTGCTGTGGCACGAGATGAAAGGCCAGGAGTGGGGTTGTTGGCAGACGGACAGGCGGGCGGAGGCGTGGGGTGGGGGGAGGGGAGATAACCATCTGCAAGGGCTGCCAGGTGTAGACATGGTGGAGTGCAGAGGACGCGGGCGGAGTTTTAGCCCTTGGGATCAGGGCAGAGAGCCTGGAGTTGGAAGAGTTCCCTGTGAGGTCATCTTGTCCAGCCTGATGCCTCTAGGCACTTGGCCCAAAACCAAGCAGGCCCTGCCTGGGGATGCTCCTCCCTGGCCCCAGCCTGTCCTCCACCTTGCACCCATCTTGAGCAGAGCTGCCTGAGGTCTAACTCTGATCCGCCTCATTACACTTACAGGCGCTGCTCCCATGGGGATGGTCAGCCAGCCGAGGCCCCTGCTTCATCACTTGCTGTCTGCTGGAACATCAAACAGTTCGGGACTGGGTCCGTCTTGGTCATCTTTCGCCCTTGATTCTGAATTTCTCCTATTTTAGCTGTATGTCCTCCTACCTCATCTTGGAGAGAAGATTCTAGAGACCATGGAGAAAAGGAGAAAAAACTTTCTTCCTAAATATCCCTCTTAACCTTTCTTCACCATTTAACACCCATACCTACGTCTCTGTCCAGGCTTTCATCTTTTCTTACCCCAAAATTATTTCAACAGGACCCCTGAAAAGTCCCCCCAGACTCCTTATTTCCCTCTAATCTATTCCCCAGAACTTCCATAGTGGTCTTGCTAATGTGAGGATGTAACCATGCCGTGTCTCTGCTCAACACCCTTCAATGCAGTACTGCCCTTAGAGCCAGCAAGAGGGCCCCCTGCTCCAGGACCCTCAAAACATGAATACGACACTGGTGCAACGTTTGCTGAAATACGCTTGGATGCCTAGATGATGCAGGATCTGGTCCTGAGTGCTGCCTGGCACAACCCAGAACTTTAAACATCTGCTCTTGTGATTAACACGGATCACACCAGGATGGTCTTGCTCTAAGATCGTGAAGCAAAAAGCAACTGTGTCTGTATGCCATCACTCTACGAGTGACATCAGTGAACGCTGCGCAAGTGCTCAGGCGAAATGAAAAGGAAATGAATATACTTGCTAAATCCTTCCTTGCAGCTAGCATACATGCAATGTTATTTTAAAGAAAAAATTCAAGAATAATGCAATGGATTCTTTTTTTTTCGCAATGGATTCTTATGTAATAAAATTTCCTGGTAGTATCAACCATCCATGTTCCTGCCTCTGTCTGAGTTACAGAAGTACACAAAAATTAGCACAATATTAAAAACAGATGCACATTGCAGGTGAGAAATATTTTATTTCTAATAAAATTATTTTTAATAATTTAACAATTTACATAAATGTAAGTCTAGATGTACCATATGTGAAATTTGATAGTGAATCTTTGTATTGGTAATTCAATGGGCACTGAACATTGGAATTACAAAACATTATATCTTATAAAAATATCTCTTGATACATAGTTATATTTATAAAATTTTAAATTAAGCATTTAGATTTACTTTAATAATTCTAATTTACTGTTTTCATATTCATTAGCTATAATTGGTATTTTGCCTTTTAATTTTAATTGTTATATTAGAATATTTTAGTCATATTAATATTCAGCCATATAAAATCCATGGCTTTATACCCATTTAAAATTTTTATTTGTTATGAAGGCCTACTTGTCAAGAAAGGCAAGAAGAACATTTTATTTAGCAGTTTAGTATCTTGATCTGTAGGCCTCCATTTGGACTCTAGATTTGGACTCTAGTCCTGGGCCGTGCACAATTTAGGGATGGATGGCCAGCTTCGTTGCTATCCATTTCCTGCTGGACTCGGCCTGGTCCACAGCGGCCTCCGCAGCTTGGCCTCCGCCTATGCTTCTAGTCCCATTGCTGGAACACACTGTGCCCACCCTGAGCCTGAGATGACCTCTCCTCCCCTTCTCATCTCAGCCCACGTGTGCTCTCTGCCAGCCCCAACAGGCAGATGGGTACACTTGCAGATGCCCCACGCTGTTTGGAAATCATCTGTTAAGGCAGCTCTTCCACCATAAGGTGAGGTTGTAGGCTGCCTACTCCATGGATCGGGACCCTCTCATAGGCAGGGGCCTCACTGGAGGAGAGACCAGAGCTCAGTTCTGTCTCAGTGCTGGGACCACGGAAGCTTTGATACCTCTGAAGACTACAGGACTTGGACCCTGAAGAAACCATTGATAGAAGTTGTAGGGACAAGCAGCTGAGATCCTGGTCTTGGCCCAGGTCTCAACTACCCGAGCAGGACCCAGAAAGCCAAGCCCTGTGAGGAGGCTGGCAGGAAGCTCCACTGCTGCCCCCCAGTCCCCAGCAGCTGCCCTGTAGCTATGGGGTGACCGAGGGAGAAGGGAGTTGGGATGCGGGGAGGTACAAAGCTGGGCCAGGATGGGGGCAGGAAAGAGGCAGGGCAGCCAAGGGGGCTGACTGATGGTTCCTTTGGCTCCCCGGAGGAGGACTCTCTTGTTGGCAGAACTTGAGGGGGGCAAGTGGAGTAGGAGGGGAGCCTTGCCTTCTCTCTCCTCAGAGGACAGCTCCAAACATGTTGGAGCCCCAGAATTTGTTGAGCAACTACGATGTGCCATGCATCACACCTCCCTTTCTCTAGAGAACCATGGCCTGTCTACCAGGAAGCATCAGAGACCATCTAGTCAATATTCCCATTTGACAGAGGAGGAAACTAAGGCTCAGAGGGGGCAGCGACTTGCCCCAAAGTGAGTGAGAGGCAGGGCCTAGGCTGGAGTTTGGGTCTCCTGACTCCTTGCCCAGTGAGCTCTCTCACTATTCCTGGGACCTCCAAGGCAAGGATATTCTCTGCCCAGGGCCGATGGAACCTGCATTCCAAGTCCACAGCTTGATAGCAGGTCCCTTGGGAGAACTTCCTGATGCTGCCATCCCTGTGCTCCTGTGCCCCTCTCCCGCTGGTGCATAATGCAGAGCAGCAAGGGAACTAGATGGGCTCAGTTCCGCCTCAGTTTCCCTTTCTCCCCTGGACTGGAGAGCCTAGTCTCCCTGCACCTTGCCTTCTGCTGACCCAGCCCTCTATCCTCTGGGTCCCTGAGTCCCTCCAGCCTTCAGCTCCCCTAGAGCTCAGCCCCTGGCATCCTGCTCCCTTTAACCCGACATCCAGAAGAGGATTCTGAGGCAGCTCCCAGGACTAGGAAGTGAGAGGCTGGGTTCCTTATTTCCCTCTGCTTGTTTTTTCATCATCATCCTCAATGTCCTCACAACTAGGGCTCACTCACAAGCTAATACTGTTGCTATTTTCCAGATGGAAAAACTGAGGTCAGAAAGGCTGAGTGAGGCCCAAAGGTGCCCTATTAGAAAATGACAAAGGGGCTGACTCTGTGGTTTGTGAAAAGGGCACAAAGCCAAACAGTTCCACTCTCTCTCTCTTGTGGCTCAGCTGGTAAAGAATCCGCCTGCAATGTGGGAGACCTGGGTTCAATCCCTAGGTTGGGAAGATCCCCTGGAGAAGGGAAAGGCTACCCATTCCAGTACTCTGGCCTAGAGAATTCCATGGACTGTATCGTCCATGGGGTTGAAAAGAGTCGGACACAACCGAGCGACTTTCACTTTCCGCCCTATTGAGCCATAGCCCTTTGATAGTCCCTTTGAGCCATAGCCACCGGCTCCTCCTGCTCCTCCTAGAACTCCTAAGAAGCTTGCGTGACCCCTACCCGCATGTCTGGATCCCAAGACTGCAGCTTGGTCAGCCAGTGAGGCTGTCAGGAGATGGCTGTGTGCAGGACCCACCAGAGCAGGAGCTGGTTTCTTCCTCTTAGGCTTGGTCCTCTTGCCCATTCCACCATGGCTGTGGCAGCAGGTGGCTCTGGGTGTGCTGTGGATGGGCAAGAACTCTACTGAAGACTCCTGTTCATTCGACCAACCGGCATGGACTTGAGCTCCTCTAGTGCACCCCGCACTGCACTGGGCACTGAGCAGACAGGTCCAGGAATGGCCTCTGCCCTCCTGGAGCTCACTGTCCAGGGGTGATGATGGAGAAGAAATCTATTACCATCATTCATTCAACAGATGATGACCCCATGTGCCAGGTGTTATTTTAGGCTGGGGATACAGAAATGAGGGCTTCTCAGGTGGCACCAGTGGTAAAGAACCCACCTGCAAATACAGGCAGGCATAAGAGACAGGAGTTCGATCCCTGGGTTGGGAAGATCCCCTGGAGGAGGACATGGCAACCCACTCCAATATTCTTGCCTGGAGAATCCCATGGGCAGAGGAGCCTGGTATGATACAGTCCACAGGATTGTAAAGAGATGGACATGATTAAAGCAACTAAGCACGCACACACACACATGCATACAGAAATGAACAGAACAGTCCCAAATCCCTGTGCTTAAGAAGCTCATATTCTAGAAAAGTGAGATAGAAAGTAGTTAAATAAGCAAGTGATAGAGCCTGTAGAAGGGGATGTGTGCTGTGCAGAAAAATAATGTAGGGAGAGAGTCAGAGAGTGGCACTGTGGCTGCAATTGCATCACAAAATTAATCTGTGCTGTGACAGTCTGGGGGCTCCAGGAGAGCATCTGAGGCACCTCTGATCCCTCCTTAAGCTGTGCTCACTCCCCTGCAGGGAAATGGGAGCAGAACCGGGCAATTTGGAGCATCTGAGTCTGCTGAGCATCTGAGCATGCTCAGCAGAACATGGGTGTGCATGTGAGCATTTCCCACCAAAAAGATGCCCAATTACTGAGCACTTGTGTTATTCCAAGCACTCTGTCCCCAAGAGGCTCAGAGTCTCGTGGCAAAGAAGAGGAGGCACGGAAACGATAGCCGACATGAAGGGAGGGGATGCTCAAGGGAGAACCATGGAGCAAGAGGTTACAGCAAACTCCCAGGAGGCAACAGAAGCTGAATGAGGCTGGGTTGCTTTCACTAGATTAAACTCAAATAACTACAGATTTCTGTAACAAAAGGAAATGGGCTAGCTCAGAAGATAGTGAGTTTTCATCACTGGAACCTCAAATGAAGACTTGACAACAACTTTTAAAAGGGATTCATGGACTGGACTGGGGACAGAACTGATGTCTTCTAAGGTTACTGGTGTCGCATGAAGCTGGGGGAGCCACCGACACTGGAGAGGGGGAGGGACCTCTCTGGTGGTCCTTCCAATGCAGAGGGTGTGGGTTTGATCCCTGATTCCAGGTCCCACATGTCTTGTGGACAAAAAAGTCAAAACATAAAACAGAAGCGCTATTGAAATGAATCGATAAAGACTTTTAAAATGGTCCACATCAAAAAAATCTTCCAAAAAACATTTTTAAAAAAGAACAAGAAACAGGATGAAGCAACTTGGGACTTCATCTTGGAGGGCAATGGGGTGCCACATAGGGTGTCTGAGCAATAGAGAAATACGGGAAAAGCTGAGTTTTGGAAGATGAATCACAGCACTATGCTGGACCAGATTATACGGAGGGGTATGGAGGGGAGGAGAACAACTATTGTGCTAGCCAAATGCACTAACAGATGTGTGTGCATGTGAACACATGTATATAATGAGTGTGCATGCAGAAATCCCCAATGACTAGACAACCATCAGTTGTGAGAGCATTGAATGGTCTCTAGTCTTGAATCAGGGGTTGACCTAGACAATCTCTCAGTCCTGTTTCCAAGTATACAGAAGTATACATAGGTGTGTGTGTGCACGCTTGGGCAGCCATGTGTCTGTACTAGTTCAGCACTCTGTCCATTGATGGGGTTCTCTGTGGTGAGCAGGAATGCACACTACAGCATGGCTTGGGGATGGGGTGGCTTGCAGGCCTCTGTCCAGGGGTGCAGCTGGCGAGCTGCATGAACCTGTGGAAATTTGTGAAAAGGGGAGTTCAGGGACTCTGCTGTCACAGGTGTAACACACAGGTGTCTGTACAGTGGGAAGGACTGGGGAAGTTCAAATGTTGCGTGAGGCTCTGCGAGTGAATTCTGTTCATTTGCTGGTGTGCAGGCTCCGACAGATGCCTAACCAGGTGTGTGGCTCCAGGTGAAAGTCTGATTTCCATCTAGTCTGGGGATACCTGTATTGAGGGTACCACGAGCGAGGGGCTTTCCTGCACACCAGCCCTCTGAACCGTTCTACCACCCTGCATGGTACATATTATTACTTCCATTTCAACAGGTGAGGAGGCCCAAGATTCAGACCCTTACTCTGGGTTACAAGACTTTCCAAAGCAGACCCAGAGCCCAGGCTCCCTGACTCTGAGCCCACTTCTCTTGCCTCAGTGGCCACCTGCAACATCTGGAGACATGAATCACCAGAACATGGTTGCGGGGGACAGTGCTCCGTTTAAGCATCTTCCCAGGCACCACCCCAGGCCAACATACCGCTGCCCAAGTTCTCTGCCCCCATCCCGACCCTCTTTCTGACCTCTCCTGCCATCCGCAGGCTCATCTGCTTCCCCTAGGCTCTCTTTCCCCACATATTCACATCCTTGCAGCTACCTCATTGCAGTGCCTGCCCAAAACAGCCTGCCTGTGTATTATCCATATGTTTTCACCCCCAGCTGGGTGCTCAGTTATTGTTCTGGCGCAGGAGGGCGAGGGGGTGGCTTGTGGGTGTAGCGACGCCGGGCTGTCTGCTCAGTTCTCCGCTTGTTATTACCTCTCCTCCAGGCTCCCATTAGCCCGCCTGCCCCAGAGGCCCGCGCAGGCTCCCTGCTCCTCGGCACCTTTGTTCCTTAATTATCACTGGGGAGCCCTGCTCACCTGCCTACCACTTTCTAAGAAGCTGTCTGGCTCCCCTTCCCCATTCTGCACCCCTAGGACCTAAGCCCACATACCCCCGGGGCGGGGACTGGTGTCTAGCAGCAGCTTGCCTCAGGCTTCAGCAGGCTCCAGGCCTCAGGGCTGGCCATTCCTAGCCCAGCTTAGAAGTCCTTTCTTTTTTGTTTGCCGCCTCCTCTGAGAACCCTGCCTAGATTGACACGGCTTTGGCTCTCCAGGCTGGAAGGGACTTTAAACTCCCATGTGACTCAACACCCACCTCCCCACTTACTGCCTGGATTGAGCCACCTACAGAAGGTAGTCAATGAATATTCAGTGAGAGGATGATTAACTTCTGCAATCTCTGCTTAAATGCCTCTCTGATGGGTAGCTCACTCCCTTCCAAGGCAGGCAGTTACAGGTGGAGATGGCTGGGAGTGTTATCAAACCACTCACTCACATCTCTCTCCAGGACCCTCTGATTTTCATAGTTTTAAATCTAGAGTCCACCTTCGGTGTCTCTGAGCCTGGGGCTATATGTGCTGGGGGCTCACTGATGCCCATCTCAGGCAGGAAACCTCCCAGCTCAAGGCTCTGTCCAGGGGACATTTGACTCTCTTCTTGTTCTTGTGGACTCAGCCATGCCTCAGCCCCGCTCTTGCCTCTGGCTTTCTCCTGTCTTAGGCCTCTGGCCGCTGTTCTTGGGCAGGAAGGTGTGGGGGAGGGAGGGGAAGCCTCAGGCCAGACAGCAGACAACAACCGCGGAGGAGGAGGGTGCTTGCTGCACACAGGCCGGGCTGCAGGAGGGAAGGCCTCAGGGAGTCGGAGGGAGACAGCAATCTCCCCTCTCCAGCCAGCCTGCCACCCTGCCGCCTGACCCTTGCACAACTCCCCACGCAGTGCACTGTGGGAATGAGGGGGTCAGGGAATGAGCTTCCGGATGGAAGAGCCAGGAGTGAGCTGACCCATGTAGTAACAGGGGTGCCCTCAAGTCAGGACAGCTACTGCCTAAGCTCTGAGCACACAGTGCTTCTCTCCCCAACCCTCATTCATCCTCCACTCATCTTGATCCAGTTGGAGAGTTTCCTTTGGATTCCCATGTTTGTGTTCTTTTAAAAAAATATTTATTTAGTTATCTGGCTGCACGGGGCCTTCGTTGTGGCATGTGGGATCTAGTTCCCCGACCAGGGATCAACCCGGGTCCCCTTCCTCGAGTCTTAGCCACTGGCCCAGCAGAGAAGTCCTGTCATCTTTGAGTTCTTTAAATGGGTTTCCGTTTTCTCTGAGACCAGGGGCTCTTTGGGAGCAAGGTTGTGCCTTTCCCCTGAATCTGAGTGCTCCTTGAGGGCAGGGTCGGCCTCTGTCAATTTAGGTCCATGGAGGGGCAGAGATTGGAGTCCAGCCATGGCTTGGTCTTGGCTCTGCGTGCGTTGCGTCCCAGGAGTGCTGCCCTGAGTCCAGGAAGGCGCCTGGCACACGTCGGAGGGCCCTCTGAACAAACATCAGCTGGGGGTGGAGAACTCGGGTCAGGAAGCCACCTCCAGCCACCAGACCGTGACCTCAGCTGGGCCGCCCTGCGCTGCTCTCCGGATCTGACTCAGTCCTTTCCCAAGGCTGCTGGGCGTCCATTCCCAGGGTCAGCCCCCAGGAGGCCGCCAGATGCCACAGGCCCCACCCAGAAGAGGCCCCTGCCCCCGCCCCCCTCGCACGTTGGGCAACCAGGGGCTCCAGCAGTGTTTGGGGGAGAGCAGAGGGCAAAGGTCATCTGCTGAATCACTTGCTGCACCACCTGCCTGCCTCCCTTCCCTCTTCGCTGTTTCTCCAGATATGAGATTTTTGTCTGGGTGTCGATGTGGGCCCTGGTCAGGAGCCACCCTCCCCACAGAATCCCTGACCCTGATGCATACCCACACTGGCTGGGGACAAAGGGACCCCCAAAGGGCAAATGAGGCAGTTCTTTCACAATAGCCACTCCTTTGTGTGTGTGTTAGTCGACTTTTTGTGACCCCCATGGACTGTAGCCCTCCAGGCTCTTCTGTCCATGGGATTCTCTAGGCAAGAATACTGGAGTGGGTTGCCATTTCCTCCTCCAAGTCACTCCATTGAGGTCTCCCAAAATCTTTCCTAGGACTTTTTTCATTATGAGACAATACATGGAAGCAGCACCTCTGGAATGTTCCCTGGGACATGTCTGCAGATGCATAGAGGTGTCTGGGGGCTATAGGGCATTGAGATCCTAGAGAAGAAGGATGAGAAATGGCCCTGACTGATCTCAGCACTCACCCCCTCAGCCAAAGGGATCTGTATCTACGCAACCAGAGAGAGTCTTTCCTCTGCTTCAAGCCCTACAATGCCCTTCCACCTTGTTCAAAATAATATGGCAACTCCACAAGGCCCCACCCCAGCCAGGCCCCTCTCACCTCGGAACTTCGTCTTCCCCTTTCCCCTCTTTCACTTCACACCAGCCTCCCAGCCCTCTTGCTGTTTCTCGCACAGAAACACTTGCCTCAGGTTTACCCCCTACCTCGCCTCAGAGCCCTTGTATTGGCTGCTCCTTCCAACTAGAATGCTCTTCCCTTCACCTTTATTTTTGTCATTCAGAGCTCAAAAGTCCTCTTCCTAGAGGCCTTCCTAGGTGGCCACCATCTACAATAGTGTCCCTGTGTCTTCTGGCAGCCCCAGCCCTCTGTTTTCACACCTCGGCTTTATTTTCCCTCACAGCATAATTGCTAGCTTAAATGAGTTTCTCTAATATCTTGGTTACTGTCTATCTCCCCCACTAGAACGTAAGTTTTCTGAGGATGGCTATGTTCTTAAGGCCCAGCACAAGGCCTGGTGTAGTGGGCACTCAAGAGATTTCTTTTTTAATTTTTATTTGGCTGTGACGGGCCCTAGTTGCAGCACCTTTGATCTTCGTCATGGAATCTTTAGTTGCTGCACATGGGTTCCAGTTCCCCGACCAGGGGTCGAACCTGGGCCCCCTGCATTGGGAGCTCAGAGCCTTAGCCACTGGACCGCCAGGGAAGTTCCCACTCAAGAGATTTCTACTGAAGGAGATGAGTGACCTGGGGGAGAGACACACAGAGAGCTAACCCAAGTGCTGGCGGGGTCAGTACAAGCAAGGCCCCGGGTAGAGGGCAGAGTTGGTCTTTTGGCTTCCAGGCATCAAACAGCTGGGGGAGGACGGGGAGGAGAGAAGGGGCCAAGGTGAGTGGAGCTGCCAGTTTGTTCCTTCCTGAAATGACTCCCAGACCCTACTCTAAGGGCCAGTGGGGAGACCAGGGAAAGAGGCAACACAGTCACCATTCCCTGGGCATCACCAGTCTGGAAGGGACAGAAAAGAATGCTTATAAATCTTCAAGCTCAGGCCTCTGCGTTGAACTCAAGCTGGGCTCCAAAGCTGGGGCTTTTCGGCTGGACCCAGTGTGTCAGGCTCAGTGTGTTCTAAATCGGACTTCTCATTCTTTCTACCACTTGCTGTGGCTTCCTCAGTTCTGTCAACAACCTCCTGCTCCTCCTGGGCCAGGGGGCCCAGACACCCAGTCACCCCTGCTCCCTCTCAGCCCGGGCCCTCCAGACTCCTCCTCCTTATACGGTGACCAGACATCAGTGGTCCCGTGTCCTCCTCCACGTCCCTAAGCAAATGGAAAACCAGTCTGCCAAGGCAGCAGTATCCACCCTGGCCCCACACAGTCCCAGTCTACAAAACAAACTCCACCAAGGGCTTGGTGGGGGCAAGGAGCGGAAGAAGGATCCTGCCCAATGCTGACCCCCATCCTCTTTGGGGGAAACTGGGTTTAGCCAGGAAGTGCATGGACTCTGCAGTTAGCCAGCTTAGTTGCTTTATTTCTCCTTAATTCTATGACCTTGCTGCTGCTGCTAAGTCGCTTCAGTCGTGTCCGACTCTGTGCGACCCCATAGACAGCTGCCCACCAGGCTTCCCCGTCTCTCGGATTCTCCAGGCAAGAATACTGGAGTGGGTTGCCATTTCCTTCTCCAATGCATGAAAATGAAAAGTGAAACTGAAGTCGCTCAGTCGTGTCCGACTCTTAGCGACCCCATGGACTGCAGCCTACCAGGCTCCTCTGCCATGGGATTTTCCAGGCAAAAGTACTGGAGTGGTTTGCCGTTGCCTTCTCTGCTATGACCTTGAGGAGGTTAATTAACTTGTTCAAGTCTCTGTTTCCCTGTCGATAAAGTGGGGAATCAATGCGTATCTCACCAGGTTGCTTGGGGATTCAGTAGAAAAACAGACAATAAGCACTTAGCCACAATCTGGAATACAGCTGATGCTTAATAATTGGGCAGCCCACCCCTTCCCTTCTAACCTTCCTCCCCGTTCAGGCTCCCCTGCCTTGGCACCCTGTTTCTTACTATGTCCGATCTAAGTCCTTCTACGTACCTTAGGAGTTGGCTGTTAAGGGTCTTCACTCACATTTCCCACACTTTTTTACTCCTGTGTCCCCACTGAGTACACCATGGTCATCTTTCTGGTATGCCCTCTGTCTGCTATACTAACTCTGCAGGGCCTCCTTCTCCAGAAAGTCCCTCCAACCACTCCTGCCTTGACCATTCTCTGCCTCCTGCACAATCCTGCTCTTCATTTGGTCCTGTGATAGCTGCACTGTCAGAGTGGTTGGATGCTCCGTGTATATGGATGTCAGCTGCTCACCCTGGCTAGAAAATGTTTCCAGGTGAGCAGAGAACCTTTTCTGGATCTCTCCCCAACCGAGCATGCTATGGTGCTAACCATATAGTAAGTTCTCAGCTTATGTCTGTCTTTTGTTACAAAGCCAGAAATAAGGCAAACCAGGGTATAAAGCAAACTGAGGCACTGCAAAGGATGCTGGGAAAAGTGAAGGTGGTTGAGTTTCTCACTAGGGACAGGAAGTAGGCTCAGGGCTTTATGTGTTACCTCTTCATTCTCACCACCCTGGGAGGTAGTATTAGCCCTATTTTACAGGTGGGAAGACTGAGGTTCAAAGAGGTTTGGTGACTTAACCAGGGTCACCTGGCAAGAAATTGACAAGGGCAGGACTTGATCGGAGGCTGAGGAGGGTATTTTGTGGGGGAGGAAATTCCAGAATGGGGAGGGTAGCCTATTCAAAAGCTCAGGAGGGGAAGGCTAAGGTGACTCTGTAGAGGGAGTCAGTAGGCAGATGGGGTTGGAGGGGACAAGGGTACCTAGGGGAAGGCCCTGGTTTGCCTCTGGAAGAGGCGGGTCTGAAACTTCTCTCTGTGAGACAAGAGAAAGATACAGCAAGACCCTCCTGAAAAGCTGGCTGAAGCTCCAGAATCTTCCTAACCAAGACCCTCCTGAAAAGCTGGCTGAAGCTCCAGAATCTTCCTAACCAGAAAAACCACAGCTAATCCCCTGAATTCTTGCTAGCTAACATTTTCAGCCTCCTGTCCCCAGAGCTTAGGGACAGAGGTCGCATCTTTGTCCTCCTCCCCTGAGAAGCAGGGATGTCAGGGAGGTTGAATGATGTCGCCAGTGACCTCAGGCTTCTTACCCATCTTCCCAAAGCCGTCCAAATGGTTTGCCCAAAGCGCTCAGCAGTCCCTGCTGCTGTCACCCTGGCATTCGTCCCTAATGCGGCCTCTGCAGAGTCTTACCTACACCCAGATCTCACTGGAGTGCTGGGCTTAAATACCCTGCTTTCCAGTACTTGGCAAGAAACTCTCACAGTCCCCAGCCCCCCATTGGCCAAGCCCTCCATGCAGGCAGCCAGGCCCAGCTGGAATAACACAGCTTCCTTCCCTCCCTCCCTCCCACGAGCACCAGACTATTTACAGCTCACCAGGGCCTTCACACCCATGAGCTCACTGGCACTTTCCCTACACCCACCCTGGGAGCCCATCAGGGCAGGGGCCATTAGCCCCATTTTGAAGATGGAGAAATTGAGGCTAAACGCCTTGCCCAGTGAGTCCCCTAAAGCCTGGCCCCTTAACTTAGTCTGAAGCTCTTCTCAATTCCTCCAGGAGGGTGGCCCAAATACCTCTAACTTTGAAGTGGGGGAGTTTCAGGCCAGGGTCAGGAGAGTGGAGGGATAGGTTCTGTGGAGTGAGCTTCCAAGGCAGCGGCTGAGGAGGGCAGGAATGGGGGGAAGTTTTCATCACTGGCTGGTAAGAGCCTGGCAGGGGCATGTGGGGACAAGATGGTCAGCAGCCTGGGCAAGCTGGCTGGGAGTGAGGTTGGGGGTCTCAGCTCCCGAAGCTAGAGCTGGGGAAAGTGTGGCGCGGGACAGCCTCTGAGCTCCCTCCTGGGAGACTCGGGTGCTCTGTGCTAGCTGCAGCCGGAGGGACACCAGGTAGACGCCAGCAGGGACTTCCTATCCACAGATTCTCTGTTCAGGTAGAGTTCCTCTGCCACACGGACAGGGCCCAGCCAGAGTCCCCTCCCCTGCCCCCCCCACGTCACATGAGGGTTATGCCATTTCAGCCTCCTCCCGCTCACCTCACCTCCTAGATTTGTCCCACCCCAGTTCTCCCAGCTGTCGGTCCCCGGGACGCACTCTCCCTCCCAGCCTGCACCAGTTCCCTCAGCCCTTTCCAGACAGCCTTCTCTGATTCCACCTCAGACTCAGAACAGGACTCTCCTCCTGGCCCAGGGAGTGATAGTTTGAATCCTCCTTTTCCGTCTCCTCAGAGCCTGTGTGTTGGAGGGTTCTGACTCCCGCTGAAGACTCCCCGGCTCCGGCTCCGAGACAGCGACTGTGCCTCTCCCATCAAACCGTGCGGGCCTCTAGCTCCGCCTCCTTCAGCCTGGGCAGCCTCTGCCCATAGGGGGCGCCCAAACGGTGCTGCTGAGGCGAGCCACCCCGGCTGCTGCCTCTACCGGACCAAGCCTGGATTACCTGCGGTGACTCCGATTCCCAGGGAGACGCCAAGGGCCCCTCCAGAGCTCCAACTTTCTTTTTAATCGACCTTGGCAAAGGGAAGGGAGAACTTTTAGATAAGGAGAGAGGCCACTTATTTGAGGTAGGAGGAGACTGGCCAGCAGACAATGACTGGGAAAGAAGACTCCTTGGCCTTGCAGGTTTGGGGAGGGTGAATGGCTTGTGCTCACACAGCCCAGAATGGACCCCCATGTCCCCCCTGGCCCTGCTCTGAAAGTCTCCGGGCTAGTGGGCAGAGGCCCCAGCCAAGCAACCCCGATTTCCTTCCCCAAGTCTCTTGGAAAGAGTGGTGAGTCAGTTGTTGCCATGAATTCACCCTAGGCAGTACAAATAGGAAAACAAACAGGCCCCTACTACAGGCAGAGGATAGGGTGAGGGTGAGGGGAAATGGGTTTTTCCCCAGCTGACAGGAAGGACAGCCATCTTTTGAAGTCCTCAGGAGTGCGACTGGCGTCCTGTGGCCCCTAGAAACAACCACATCAAAGCTGCTCAAGGAAGGTGGTTTGAGGGGCATGCTGTCTCACACACAGTCACACACAGTGACACACTGAGTCCCCAAGGGACACACAGTGACACACAGTTGAGGGCATGTAACCCACCAAGCATAAACACTCACCATCACGCAGCCAGACTAGAAAGCACACTCAAATAACATCACAGAGTCCTACACCGTCATGTACACCCATGACAGCTGTCTCCTCCCAGAGGCGCGCACACAGCTGCACAGACAGCCACGTACACACACTGACACCCAGCGCTCCAGAGCCAGCCTCCGAGAGGCACACGCAGTATCACACAGGCAATGCCCATTTCCACCCACATAGTCACACAAACACAGCCACACCATGGCCACATGCAGCCCACAGCCACACAGCACACAATGCGCAGAGCCACGCCCAAGCCACAAAGAGTCACACACATGCAGTCTCAGTTACACACTAGTCACAGGCTCACATCCCCATATTGCAAACACCATCATGGAGACCCACTCTGCTCATGGACCCTCTGGGACTGAGACCTGGCGGGAGTTAGGCTCTGCTATGGGAATGGGAGTGTTCGATCCACAGCCGCCAGCTTAACCCCTCTCTTGGCTGTATCTCCCTGGCCATCCTCTCTTCTGAGTGCCCACTGTTTTCATTCTTCAGGCTTTGCTGAGTCTCCATACCCATAGCCACCGAGGGGAGAGGCATGTAGCTTTGGAGATGCTGATGGTCCAATCAGCATTAAACCTCATCCATTTATTCCACATGCCATCATTTAGCCTGTGTGCCAGGTACTGTGCTGGGTGCTGTTGAAGAGAGGTTATTGTAAATCAAACCAAAACTGTCCACTAGTGTAACGGCTGTTTCCAAATGCGTGCTTGTATGACCCTCTATGGACCTAATCCCAAACACCAGTTTGCTCCCACGCATTGACCTTAGGGAGGCCCCCAGCAAGTCCAAGACTGTTCAGTCTCATTCTTCTCAGTGACCATTTCCAGGAGGGTGTGTGGCGCTCGTGTAATTGACACAACCTTTGAGGGTAGTGTCGGGGACAGACTCAGGAAAGACTTCTGTGTCAACTCCCCCCTACCTCACAAGGAGTGAACCTCGACAGGCAGCTTGGGTGGAAAACATCCTGTATGAGGGGCCACAGAACCAGGCTTTTGTCCAGCTCCAGTATGTCATCTTGGTCCAGTCAAGTCCCTTCTAGGGCTGAGTTTCTCCATGTGTAACACAAGGGTAAGGGAGCTGGGCCAAAGCAGCTTCTCATGGTAGGCAGTGGGGAAGGAATTATTTCATTAATGTAAATATTACTAGGTCCAGTCCAGACCTTGATTCCAGAATGGAAGACCCACTGGCTCTGGGGGCCTCCTTAGTGCTTTCCAGCTCTCAGAACTATGAAACAACGAGGAGCAGCAGCGCTGGAGGCCAAGGACTACTCCAGAGACTGCCGAAGGCCTCTCCTGGCCTGAGGTGCCCAGCA
Organism: Capricornis sumatraensis; assembly: GCF_032405125.1. Classification (NCBI taxonomy): domain Eukaryota; kingdom Metazoa; phylum Chordata; class Mammalia; order Artiodactyla; family Bovidae; genus Capricornis; species Capricornis sumatraensis. The sequence continues at coordinate 86,869,540 of NC_091076.1, read as the reverse complement.
AGCAGGAGCAACAGTCACCCTCCCTGGGTAGCCACGGCATCCGGCTGGTTTAGAGGCCTGGGCCAGTGAACGGCTTGTGGTTAGGGAAGGTGACAGCTGAAACAGAACTTGGGACCTGTGCTTGGCTGAGGGTGGGCTTCCAGGGCGGTCTGGGGACTCTTGGTACCTTTTCCAGGTACCAGGTACCACGAGGTCCCCACCCTAGGCCTGAGGGCTTGCCTAAGTGCGGGGGTGGCAGGCAGGGCAAGGTAGGAAAAGTCCATGGGACAGTTTCAAGTACCCGGGGACTCTGAATTGGGGTTCTGTTTATTTTGAACTCAGTTTCCTCCACCGAGGCAACCTATTTCCAGGTTTCTACTCAGATCCTCTCCTGATGCTCATAGAAGAATCATATGTTGTCAAATTGGAGGGACATTTGCGGGGACCTGCCCCATTTCTCCAGCCTCTGGTGCAGCCCCTCAAGCATCCACATCATCAAAAAGCTGCGTCATCAGCATTCCACGGGCTCGGCTGCACTCAGCTAGTCACATACAGGGTGTCATTTGATCCTTACAACAAGTTTAATGATTTGTATTACTAACTCCATTTTACAGTTGAGGAAAATGAGGCTACTGTTCCAAGTAGCAGAACTCAGATTCAAACTTACTGCCACCTGCTCTGGAACCCAGGTTCTCAGTCAAATCTTACAATGCTATCCCCCAGACTCTGCCTGATGCCTCCAACCGTGGGAACTCTCTAATACTTACTGAGGATGGACTGCACACACACAGGTTGGAAGAAGCAAAACTCAAAGAGAGGTGAACCTGTTCCCCAGAATGCCTTATTCCAACAGAAGGAATAAGATCTGAGAATCTCACCACACAAGGCAGAGGAAGTTGGTGCCCAAGACAGAGGTGGAGAATGTGCTACTTTTGGAATGCTCTAATTATTTAAAATGTCTTCCTTATATTGAACCTAAATATACATTCCTCCAACTTCCATTTGGTTCTCAGTATTCTGGCCTGAAAAATCACCCAGAAGCAGTCTGAGTCCTTTCACACTTTCACAGACAGTTCTTACAGCTCACTGCCCATTTTCTGTGGGGCTGGTTATCTTAACTCTCTTTAAGTCTTGACTCTCATCAACTCTGGCTCTGGAAAAACCCAGAGAGCCTCAATGTCAGGATGCAAGGATTCCAATCCCAGCCCTTTCACATGCTGGTTGTGCAATGTTGGGCATGGCCCTGGGCCGCTCTGAGCATTGGTTTCTTCATCTGTGAAATGGGGATGGCAACACTTGCCCCACCTGACCAGATGATAAGGATTAGCTGAGATCCTCAGTGGAAAGAGTTCTAACGCTACCAAGGGACAGACCCTCACCTGCATTCCTATCCTTAGGAGGAGCTGAGGGTGGCTCCTAGACTAGCTGGAGCTGAAATGTCTCCCTGCGCATCTGGGAATGCAGAGCACAGTGCCAGATGGCATGAGGATGAGGAGCTGGGGAAGGCAGGGTCTCTGCCCTACAAGAGCTTTTGGTCCTGGGAGTGAAATCTTCAGTCATCACCGAGTCCTCTGGGAACATAAGCTTTATAATCAAGTTGGCTCTAATACCTTCCAGAAAGATTTAGTGATGGGGACAGGCACATGCCAGTGGGTGAGCGAAAGGAGCCAACAGAAAGAGGAAGGGGAGCTAACATATGTGAACCATCTATGTACCAGGGTGATTCGCTCAACTTCACAACATTATAAAGTTGGGCTTATTACTATGTTCATTTCACAGGTGAAGAAACTGAGGCACAGGGAAGTTTTATTTGCCCAGGTCAATAAAGTGTGCTTTCCTGGCTAAGCCATGAAAAGGACCAGAATCTAGGCAGCTGCCATTCACAGCCCCTGCTCTCTGAGGAGCAGTGGCAGAGTAGGGAGGGACAATATGGTCTCCTATATCACCCCTGCCCCTGGGATTTCTCACTAATGTAACCAGAGGTACACCATTTCACTCATCTTCACTTATTCATTCAGCGCCTGGACACTGAGCACTTATTATGCACCTGTCCTTTAGTTGGATACTGTGTTCCCTGAAGCAAAAGACCCCATCCCTGTCCTCACACAGCAACTCCCCCCCCCCACCCCCTGCAAGCATCTGAGAGGACCAGTGCTGCCAGAAGGGTGGGTACAGTATAGGGGAAGATGTCTTAGAATCTACAGATGGTCAAGTGAGGGAAGCAAGAATCGTGCATACAGTATGATTCCATTCATGCAAAGTTCACAAACAGGTGAAAGTAACCAGATATAGGTGATAAAACTAAGGAAAAGCAGGAAAGTTGTTATCACAAAACCTGGAATACCCAAGTGGAGGAGAGGATTATAGTCCAGAAGGGTCCCTCAGTGGGGTACTGAGGACCTGGGAGAGTCTTATTTCTTGAGCTGGGTACCTAGTTTCTAAGCATTCCTTAACTGTGTGCAAATGTGTATTTTAATTCACTCTTCTTTGTATTTTTAATCACCATTTTAACACATGAGCATGCGCACGTGCTCAGGCATGTCCAACTTCCATGACCCTATGGACTTGATACATAGAAATGGCCAGATTCACTATTTGATGGGACCGAGGTTGACCTCCCACTGTGCCTTTCCCAGAGCAGTACCTAGTAAGTGCTTAAAAAGAAAGTACTGAATTGCAGTGAGTTTTGAAGGAGCTGGAAGTGGAGTGCGTGGTCCAGCCAGATGGAAGGGGTGTGACCTCAGATCTAAAATCAAAAGCTTACTAACAAGGAATTCTTCAATGAGAACTTCTTGAAGACCAAGAGGATTTAGGGGAGTCTTTCCCATGACTGTCTGGATACTTGAGTGCCAGGAGGTCCCCAAACGAAACCTCAGCATCCAGAATCAGCTTCCCCTTCCCTCAGCCCATCACCAAACCATACGGTAGTATAAAGAGCACTGAGTCAGAGGCCTGGGTTGGAAATCCAGCTCTGTATACACTAGCCAGGCAAGTGGCTGTGGCAAGGCACAGCCTTTCCTTGGCAAGGCACTTCACAACACAGGCCTCAGTGTCTTCATCTATAAAATGGGTCTAATAAATCATCCACTTCACAAGTTACTATGAGGCCCCAAGGAAGTTATAGATAGGAAAATGCTTTGGGGACTGCCATGTAGGTTTATGCCTAAAAGGTCGTATTACCCTGGTATTCTTCCCCACCGCCCCCTTGCCACCATTTTGCAAAGAGGGTTCAGAATAAAGCCTTACTCTGATTAAAACAGTCCCCAATTTCAGCACCCCAGTCTCCTGGGCTTGTGATCTTCAGGGCCTGAGCTTAGGGTGATTCCAGGAGCAAGTTCCCCAAGTTTGAGGAAGCCCAGCTGGGGAAGTGGCATTCCAGGCGTCGTGTCAGAGGGTGAGTCAGGATGAGGGCGGCCCTTCTCCTCCCCTGGCTCTTGGCTCAGGGCCCAGGCTGAGTTACTCTCATTTGCATATATCTGCATATATGCAAGTTTCACCTGTGCACCCTGGCTGGGCCCCAGGGAGATACACCTGTGCAGGGGCATGGAGGGAAACCAGAGTGTCTGGCTGCCTGCTGGAGCACTCAAACCTAGAATGTAGGTCCCTTCACTCATCCAAATGCCTGAATCTCTGAATCAAACACTCGGCTTCTCTGCAGACTCATCTGGTTGGCCAGGCCTGGAAATTCTCTGTCATGCTTGCTTCTACCCTCTTCCTGTACAATCACCAGGCCCAGCAGAATCTGTCTCAGAGCAACTTTTCTCACACGTCCCCTTCTTTCCATCACCTCTGCCACCAAGTCTCTGGGCCCACCCTCCTCATTTCACACACGGTCGATTTGCAACAGCCTCCTAACTGGGCTCTCTGCCACCAGACTCTTCCCTCGCCAGCCTACGTCGTCATACCCAAGCTGCCCCTGGGAAGTCCCTCAGCTTCCATCCCTGTCCTCTCCTCTGCCCACAGCCCCATCCTAAGCTCCTGGTATTGGAGGCCCCACACTGTGGAGGGTGTAGACTCTGCACACATCTTTTCTGTGCCTCAGTCTCCTCTTCTGTAAAATGAGGGATAGGATCCGTTTGCAGGGTTGTTTGAAGGTGTCAATGAGAAAAATGCACATAAAGCATAAGCCCATAATAAACCTCAGCCATTACTGATGTTGTAACTTCTCCCAGCACCATTCCACAGAAGGCATTCATCTCCTGGGGTCCCCTCCTCCTCCCCAACCCTTCCTCTCATCCTCGCTGAGTGGTGCTTCTTCAGGTAAGACAACTCCACGGTGGTTAAGATGACAAGCTGGCCTGTTCTAGCTTGGACAAGTTACTCAGCCTTTTTGTGCCTCAATTTTCTCCTCTGTAAAGTGGACATAAAATGAATACTTACGTCATAGAATTTGTGTGATAAATAAAACGATCCATGTAAGGGCTTAGCATAGTGCCCGGAACACAGAAAACACTTAATAAGTGTTCACTGTTATTACCATCACTATTGTGTTACCCAAGACACAGGGTTTCAGAATACCCAAGCTCACCTTAGCCTTCAAAGATGCCAGAAGTTTCCTTAGGTTTGTTTTCAGGAACAGTGCTTCCATCTGGATGCCCCTGTGTCTCCCACAGTCACAGAATCACTACCCACAGCCCCGGGCAGCTAAGCAGTGCCCTATTGGGTTGCCTGGTAGTAGCCAGGAGTGGGACTGAGCTTCCCCGTTCCCATTAGTTCTTAGGCACTTTCTGGGAAGGGCTTGCCTCCCCCAGAGATTGGGAGCCACCTCTCAGCCAAGGTGAGGCCAGGACAGGTGTCTCTCAGCTTACAAGTTGAGAGGAGTTTTCACTGGAGAGAAGGGGTAAACTGGTCTGAAAAGATAGAAAGGATAGTTCAGCTCAGTTCAGCTCCCCTTGGAGGTCAGGAGGAGCAGAGCCCCCAATTCCCTCCAGCAAGAACAAGCTCTTTCCCCCGCTACACCCTTCCCTGCCCTCCAGCGTTTTCCAAGCAGCAGTTGATGAACCTCTCCTGTGTGATCCTTTCCAGCAGGAATTAATAAGGGTGATTGACATAGAGGATAGATACGGACAGGAGGAGCGGCGTGAGCCACCTCTCCCTTCTTAAAACAGATTGGCGAGAACCCACCCCTCCTTTTGGCTTCGCACCCGGGTCTCCCTTAGCTGAGCCCAGTGAAGGAGGGTTGCAAGAGCTGGGAGGAGTGTGGAGGGACTGTGCCGCCTCCCACTCTCTCTCCTTGTCCACTCTCCCCCCAACATCACCCCCAGAGCCCAGCTAGGTGGTACACAGGGGTAAAGGCTGCGGAGTTTGGTTTGCGGCAGCGGGGGCTGGGCGGGGGACGGTATTGTTGGTACTCGTGATTATTTCTCTTGCTTTGGGCTGCGGGTGCGACTTCGGCATCCATGTGGAGGCCCGGCCTCCCAATTCACCCCCCCACTCCCGACCCCTCGCCAAAGCACTCCGGTCATTCTCCCAGGCCAGCCCAGCTGAGGTGCGGCTGTCCTTCTCCCAGACTCCAAACCAGACAAGGCAAGGGATCGGACCTACTCTTTTTCTTACGAAAGAAAAACACGCCGGACCTCAAAAGGGTCTAGTCTTGGCTACAGAAAGTGAAACCAGTAACCCCACCATTTAGACTTTCCGCTGGATCCAGGGGGTCTAGAGGGATGGGGCTGAGTAACAAGGTGCGTGTCACCTGTGTGTCGGGCTTGATGCGGTTGTGTGTGTGTGTTGCGGGCGTGGCGTGGTGGCCTACGGAGTGTGTGTTGCGGCTGTTGGCGTCTGGGAGGGAGTGTGTTGCGTCTCTGTGAGCCCGTGCACGCACCCACTTCGTCGGTGCTCGCTAGGTGCTGTTCCCACTCCAGCCACGTCCTACCAGCGGCTTCCGTCTGGAGCTGGGCAATGGAGACTTGGGCGGAACGCCCTAGGTTCCGTGCGAGGGTCTGGAAAGGTCTGGAGAAACCAGATGAGCTGCCTTCGTTCCAGGCGCGCGACTTCGTTGCAGACGGGTTGGCTTCGGGCCTCCCTCCAGCTCTCCGCGCTCCCCGCGGGCATCTAGCGCGGCGTCCAGCGGTCTGTCCGGCGGACAGGCCCGGGGCTGGGACACCCGCCCGGAACTCCCAAGCCCCCAACCCGGCCGTTTCCCGCTCCCGCACCGGGCTGGGGCCAAGGCCAGCCAAATGGCTCTCCCGTCGCGGATGGCGGCGCCTCTAACGCATCTTCAAAAGGGCCGCCCCATTTTTTGTTAACTGTTTTCTTTTTTGGAGGGCAGGGAGTTATTCGGTCCAAGAGTGGTTCACGGTATTGTTTTTAATGAATTTGGTGACTTCGTATATGTGTGTACTTTAAATGTCCCAGTCAAACCCCAACAGAAGATTTTTCCCGGAGCGGGAGTGAAATTTGGAAATAAAACAGAGACACGAGGAAAGTGACTGAGGCCCGAGACTGCCGGAGAACTCAGGGCACAGCCCTCCTGCCGAGCGGGGCTGGGATCTCTGGGCGGCGCTGACCCCATGGTCTCCCCCTCCCCCTTCCCGGGAACTTCTCCCAGGTGATCTGGAAAATGAGGCCGGGACGCCAATCACTGAGAAAGCTCTCAGGAGCGTGGAGGTAAGCGCACCCGGAGCGCGGCGGGGCTGGCAGGAGCCAGCCCGCCGGCCAGCCCACGCTCATTCACTGCTCCACCACAAAGAAGAGACAATAACTCATGCACATTTCAGCAAAAGTCAAATCCCTGTGTGTGGCGGGGCACGCGGGCCCCTACAGACTTCCTCTTCCCCTCGCGGGCCTCACCGAGAGTGGGGGCTTTAACCACCTCGCTCCCCGCCCAGCGGAGGGAGGATTTTTCATCCCCCTTCCCTTCCCTGCCAAATCGGATTATTCAGTTTCCCCAAACCGAGTTACTACGAAAGCTCCGGCAAGTACGACTTAAATTCCACGGAGAACAGACGAAATTAAAATTTCGTTTGGGGTCCATGGGTGGGATGGAGGAAAAAGGGAGCTGCTAATCCCGCAATGGCGGCCTCGGGCCGGGTCGTGATGGGAACCAAGCCCCAGGGCAGGTCCACGCAGGGGCTGCGTGGAGGGCCTGCATCAGGCTGCAGACCCCCGGCGCCCGGCTCCCGTGGCATGCACGCCCCTTTGCCCCCGAACGCGGGCGCGCCGTGTGGTACCGAGTTCAGGAACTGCGCGGCGAGTACTGTACTCATCAGGTGTTTGGGGGTGTTTTCGAGGAGGGGGCATTCTGTTGGATGGAGTTCCCGGCGTCTGGGCAGAGTCCGAGCTCGGGGGACTGCGAGTGAAGCATAAATCCCACCGCCGAGGGCGCTTATTCTGCGCCAAGAATCAAAAGCGCATCGGGTGGGATTGTTTGCCGGGCAACTGCGAAGAGCCTGCAAGCCACCGTGCACCGCGCGGATCGTTCGTGTCCACTCACCGAGGCTTGGCTGACTCCCCAGCCCTCAGGGTTGCCGTGTCCCCCAGCCAGGACCCTGATGTCGGCTCCCAGGCCCTCACTTCGGTGCTGGAGTTCTCCAAGCGAGCCCCTGTCACTAAGGCAGAGGACCTGCGTGAGAAAGAGTTGGGAGAGCCACTTCTGGCTTTTGTGACAAGCAGGGGCTGGAGTACGGGTGGTGACAGGAGAGTTAGTTCATGTGTTTTGCCTGCCTGCCTTCCTCCCCTCCTCCAACTCCTCCTCCTCCTTCATCTTGGTTTTATTAGGTTTCTAGATTTTGGTTTTTGCAATTTATTCTAAAGCAAATGACAATGGCTTGGAGGTCTTAAGCGCAGCTTCATTTTAGTGGATAAAATGAGTCTCAGAGACTGGACATGGCTGACCCAGGCTATCACAGCCAGCTGCGGGTTCGTAGCTGAGCTGGGATGGGAATCCAGGCCTCAGGCCTCTCAGGCTGGCCCTCCCTCCCTTCTCATCAAACACAGATTTACAGCCCTTCCTAGCCGGTGCCTATCCCTTCCACCTTTCCCCATCCCTTCCATATCTCCACAGTCTCCCTCCAGGCTTCAAAGCTGTGGCGCTGGTCAGAGGGGACACCTCCATGGGGATTCCACATCTGAGACCAGGAAGCTTCCTAAAGATGTTTCCCAGTTTCTAAGCCCCACAGCCTCCAGCACGTGGGAAGAGGGAGGTGGTGATGAAAGTAGAGATTTCCTTGTTTGTAAACTGGGGATAATAACAGTAGCCACTTCACAGATTTCTGGTGAAGATGCACAGGGCTTGGATGTTGTGAATACTTCATAAATTCTAAAGGACTGCAGGATGTTGCCTACTGCTGCATGGAGCTGCATGAGCTCAGCAAAGGCCCCTGAGAGCCTAGGAGAAGCTCTCACTATGAGTCCCAATGAATCCCCTGGCTTCAGAGAATGCCCAAAGTCACTGCTTCAGGGGCCTCTGGGGAAGCTGCCCTTGCCCTTTCTTACTAGATCTTGCAAGGGAAGGACTCCTGAATACATGGGCCTGCAACCCAAACTCTAAGTTCCACCTCAAAAGCACCTCCTTTGTGAAAGCTTCTCGGACAGCCATGCATGCATGCTCCGTTTCTGTCATGTCTGACTGTACGACCCCATGGACTGTATAGCCTGTCAGGCTCCTCTGCCCATGGCATTTCCCAGGCAAGAAGACTGGGGTGGGTTGCCATTTCCCTTTCCAGGGGATCTTCCCTACCCAGGGATCAACCCATGTTTCCTGCATTGGCAGGCAGATTCTTTACCACTGAGCCACCAGGAGCCTCAAAGAACATTTTTCTCCTTTGGTGTGAACTGAGATGCCATCCCTGGAGCCTGGTACTGTTGTGTGGCTGCCTCTCTCCAGAGGAAGATGATGGTGGCAAGAAGTTTTGGAAGGCTATATCCCTGTAAGTTCTTAGCCCCGGTTCTAAGGAAGTGGTGAGGGCGTAGCTGGAATTGGGTAAGAAAAGGGGAAAGGAGGTTCCATATGGAAATTGCATTTCTCAACCATGCAAACCCTGTTGGATGAGAGGGAAGTGGGTCCCAGATCTCCAAAGGAGGGGACTCCCTCACAGAGCTCCTTCTCTTGATGCTCCAAGACTTCAGGTGAGAAAACCCAGAGCCAAGTGTCAGAGGAGTGTTTTCTCAGCACAATTCATCTCCCTACATTGCAACGGCGCATCATCTGGAAACTGACTTGCTCTTCCTTCCCTCAGGACAACTGACTGCAAACTTTTTCCAATTTTTTGGTTTATCCTGGCCACCCCTGTTGTGCCTGCCTTCTCTTCCTTTTCTAAGCTTCCCTCTTCTTCCAGTTGTTGTCCTCTCCTACCCCCCAATTGTAAGACCGCTGCCTTCACTCTGTACCCTGATAGAGCACACACATGTGTACAAACATGAATTGTTTGCACACTCAAATGACAGAGGCTTTGTATATGGATATGCTGGGGAATCTGTGAGGACCGACAGGCTTGGTGTGTAACTGTCTCACCCCTAACACGAAGCAGCTTAGATGTGTGTGGACTGGTGTGTCTCATAGGATGGGTACAAGTATATAAATATTTATATGCTTGGGTTTTCTTTATTTTAGAGTGTGCACCATCAATTAGACTTGTATAGTTGTGGGTCTGTGTGAGAGACAACCACAGTGCTTTTATTTAGGGTATTGCTATTCATCTTTGGGTGTGTAGATGTGTACACATCACAGCATATACTCTGTATTTGCCGATCCATAAATGAACCTCTGTTCGTGGAGGGATGCTAATGTGAACATCCGTGTAGACACCGGTGTGCTGGTATACGCCAGTGTATCTGTTGTATTTGAATAGAGTCCCTGTGAAGTTGTATACTTGTGGCCACAGAGACTCCAGCCCAGCAAGGTCTTGGATACTATTTAGGGGCAGGCCCTGTACACAGGCTGGAAGATGAGGCCACGAACCTGGCTTGCCGTGTTCCCAGCACCCGGCAGGGAATTCCCTCCGAGGAGCAGCCATCAAACAGGACTCGCTTCCCACTCCCAGATTTTGTCCAGCTTCGTGCGAGGCTGAATCCTCACGCGGCGCCAGGAAAGGCGGGGCGCCGCACTGGCTGAAGCCCAGACGGCAGATCCCTCCTTGGGCCTCGGGGGCCTGCAGGAGCTGCGGTGTCGCAACCGAACCCGGGCCCCTGCCGGAAGCGGAAGCGAGGACAGGGCGGGGTGCGGGGGGTGCGGTGGCGGTGAGACGCAATCGCGGCGGTCGCGGCGTGCCTGGCCCAGGGCGCCCCGCGGGGGCGTGCGCGCTGCGCGCGTGCTGGGCCGGCTGGGCGCCGGGCGGCACCTCCTCAGACCCGGCGTGTTTACCAACATACTGCCGGCGCTCGGCAGCCATGCATTCCGACGCGCTGAATAAGCTGCGGGACTGGCGGGCTTGGTCCGTAGCGGCAGGGTCATAACCGCCGCACAGATCCCCCAGAGCCAGAGAGCGTGACCGCAGGTTCCTTTCGCCCCCGCAGCCACAGCGCCTCCGCTAAGGCACTGCTCCCCTCGGCCCTTGGGCATTGCCGCCCTGTCGACTTCCTTGCCTTTGTGCCGTTATGACCAGACTGCCCCAATCGTCCTGCAACCCAGCACCTCTCTGCAGCGGATCCCGAGACAGCCGTGCATAGAGAGTTCGCACCGCTCGCCTCCCATCTCCTGGTTCTGAATTTCCCTACCCTGGGCTGCCCCGGGGGCGGGGGTGGGAGCGGGGCGGGGAGGTGAGGGGAAGGCCCCGGCTGCAGGCCTCCGTGAGGTCACCGCGTGTGGTAGCCAATCCGCTGCGTTTAAGTGGGCGGGGACCCCGTCGGGTCCCGGGAACCGAACCCTAGAGCCAGCCGAGTGGGGGCCCCATGGATTTAGGGGGGAGGGGAAAAGTCATGGGGGACACCCTCCCCCCCGAACCCCTTTCCCAGGCGCCGGCTTTCCGCTGATGAGGCTCAGAGAGACACTTTCCCCGGGATAAGTTGTGGGGAAGGCTGGTTGAGGGGCTCATCCGCCCCCAACGCCTGAGGCTCGGAAAAGAGAGTTGGCGGAGGGAGCGGACTCCTTGCCCGGCCATGGCCTAGGCCCTCGGGCCCCGGCCCCGGCCGCAATGACCTCTTTGCCCTGCCCCCTCCCTGGCCCGGACGCCTCCAAAGCCGTCTTCCCGGACATCGCCCCCGTGCCATCGGTAGTGGCTGCCTACCAGCTTGGCCTGTCCCCCGTAACCGCAGCCGCCCCCGATTTGCCCTATTCTGGGCCGTATGGCCACCTTCTGCCCTATCCCTACAGCGGGCCGGCGATCCCCGGAGACTCCTACCTGCCCTGCCAGCTATCCACCGCGCCATCTCAGCCGGCTCATCAAGAGCGGGAGACAGGTAAGTCCCGCCGCGGCGGCTCTGCCCACCTCTGGGTCCGGTTCCAGTGAGCCCCCAAACTTCGCCCTCGCCTGGTTGGGCGCAGCTGGCGGGATTCAGACCTCATTCAGATTCCAAGAGATCTGGGGGTGGGGGGAGGGCGAAGGGATGGGGCGGGAGACAGGGAGGAGGGGCGGGGGTGAGCTGATCTAGGTCTCTTTTCAAGACCGACCTGGTTTCGATTTGCAGTGTGTGAAGCCGGGTGGCTGGGCTCCCTACCCCACCCCCTGGGGCAGCAGGGTTGTGTACCTACTTGTAACGGAAAACTGAAACAATCCAGATGTGGGTGTAGGTGCCCAGCCTCTCCCCTAGGATTCTCTCCATCCTGCACCCCTCCTCTCTTCACTGTCGCCCCTCTCCCAGTTCTTATTTCAGAAAGCAGTGCTCAAGCCAAAGCCCGATATCTAGAAATCAGGTCCCAGCTGGAAGGCAGTAGAACTGGGGGCATATTCTGGGGCCCTTCCCCTTCTCCCCAGCCTGTTGCCTGGATGTGTCAGACAGAGACCATACACTGACCTGGTAGAGTCAGGGGCTAAGACCCTACTACCCATCATTGTAAGAATGTAGCCACAGGCGGGTCAGGCAGACTGGTAGTAGATCTCAGCCTTCCAGCCAAAGAACTGGCCATTCCTGTTATCTACACCCCTTGCCTTTGGGGTAGGTTAAGCCCCAGTTCCATTGCCTGGAGCAACTTTGTGCTCACTGGGTGGCCTCAAGCTAGGGAACTGGCCTGTCTTTCTGGTCCTAGCCTTGCACAGGGCTGTACCCATGCAACACAACACAGACATCCTTCTGTACTGGCTTGAGTTTAGAGCTTAGTTCCCCTGCACTCCCTACCCCCACCAAATTGCCCCCACAACTGTCTTTGGCACAGTTTCCTCCAAGGATGCACACTCACTTAGTGACTTAGCTGGAGTCAGCCCAGGACCAAGATGTCTCCCTCCCTTTCCTTGTTGCTCTGCTGAAACACATGACCTCATAAACGTCAGAGCCAGGAATGACCCTGGAGATTCAGGAGCTCAACCTTCTTGATGTACAGATGAGCAAACTGAGGTCCAAAGAAAGAGTGTGAATGAATCAAGGACACAGCCTGTTTTTCAGGCTTGGCCCTTGCAAATTGGCTTTCATGCATGAAGCCAGAAAAGAGGATTTTAGGGAACTTCCTCAAAGCTCCCCCAAAGTTAACTGCCTTCTGTTCCAAAACTGGAGCTGCTGCTTTTCTGCTGCTGCGTCTGTGGTTGGAGGAGGAGCAGCTGAGGGTGGGGGGGCGGGGGTGTTCTACCAATGATCTGGTTTCTAAAAAACCGAATCCCTTGGTCTCTTCTCTTCAGTATATGCTAATGTGGTACATTTGTGTGTGCCTGTGTGTCTGTTTAGTGGGATAGGAATAAGTTAACCCTGTCCTTAAGAGAAATCTTGGAATCGCGGTTGGTAATTTCAGTCCTGTCTCACCTTCCCTTTTCTTGGTTTAAGGACTAAAGAGTGGAGAGTTCCTTTTCTTTACAAAGTTTCCCCGGATCCAACGAAAACCTCACTGAACCTGAGGGATTTGGCTCACTCTAGATTAAATGATTGGGGTGTGAGAGAGGACTTGCGAGGGTCTTCCTTTTGCCCCCCTTTTGTTCACCCCTGCCTCAGGGAGAGGTTTGGCTCTAAGTGAGCTGTGTGCCACCGCCCCGATGAGCAGGCGGGTGCTGCGCTGCCTCGAGGGAGGCCCTTGCGCTCCCGAATTGCGACCTGGGCAGATTCGTCCTGACTTGCTGCAACTGGTGTGGAGAAAGCAGCAGTGGGGAAAGAAACTAGGAGTGGGGTCTGCTGGGAGAATTAGGGTGAGGAGGGCGTTGAGAGTTTCGCAGCTGAAGCAGGCTTCCTGCTGTCTCTGCCTCAGAGTTCGAACTGTTCAGTTTTTGCAGCCCAAGAGGCGCGGGTGGTCGCTCAGTGGCCGGCCCGGGGCGGCGAGCGGCGGGGTTGAACCAGGAGAGGCCCGACGGGCGCGGGCGGGAGCGGAAACCCAACGGTTTTTCTGGGAATTGGCTGAAGCGGGGGTCCAGGGGGGTGGATCTGAGAAGCCCGTAGCGCCGGAGACCACGGGTGAGGGATGCGGGGGAGGTGAAGGCACGGGGTCACCGCGGCCGGACGAGGGCGGGGGACCTGAAGTGTGGGTGTGGTGAGCCCAAACGGAGGAAGAATTCGGGGGCGGGGCGGTGGGAGACGCGGTCGGACCCCCTCTGCGTCTAGGCACCCGGGGCCCAGGGCTCGGTCCGCTGAGCTTGGCGGCGGGCAACGAACCCTAAGCCCGTGGACATTTCGGCCGCTCCGTCCATCCCAGCCCTGCCCTTTGCACGAACGGTCTCGAAGTCCCGGTAGGGTGGCGCAGGGTGGGACGCTCGAATCAGAAGAGGGGAACCCCTTGCCCTCCCCATCCCAGGGCCAAGCTGTGACCCGACCGAGGTTCCTCGAGGGGCTGAACGGGAAGGCAGAAGCTGGCCGCATCTCCCGCGGCGGCACCGCAGCGCGATCCCGGAGCCGCCCCGAGGGCCTGCGCTCTCCGAACCCCGGTCACTTTGCGTGCCAATCGGGAACCACTCTGTGAGTGCAGCCGGGCGGAGGAGGGGGCAGCCTTGCACTAACCGGCTTCTAGGGCCCCTGAAAGCCTACTCTTCCAGCCAGCCGGCCTTGGGGGAGGGAAGAGATGTCAGTTTTCCTGGAGGGCGTGCCTCAGGAGAAGGAGGCCCTTACAATACGGGAGGTGATGGCAAAGCCTGGGGCACTTTCCATACTCTGATGCTGGGAGGACTGCGCATCCTGGCGTTCAAGGCCCACTCTTGTCTGGCCCCTCCGACCACCCGTCTTCCGGCAGCGGGGAGGCTGCCACGCAGACACTGACCCTGGCCTCGGCCTCTGAACAGTGCGTCTGAGTTCTCTCCGCCCGGAATGCCCTTCCCTCGTCCTCTCCAGCCTCGCCCCAGCCCTCTGCCCCGCCCCGCCCCAAGCTGGCGCCACCACGCGCGGCTGAACTCTGCCCTCCCGCCGCGGGGCGCCGCCCCTGCCCTCGCTGCGGCTCTTGGCGCTGTTCTCTTAGGGTCGTTGGACCGTTGCGAGTAGGAGCTCCCTGAGGGCAAGAGCTGCGGCTGGTCCCACCCGGCACGCAGTGGACGTGGGGTTTGAAAGGAGGGTGAGCGCAAGGTAGAGCAGGGCCGAGCCCGGTGCCTGAGCTTTTGCTAATTCGTGGCCGGAATGCAAACGAGACGCAGCTAAGCAGTGAGACGGCGCGTCCGCCCCTCTATCCGTGCACACACCGTCTCGCGCCGCCCCCCAGACTCGGAGAAGCCGCCGCTGTCCCCGGAGCCCCCGGAGCGGCGCCCACAGGCCTCGACCAAGAAGCTCCGGAAGCCGAGGACCATCTACTCGAGTCTGCAGCTGCAACACCTGAACCAGCGTTTCCAGCACACGCAGTACCTGGCGCTGCCCGAGAGGGCCCAGCTGGCCGCGCAGCTCGGCCTCACCCAGACGCAGGTGGGGCCAGTCCCATCCTCCACCAACCTTCCCCAAGTGTGTTCCCTGGGAACTCACCCTCAGGTGTGAATGACTGATGAGTCCCCAGCCTTATTTTCACAGTTCCCTTAGCTGGCCGCGAGTAGACTAGGGAAGTGTGTTAAAAAGGGTGGGGGGTAGGAGGGGATGGGGGATGTAAAAGGGGTGGGGCGATTCAGGGCGTATAAGAGGGTACCCAGACTGGGAGAACTGGATACTAACTCAGAGGCAGGAATTCAGGGCCTTCAGGGGCTTTGGAGGCCTGGAGCCAATGTTCCCAACATCTGCTCTTCTCCCAGGATGAGTGACTCCCTCTTGCTGGTCACTCCTCCTGATCTTCCGTTGTTCCCCCTTTTCTCTGCATAGGTAAAGATCTGGTTTCAGAACAAACGCTCCAAGTATAAGAAGCTCCTGAAGCAGAACTCTGGGGGACAGGAAGGGGCCTTCTCTGGGAGGTCCCCCTCCCTGTCTCCCTGTTCACCTCTTCCAGCCTTCTGGGATCTACCCAAGGCAGGGGTCCTGCCCACCGGTGGCTATGGCAACAGCTTTGGAGCGTGGTATCAGCATCACTCCCCAGATGTCCTAGCTCCACCTCAGATGATGTGAGTCTGAGGAGCAGCAGGTCAGGCCCCAGCCTCCTACAGAGCCCAGGCAGGACCCAGCCCACCTGCACCCTCTCTGGGCTGGGAGGAAACCAGATACAGATGGGTGTTCTCAGGAGGATGAGGAGCTAGAGGAGGAAGAGGATGGGGTGGTGAGTCTTTTCCTCCTTGCCTCATAATTCAAATAGCCTTAGCCTCTGCCGCACCCCCACCCAGGACTGGACACTTTGCCTCCCGTCAGAGGCTCTGGAAAAAAACTTATTGGCTGGAGTTCAGACTTCCCACGACCCCTAGTCTTGTCACTCCTTCTTGAAATGACTGCAGTCCGACTACAGTCTGGGGTTCAACCAGCAACAAACACTGAGTGTTTTTTCTCTTTGTGTGCCCTGGGCCTTACCCAGCCCATTGAGGTGGACAGAAGCGGACATCCAGAGTTTTCAAGTTGACCACCACTGAGACACACCCACTGATTTTTCTAGATTTTTTTTACCCCCATAACTGATACATCTATTTACCATCCTGTGAAGAAGATGGGATACCAAAAATGTGGACTTTTGTGGACCTATGGGTAATTTTTGCACCTTTCCTAAGAAAGCTCCTCTTTCCCCCATATCTTCTCACTTTGAGTAGATAATGGATCCAATTATCCATCAAGTTCAACAAGTATTTATTAAGAGTCTGATTCCCATCCCGAATACCTAAACAAATCCACATGCATGCACTCTCTGGAACTCAGTAGTGTAAAACTTTGTGGAGAATAGGGACAAACAGATTCTTGGATGTTTAAGTAGAGATGTCCCAAACAGCTGGGGTGAACCTAGCAATTCAGCTCCTCATAGCCAACTCACCCCAAAGGAACTGCTTGTATTTCTATCCAATCTGACTAGCAGCACTCCCCCTGCAAGCTCTCAGCATCCCCCATATGATGAACATCCAGAAATTAAAGTTTGTAACAGAAACCCAGGCCTTGGCTGAGGTCTGTTCATGTTCTGACTTCTAGAGCTGATTGCTCAGCTTTCTCTTCTCTCCCAGCTGGCTCTTTCAGCACTGAACTAGAGGCACTGAGTCCTCTACCTCTACCTGGCTATCTGGTTCCAGCTCTGGAATGTTCTAATAATGTCCACATTTTCAGACAAACCAGTGTGAAACCAGATGCTACTACTGGGAATGATCAAAGTCTGAGTGATCATTATAGCAGATGCTCTCCTGGCCTAGTTCTGGAGGGAACCGGATACATCTCCGTGTCCACGTTGAGTCCAGGGAGAGTTCCTGCTCACCTTGGGAGAGGACACACTCACTGAGCCAGTCCAGTTCTCCTCTGGGAGAAGTGTCTCTTGAGGGGTGGAAAGGCCCAAACTCACCTAGTGGAAAGGGGAGCAGGAGGGAGAGGAGAAGGAAAACCCTGGAAGGAACTGGACTTCTCCATCTAGACATGTAAAGAGCCCCTGTTCTGTGTTAGGTCCTAGGTATATCAAGGTGACTGAGGCAGTCCCTGTGGGCTAACAGGGAGCTAGAGAATGACCAGCCACTTGTCTAGTAAGTGCCAGGCTAGGGAAGTACAGGGGACAGTGAGTGCATAGTACAAACTCTCTCTCTCTAGCAGGGAGTTGAGGACAGGAGGTGGCAAATAATTCAGGGAATCCAGTCCAGTCTGGCCCAAGGCCTTGGAGGAGGGACCTCCAATGCCAGGCTAGAAGCTCCCAAGTCAGACTTCCCTCTTACTACCTAAACCTTTTCCCTAGCAAGCTGGAAAGCCCACCCAGGCACTTCACGCCAACCCAGACTGGATAGAGACAAGCCCAAGCTGGAGTATTATGTAGGGGAGGCAGTGGGAGGCCCCCGCCTCAGGAGGCCTGCAGTCAATCCCTCCGAGGCCCTGAGGGGCCACCCCCTACTCCCCAAAACACACATGGAGTGGTCTTCTGGGGGTGACAGATGGCACAGGGTGGACCAAAGCCAAGGTCCAGGAGAAGAGACCCCTGCTCCCTCCACATTGACACCTCCTGCGCCTGGCCACCAACCCCCATTTCCACTGGCTTCTGGTGGCCCCGGCCCCAGGTTCCTCCTCTGGGTCTTCACTGAGGCCACAGGTCCTTAGGGCAGCTGTTCCCCGCCACAGCACGTTGCTGCACTCTTCTTTCCACAGCCCTGAGATAACATCTACCGCCCCATCTAGGAAAGCCTCCAAAGGCGAGATTAATTGGACAGCCCTACACGAGTCGCATCGTTAAAACAACAGCCTAAGTTGTAAAGTCAAGTAGCAGGAGTATAATTACTCTTCCAGCCAGAGGCCAGCTGAGCTGACAGTGCCCCCCTCCCTTTCCAGCGGAAACAGGAATCCTTGTCCACTTTGGAGCTGGTCCAGTTTCCCTGGGCTCCTAACAGCTGATGGGATTGGACCTCAGTGGGAGAGGCACCCCCTTCTCTTCCCACAAACCACTGGAGCTGCAGGAAGGGAGCCTGGGGTTCCTTTCTGTGCAGAAACCTCTCTGGGAAAATTGGGTCATTAAGGGGGAGGGGGGAACACTATAGAATGGTTTAGAACTGGAGTTTTGGCCTCCAAAGAGTCCTGCTCTGCTGTGTGACTTTTGGAAAGTTGCTTAACCTCTCTTTCAGCCTCCTCTTCCTTCTCCCAAGATGGGAACTTTAATAGGACCTGCTTCCCAGTGTGGTTGTGATGTTGAAAAGAGATAGTGCTTGTAACATGTTTGACATGGTGCCTGGAACATAGTAAGCACTCATTAATAATAAATGGTGTTTATAGCTGCTGTATGTATTGAAGAGGAGGGGTCACAGCGAGGCTGAGTTCATACTGCCACTGCCATCCATTCAGAGCAGGCAGGAGAAAGGGGGCTGAAGACTAGAGAATTCCACACGTCCTGGATCAGCACCCCTGAGAGCCAGACACAGGCAAGGTCTTAAATGTAGAAGCACCAGCAGCTGTGCCTAGAGCTCACTCTCTCAGTTGCATGGGTCTCAGCCACAAGAAAACTGACTTGGGGCTGTTCTTCCCTCTCCCCCAAGGCTATTTTAAGACATGTTCCCCATCTCTCCCCCAACAAAATGAGATTCAATTAATTCAATTAAAGCAATTTGGGGAGCAGCTCCTGAAGGCTTGCAATGTGAGATAATTACAAGTAATTTGCTGCTGTGAAGAGAAAAAGGGCACACGGGGTCTGGCGGAAAAGGAGTTAGCCCCCTCCCCACCAAGCACACACAGATCTAGAGGGATTCCACACTGCCATCTGAACTGCCCTCCCATTGGCCAAATTACTTGCAGGTGGGAAGAGGGAGCTTGTGTAGGTGGGAGGGGGCTGGGAAGATAGAGTGACAGATTGCTCCTCCCCCACCCCAGATCTGCCCAGCAAGATGGGGGTGGGGAGCTGGTTGTTCCCCCGACAAAAAGTCTGCATATCCCTAGCAGCTGATTACTCAGCTCCAAACCTCACTTGGGTTTGGATGCCTGAACTTGCCTCTGGGATTGTATCCAGAGTCAATGGAATGTTATCCGGGTAGCTGAGGCTTGTGTAGATGAGGCCTTAGAGATCAAGGACTTCCCCAGAATGTATAAGGGATGTCGGTAGAGAGGGGAAAGGACAGAGAGAACAAAACTTACTTCTTGCTTCCAAGCAGGTAACGATACACCCTTCTTTCTCCTCCCCTGATCTGATAATCAGCTTTCTAGCTCTGCCTGGTGTCTAACCTCAGCTCTTGCCATTGTCTCCTCTCAGCTTTCTGTCCTTGGGGCCACTGAAGCTTATTCCTTCAGAAAAGCATCTTGCAGGTGTTTCCCACCCCTAATTTTCACCTGGGATAACCCTTTCCTTGCCAGGGCTCATTTGGCCTGGAGGAAGGTGATGGTGCCAAGAGGGGGCTGCCGAGGAAGGTGGGGGAAGGCAGTGACCAAGACCAATGTGTGGGGATGGGCTTCAGGCCTCTGCAAAAACTCCTCTAACCCCCCCTTCGCCTGGGAACCTCTGTTCCAAGAGATGAGTAATGTTTTAACAGTTAGGGTGGTAAAGAAAAATTCACGGACCCCAAAGTATTTCTTTTTCATATCTTCCCCTCTCTCCCATCTGTCTCCTGGCTTCTCCCAGGTCAAGGAAGGGTGAAGAGGAGGGGCCCTTCAGTTCTAGTCTCCCCTCTCCGGTGTTTTTCCTTCACCCCTTCTCCGAGTAGCATTGCCGTTGGACCTGGGGCAGCCAGGGAGAAATTCTGGCAGCAAGTCCCTGGGCGACTGCTGTCTCTCCCCTTCCAAGATGAAGAAAGTTACAGAGAGAAAAGTGGCCGCCTCTTCATGCCTCCCCTTCTCCCTTTCCTGGCCAGCTCAGATTGCTTAAAAGCAAGGAATTAAAGTTTCTTCTACCCTAAACCTCAAAGTACAAAAGCCCCAGACAAATGCACAGAAACAGACAGATGTGAGGACCCAGGCATGGGGCCATCATAAGTACACACACTGCCGCGCAACACAGTGCGTGCACAGATAGGTGGGCACATCGGTGCACGTGGAGTGGGCAGAACCGCACACGAGACACGTGAGCCTTCCAAGGTTGTACGCGGACATATTTGGAGAAGTACACTCCAGATTACACACTCACAGAGAAAAGTATGACACAGAGGGATGAACCAAGAAGGAAATGCCCAGGGACTTAAACATATGCGGAAACAGACTGAAACATCCCCAGAAATACACAGACTAGCTTCCCTGTGTGTGAGCTTCTCCCATTCACTTCTCATTCCCATCCCCTTTTCCTGGCTGTTGATCTGTTTTCTGGGAATATTTCCCTGGTAAGCAGTTGGTGAGGGAGAGTGAATGGCTGAATGGCCACAGAATCTGATAATTTGATTATGAATTTATTTGCTTTGTTTCCTGAAGCCTTGCCTGCTTCCCTTCCCGAGCTCTAGCAAGAGCTCTCGTCCCAGCCGTTCCTGGCACATCCGGTGGCTCAGAGGTAGCCACAGATTCCAGGCCTGGCACAGGAACCCAAAGGCTGTCCTCCCAGATGGCTCCACTGAACCTTCTGCGCCCTGGCCCTGACGGCAACTCAAGGAGGAGGGGTTGCGGGGGTCACGGGGTGGTGAGGAAAGCACTGCTTGGTTTCTGCTTGCTGTATAACCTTGGGCAAGTTACACACCCCCTCTGAAGCTTAGATAATTTCCCTTCCTAAATCTCTGTGTGTCTGTGTGTGTGTGTGAGGGGTTGCTGTGTGTCTACCAGCACTTTCCACTCCAGTCTGGGGCACTGCAGCGCAGCCTGTGTCTTCTGTCAGACTGGAAGTTCTCAGAGTACAGGGCTTTGCATTTCCCATGAGACTGGATGCCTTTTCAACCCCCACAGCTTGATGTCTCATCTCTAAGGTCCTCAGCCCCACTGGCAGCCCGGGGGATGTGTCTGCCAGCCCAGGAAGGGAAAGGAGTTGGCCTCAAGCTCCTCCAAACATCAAGGTTTCTCGAGGACAGAAACTCTCACAGAGCCAGGCCTTCAGCCTCTCTGGCCCCCAAATGGAGAGATTACTTCATTTCCACTTTCTGTGGAATATATTCCTCTGAGCTTCATCTGAACCGTGCCCTTTCAAGAGTTCAGATGAGTTTTGGGTCAGATCTTTGGCGGGCCTGAGGACTTCCACTCTGGCCTTTAGCCCCCCATCCTCTCCCCCTCCCCACTTCAAGCTGATGAATAACAGGCCAAATCGTGAGGCCAGGAGCATGACATCTAGATAATCCCACTCCGATCACGAGGCTCCTTGGGGGGACCCTGCTCTGCAATCCCCTCGGGCCTGGCAGCCCATCCCTGTGATCATGTTCTCTGGCCTGTTTCACCTGGCATGTCAGGACCCGTGCTCCTTCCTCAGACTGGAGGTTGCCAGAGAGCAGGGCACCGGCTCCCCTCTCCGACTGAGGGGCTTCCCCTTCAGGGCTTCCTTTCTCTGCTGGACGCCCCCTCTCCCCAGGCCTGGTGCTCCCACTCTCTTTGGGATGGCAGACCAGGACTAAGCATGGATAGGGCCATGAGACCCTTGTCCAGGTCCTACCCCTCCCACTGCCCACCACATCTGCCACAGAGCCACCAGACCACTCCTTAGGATTGGCCCCAGGAGCTGCTTTCTCTGCCCCTGCAAGCTGGGGCCTGCTGCAGACTCCTCCTCCCAGCCCTGAAGCCACTGGGAATTCTTTGCTCCAACAGATCCTGGGGGAAACCAGACTGCGGGAGGCTGCTGACATGCCTCTGCTGGGCTCCTGTCACATTCCCCAAGCCCACGGGATCAGCTGGACCCACTGATGGAGGCTGCTCCCACCCCTGGTGACGTTCCCCTCTCCCTCCTCTCCCTCCTCTCCCCCAAGGCCTGAATCTGCCCTAGGACTCGTCCCTGCTTTCAGCTTCCTCCCACTCCCAGCCCCTTGGCAGCCCCCTCTAAACAACATGAACTATTTCCCCTGGCCCCTCGGAAAATAAAGTGTGTTTCCTTGTCCAGAGGGACTTCATGGAGCCCCTAGAATGCAGGCACTCAGCTGGGAGGCTCTGGGCAAGTCACTTTACCTCCTGGATCTTTATGTCCTCACCCGTGCAGTGGGAATAATGATCAGAATGATATCTCAGAAGGTCATGAGACAGAGCCCACCCTAGCTGTGCTGTGAAATACACCAGGTATGCCAGCATGTACGGTGACCCATTCCTTTGCCTCAGTCCTCCTCTGATCTACCAACTTACCACATAATGAAGAGTATAGTCATCCCCAGGAACAAAAAAACATAAAGAGCCAGGTGCCCAAGCTCAAGTCCAACTCTATGACCATAGGCAAGTTCCTTTTCTCTTCTTTTTTTTAAACTGAGGTAACATTGGTTTGACCGAGGATGAGATGGCTGGATGGCATCACGGACTCAATGGACGTGAGTCTGAGTGAACTCCGGGAGATGGTGATGGACAGGGAGGCCTGGCGTGCTGCGATTCATGGGGTCGCAAAGAGTCGGACACAACTGAGCGACTGAACTGAACTGAACATTGGTTTATAACATTGTGTAATTTGGGCATGTTTCCTAACCTCTCTGCACCTCGCCTTCCTCATCTGGAAAATGAAGATAATAATTAATGGCCTGTGCTTCTTAGGGTGATGAGAACTAAATGGGTTAAAACACAATAGCCTCTAAATACAATCAGGATTCAGCAAGGATTAGTTGTATTATCTCTGACTGCCAAGCAAGAAAAGCCTTTTCTGTCTCTGTCCCTGCGGGATCTTCTACAGTCATCCCTGTTCCTCTGCTGGGCTCCACCTGTGAGAACTCCAGACCAACTGTCTTCCCCAAACACCCCATGGCGACAGTGGTGGGCTGACAGCGCTGCTTTGTGTGGAGGGGAGGGAGTTGTGCAGGACACTGGCTAAAGGGTAAGGACTTCTTTCTTTTTTATTTGGAGGATAATTGCCTTACAATGTTGTATCGGCCATACAACAATACAAATCAGTCATATATATGTGTATATATATCCCCTCCCTCCTGAGCCTCCCCCCACCCCTGCCATGCCACCTCTCTAGGTCATCACAGGGGGCCAGGCTGGGCTGCTTATGTTATACAGCAGCTTCTCACTAACTCGTTTACACATGGCAGGGTATATATGTCAATGCTACTCTCTCAATTTGTCCCACCCTCTTCTTCCCCCACTGTATCCCGAAGTTTGTGATCTGTCTCTATTCCTAACAGATAGTTTCATCAGTACCATTTTTCTGGATTCCATACATATGCATTAAGATATGTTATTTTTCTCTTTCTGACTTGCTTCATTCTCTCTAACAGGCTCTAGGCGTATCCACCTCAATTCAAGTGACCCACATTCATTCCTTTTTATGGCTGAGTAATAGTCCATTGTGTATATGTACCTCATCTTCTTTATCCATTCATCTGTCAGTGGACTTTTAGGCTGATTCCCTGTCCTGGCTATTGTAAAGAGTGCTGCAATGATCATTGGAGTACATGTGTCTTTCTGAATTATGGTTTTCTCAGCATAATCCTAGTAGTGGGATTGCTGGGTCATAGGGTAGTTCGTTTTATTCCTAGTTCTTAAAGGGGTCTCCATACTGTTCTCCATAGTGGCTATATCAATTTACATTCCCACCAACAGTGCAAGAGGGTTCCCTTTCCTCCACACCCTCTCCAGCATTTACTGTTTGGAAGGGATGAGGACTTCCAACTGTGTTTCCAGGACAGCCTTCTGAGTACCCCAGACGTGAAGGTATCCGAAAGTGAGATCATCCAGAACCTGCCTGGGCCAGAATCCATTCAGAGGCAGCTGAGGTTCCTGACTTCTTCATTCGTGGATGATTACCTCTACTGTGACCCCAGAATCCCTCCTGCTAGACAAAAAAGCAGAGGGAAAAAAAAGAGATTTCTTTTACTGATGTGCATGTGTGCCAAGTTGCTTCAGTCGTGTCCAACTCTTTGCAACCCCATGGACTCCTGGTAGCCCGCCAGGCTCCTCTGTCCATGGGATTCTCCAAGCAGGAATACTGCAGTGGGTTGCCATGCCCTTCTCCAGGGGATCTTCTCAACCCAGGGATCGAACCCGGGTTTCCTGTGTCTCCTGCATTGCAGGCAGATTCTATACCACTGAGCCACTGGGGAAGTTCTCCCCCCTCCTTTACTGATACCTGATTGTATACCTAGAAAACTTAGGAGACCTCAGGGGGAAAATATTTCAGAAGTAGGAAAATATTGGTATAGTGGCTGGATATAAGATAAATATAGGATGCTGTTCTCTAGCCTTGCAATAAATATGGAAATATATTCCTGTTATATTGGAAACACAAATTAATGAAATACTGCAAGTATATAGATGTGAAGAAGCAGCTCTTTAGCTGATTAGTAACTAAAAGATTCAGGCATACCTCTGAGATATTTTGGGTTTGGTTCTACTCCATCACAATAAAAACGGATATTGCAATAAAGTGAGTCACACAAATTTTTTGGTTTCCCAGTGCATGGAAAGTTATGTTTATGCTGTACTAGAGTTGTTCACACTCTACTGTAGTCTATTAAGTGTACAATAGCATTATGTCTAAAAAAATGCACGTACCTTAATTAAAAAATAATACTGTTGGGAAAATGGTGCTAATAGACTTGCTCAACCTGAGGTTGCCATGAATCTTCAATTCGTAAAAAAAAAAAAAAAAAAAAAAGGCAGTATCTGTGAAGTGTAATAAAGTGAAGTATGACAAAACAAGGTATGCCTGTATTAAACTCCGCCCTCTTCCCTTCTGCTGGGACTAAGGCCCAGCACATGGCTCTGTCCCAGGTGGCTGTCCTTCCATTACATCTGAAGCATGGCAGACTTAGGTTGCAATCAAGAAAGGACTTTCCAAGTAGAGGGAGGAATTGTATACATGAGAACTCCCCTCGTTAGGCAAAAGGGTAAACTTTGGGCCCATGGAGGGCACCTAGCACTCCCAAAGTCAACTGAGGAGTGTCCTAACTGTACACAGACTGGTTTCATCTAGAACTGACAGGATAGTTTGTGGAGCTCCATCACTGTGCCAAGCTTTGTGTTAAGTGTTATTTAATTTCCTCAGGAACCCTGAAAGTTACATATGCTTAGCTCCATTTTTATACATGAGGAAAATGAACCTCAGAGAGGGCAAATGACTTAGCTGAAGATACATAGTAAATGTCAAAGTCAGGGTTAACGCTCAGAAATGTACATACATGTGCCTGGGTGTTTACACACGTGTCCTACTCTATGAAACACTGGTATCTCTAAGGACACAGAGCTGATCTGGGAACAAGGGGGAAAGCTAAGCCTGGCATCCTCCCTACGTTCTCCCCATTTCAATCTTAGAAGCCATGGGATGGTGAAAGGGCCACAGGCCAGGGATTCAGAAGGCTAAACTCTGAAACACATTCACTGGAGGTCTTTAGGGGAAACTGTTGAACCTCTTGAGTCTGTTTTCTCACCTGGGAAGTGGGATAATAATGGCACTGCTTTTGCCAGGCAGCTGAGAAGATTAAGTGAGACTGTGCCTGTGAAAGCTTCTGGCACAAGCCTTGTGCACAGTAGGTGCTTCATTAGCATCTTCACTGCCTGATCTTGGGAGGATCTGAGTCTGCATTTGAGAGACTTCCTTCCTTACCAGCCAAACTCCTGCTTCTTGTGGCTTTTTGCTGTCCTCAGCTTCCCATTACCCTCTCTTAGCTGAAGGCATGTCACCGCTCCCCCCTACCCAGCACCACTAATGATTCCTGAACTAAGGGCAGGCCTGACTGGTCCCAGGGGTAGGTGTGGGACCATGCCACAGGTGCCGCAGGATGTGGCCAGATGCCCTCAGTGTGCAGAGAGGGGCATGGTGCTGCTGCTGCCAATTTGCCAGGTATAAGCTGAACTGCCTGGGTTGGGAAGCACCCCCTCCCCCGTCCCAGCCAATCCTCCAGGGTGTGAATTTCGGGTCCCTGCTCACTCAGCAGACACTGCCAGTCCTGCTCACACTTGCTCCAGGAGACAACCCAGGCATTTGGGCCTTGAGGCCCCTCCCCACTCAGCCCCCTCCCCAGCTTTGCCTCCTGCCAGGGTGTCTATCCTAGCTGCCCTGGATTCCAACGTCACTCCTTCTCTCAGACAGCCCACCCTGGGGCTCAATAGACCAATCCCAAAGTCTCTCCTTTGCCAGGAGCTCTCCTAAATTCACTGCCCCTCCTTTGCTATGTGACTTTGGGCAAGACATACAGCCTCTCAGGAGACACTTCCCGATGGACGAGTAGCTGCGATGATGACCATTGAGGCTGCAGCTACTCTTAGCTCCTACGTTGCTCACCAAGCAGCTAGTGATTGGGTGCTGGGTGTTCCTCTCATTGTCTGGTTGGCCCTCAACAGCTGAGAGCGGGAGGCAGTTATCATTGCCCTCTCAGCCCCACAATCCCTCATCTAATGGGAGTGGGAGGGATTGTATGAGGGATCCCAAGGGCAGGCTTCACATATTCACCTGGGCAGTTGACGTCCACTGAAATCCTGCTCTCCAGCCAGCATGATGAGCACAGAGTGAACATACCCAAGCCCCTGTCCCCATGCTTTATATCCCAGTTCAAACCCCTACCCCCAGGGACCTTGGTATGAAAGACATCCCCATGCCCCTTGCTTTGCAGCTCAGCAACCCTCCCCGTCCCTGCCCAGTGCTCTGAGCTGGGGACAAGACAGTAAAGGTGACACATAGGCTCTGCCTCCACAGAGCTAGGACTAGGGGCCTGGAAAGAGAAGAGTCATCCAGTTAGCAGTGACTAGCAGGCTGAGTGACAAAGGAGAAAGATGGGGGCTGGGGACCTGGGCTGCAGGTCTGGGAAGGTTTCCCTGAGGACTGACTCAAGGGCTTCTGGGGCAGAGGGTCTGGGCCCCTGCAAAGAGCTGGAGGCTGGCCTTCCTGACTCCCCCAGCCTTCTCTGCCAGCCCCCCATCTGCTCCCTCTGCCCCAAGCCCCACCAAGGCCCCCATCAGCACTGTCCTCCTGCCCCTCTTCCCTGGGGCTCAGGAAACTCATCTCCAAGCACTTTTTGGCTTCTAAACCTCCCAGTCTCAGGCTGCTGGGTGGTTGGTAAACAGCTTATTAAGGTGATTAACGCTGCAATTAAAGCTGGAAAAACAGAGGCCAGGGTGCTGGCTGAAGGCTCTCCCTTCTCCTCCCCCCTTCATTCTCCCCCAGCCCTCCTCTGCCATCCCCTCCAGGCATGGTTGATGCAATTCAGCCTGACTTAGCCAACCAGAGCCCTCACCTAGGTGGGGAGGCTGCACATCAAGTGTCCGGTCTCGGTGCCTGGAATCCCCTTTCCGGCAAGGGTGGGAGCTCCGCTGGCCAGGGGAGTAGGTGGTAGTGACGGTTGCTGAGGCAGGTGGTGTGTGGAGGCTGAACTGGGGTGAAGTATCCAGGACCCTTAAAGGGAGGGGCCTCAGAGACAAGGATAGAGATCATCCTTCTCATCCATTTCCGCAAGAAAGAAGGGCATGAGCCCTCTCCTCCCAGTATAGGGGCAGGGGCTTTCTTTCTCCAGGCTCTCAGAGTCAGGATGGCTCCCAGCATGTCTGAGGGGCTGGCAAATGCCAGATCCTGACCCTTCCCTGAGCTTGGCATCCAGGGAAGTATTTAAGAACTCTCTGGGTCCATGCCATCCCTCCCTTTAGCATAAGCTCTAGCCAATTCAAGAAGCCCTCAAGGCTCCCCCACAAGTCCCCTTCCCTTGCGCCCCGTGAATCCTGGGAGGGGAGTTATTCTGCAGGTGGGATCTCCAGGGAGTATGTTCCCAGACCCCCATCTCTGCCTCTCATGCTGCCGTCCTTTTCTCAAGGCACAATTCAAATGCTGCCTCCTCTACGAAGCCTTTCCATGTTTCCTTCCCACCCGCCACCAGCTGCCCTGCCCCTTTCCTCTGACAACTCACCCAACCCCCTTGGCTGTGTCAGGTTTGCCCAGCTGGGGGCCTCTCCAGGGCAGTCCCTGCTTCTGACCCTGGAGCTCCTCACCCAGATCTGTGCCTCCTTGCCCAGGCCTCAGTCATCTGTGGCACCAGTGCCTAGAAGAGTGCGTGAAATAGAGAAGGTGCTCAGAAAACATGAGGTTGACTCACTCCTTTTTGGAGTGCACCTAGAAATGGGCAGATCAACCAAGTGGCAAGTGCAGCCAGGGGCCTGGGTCTGAACCACTGGCATTGAGGGTGGGATGGGAGTCAAGGTGGGCAGTAAGCCCCATCATCCTGTCACCATCGTCCACAGCAGCTTGGTATACTGAGCAGTACTCGCTATGTGCTGTGTACCTTGTGAAACATTTTATACACACTATCCATTTAGTCCTCTCAACAACTACCTGCTAGGCAGGTAGCATTATTCCTATGCCATAGATGAAAATACTGAGGCTTAGAAAGGTTAAAGGATTTGCTCAAGATCACACAGTCAGTGGTGGAGGCAGGATTCACCCCAGGTCAGCTGACTCCAGCGTGCACATTCCTGAATCCAGCATCAAGCTTTTCCAAGGATCAGCCCTGGGGAAGAAGCCCAGCCCCTCCCCCCACACGTCTCCCAGGGAAGAACCCAGGAAGGAAGGCTGGAGGGCTGGGGTAGGCAGAGCTACTCAGCTCTCTGACACCCTGCCCTGGGCATTGTAGTAAACTGTGCTGCAGAAAAGCCCACAAAGAGCACCCATTCTCCAGACAGACCAGCATTCAAATCCCAGCATTGCCACGTATTAGTTATGTATCTCTGGGCCGGGAAGATCTCTTGGAGTAGAAATGGCAACCCACTCCAGTATTCTTGCCTGGAAGACCCCATGGACAGAGGAGCCTGGTGGCCTACAGTTCGTGGGGTTGCAAAGCATTGGACACGACTGAGCAACTGAACATGCACATAATTATGTAACCTTGATGGAGATTGGACCTCTCAGATGAGCCTGTTTCCCCATCTGAAAAATGGGCACTATACCACCCACCTCCCAGGCTGTTTTGAGGATCCCATGTAACGTGCTTGGCACAGAATATGGGTTTAGCAAATCCAGCCCTTACTAAGGTTTGGAGAACAGTGACCCTCGGGGCAGACTGGGGTTCCCTCGCCCCCCTCTTCTTCTCTGAAGGTTGTCACGAGGCAATGGGTGTAGTCAAGAAGCACCTGGCAGAAGATGGGCTCAGCCGCCCCACCCAGGCACTCTGCCAGGTCCCCCACCTAAGCACCTGTCCCCATGGCCCCCCACGCCCCACCCTAGGCTGGCGAAGAGGGTGACCTGCTTGGCCTGGAGGTGAGGAGAGGAAGAAGGGGAGGTCAGGGGTGGGGCTGACCCTGAGAGAGGTCACCCGGGCAGTTAATCCAGCCTGACAGAGCAGGGATGAGCAGGGAGGAATTAGGAGCTTACAACATCCTTTCATCCCAAAGCAGCCCGCCAGCCAGCCTGCCCGCCCAGCCTCCCTCCTTCCTTCCTCTCTCTTTCTGCCCTTTTTTTCCCTCTCCCTCCCTTTGCTGGCAGCCCAGCCCTAATAAAATGCAGTGTCTCCAGCAAGTCTGCCCGGCTGCCGCCTCGCTGCTCCTGCCTGCACGCAGCCCTCAACCCAAACTGCTCAGCTCAGCCCCGCCTGGCAGCTGCCACTTAACCCTTGCCAGCCCGGCTGGCGTCCGTGGGCTGGAGGCCCTCCTCCCTTCCGCCAGCCTCAGGCAAGGGGGAGGGGAGGCCTATTTTCTGAGAGGCAGAAGGGTAAGGTGGAGGCTGGAGGTCCCCAGGTTCTGGAGTCCTGCAGTTCCACAGGGCCCTTATTCCTCATCCTTATTCTGCTTTGTGGCTCACAGTCGCCCCAGAAGCCTGGAAGGGTGGGGATTGTTGTTCCCATTCGACAGGTGAGAAACCGAGATTCCGACAGGGAGTTTCCAGGCTGAGCTGGGTCACTCTGGCTGCTGGATGGTGTTGCTGAGTCTCCATTCCAGACTTGTTCCAGTACAGGGCGCAGTCTCTGCGTGTGTGTGTGTGCACCTGGGTATCCTCTGATACACGCTCCTTTGGAGTGCTATTGTTCGTCTATTTGTGTGATGCTAACGTGTCTCAGGTGTGCACTCAGATCTGTGTATCTGGCCTCAGAGGACAACATGAGTCCATGTATGCGTGATGGTAGAGAGATGTGAGTCTTGGTACGTGTGTGAGAGGTGGCTTCACAGCGTGTGCATGAATCCCATCTGTGTCTCCCATCTGGGCCAAGATGTTTGCTCACGCACGCTTCCGTTCCCACTGCCCCCTCCAGCTCTGTCTCCAGAGTCTTGGAGTTGGGCAGCTGGAAGAGGAGGGGGCGGGCGGCACTGCTGGCCTAGGCTGTCCGTGAGTCAGGGCCGAAGCACTCTCTGAGAAGGTCAGTGTGGAACCCCCCTTGTCTGTTTCCATGGCCCAGCCTGGATCTCAATGGCCTGAGGTCCCTGCCAGCTGTGGGAGCAGTGGTGTTCTCCCTGCCTAAGGCCTTGCCCTCACCTCCAACTGAAAGGGACAGACAGAAGGGTGAGTGGTAAGGAAATGCCTGGGTATGGAGGCAGGGGGTTTACACAAGTATGTGTGCAAGCATGTCTGTGTGTGAGCCCAGGATCAAAGAGCAGCCCTGAGGTGACCCAGCAGCGGCAGCAGTGGAGGGCTGCTAAATCACACCGACAAGGGATGCCAAGCAGAGTGGAGTCAGGGAGCCCAAGGGCTGGGAGCCTCCATTTCCCAGACCGTGGGGCCAGCCGTGCCGTCAGGAGCATCTGTTCCCCCTGGCCAAGCCCAACTCAGCTCTTGAGCTCAGAGCCCCAGCAGTAGGTCCCCAGGGCTCTGAATCTCTTAGGAACCCCTGCTCAGAGGTCCTTCCCCACCAAACAACTTTCCTGACTCCCAGCCCTCCCCTGAGAGCTGCCTGCCTCTAGCCTCCAGTTCAAAGAGCTCAGTGGTTATTTTCTTCTTTTTTATTAATGTTATATATAAAGGTGAGTCCAATAAGAAAGCAGAAATGAGAAGGCTGGGAGAGGGTGGGAGCTGGCTTTGTTCCCATCCCCCTGGGGTAAGACTCTTTGAGATCCACCATGTCTCTCCTCACGCCTGCGCCTCCCACCAAACCCAAATCCAGCCGGAGCCCACATTTCTGTTTCTCTCAGCTCACTGCGCACAGGCAGGTATGTCCAGGAGGAAAGGGCCACATAAATAGGAAACCACAGGAGGGAGGAAGCTGCTTCTCTCTGTTGCTTTAAAAAAAAAAATACATACTATATATATAGCTAGAGTCCTCTACCCCTCCTCTTCTTCGATGTTTGACCACATCAGGGGTGGAGGAAAGTTAGCTCTGGGGGGACATCTGGGCCAGGAAGAGCCAGTGCTACCAGCCTTTCAGACAGCCACCCCCTCACCCCTAAAGGGACCGAGTTATAACACCGTGCACCTCACCCGACATTCTCTGTCTTGGCGGGAACAATCTGTTTCCAAGGCCACCGGAAAGGGGGTGTTTGGGGGTTTGTCTTTCCTGGTGTGTCTCCTTGGAGATTTGGGGTTTGGCGCCAGCTTACTGGAGGAGAGAAAGAGGTGGGAAGAGGCGGGGTGGGGGCATGGGGGTGAGCAGAGGTGCCCACGCGGGGGAGATTGGTCCTAACTGTTAACAATGCCCTTTGTCTTCCTATTTTTCAACAGCTTTTGAAACCAAAGTTGTGCAAAGTCCTGTACATGGGAGAAGAAATGGGTGGTCGGGAAGGCTGCCTGGGACCCACCCCTCCTCTTCGACCAGAGTGGGGGAGGCGAGGTGCTCCTTGAATTCTTCTCTCTAAAGCCAAAATATTAAAAGCTTCCCTCACTTGGGGCTTTTCTTTGGTGTAACCCTCAAATCTTAAATGAGGGCTAGAAGTTCAGGGCAGGGCTCGCTGAGGTCCCCACCCTGAGTCCCAGTCTCATGGTCCAACGTCTTTTTGGCAGAGGGGATGCTCAGGAAGGAGACAGCCACAGGTGGCTTGGGGGAGGATCTTGGGCCTGGCAGGTCCTGGGATCCACAGTGCCTGGTGCCCCAGCCCAAGCCTGACCTGCGCACACTCCACAGTCTCCCCAGTACCCAAGGAATCCAGTCTGGGGACTGAGTACTAAGATTTAGAATCTGGGAGGTGATGAGCCATTTGAAGCCAATCCAGGCTCTTGGAGCAGAAGGGGAACAGCTGTCCCAGCTGGAGTGGAGTGCCCAAACATCTGGAGGGGCACCCCAGTGTCTAGGCCGGGAGTGGGAGGTTCAGGGGGCATCCTTGGTCCATGTAAATTTCCTCTGGAAGCTCTTGGGTCCCTGGAAGAAGGGGCAAGGGAAGGGGGAAGGGATGTCCTTTCCCCGTGCTCCTCGATGATTCCTGAGTGTCAGCTAGGACGGAGGCGCCTTCTGCCTGGTCCCGGGGTTCCTTCGTGAGAGGTTCAGGATGGGTAGGTGCTCAGTACACAGCCCCAGGGTTGGGCGGGGGCCCTGGGGAGGCATGATGCAGGGTGGCTGGTTGAGGCGGCTGCTGCTGTAAGTGGGGTCCACTCAGGTTCTGTGCATGGTACCAGGAGTTGGTGGGGTCGTCCAGGTAGCTGGGGGAAGCACTGTACGGGAGTGGCGGGGGCAGCTGGCTGCGGGCAGGGGCTGGAGTAGAGTGGGAAGAGGTGTCCCAGAGGGCAGGTGACGGTGGTGAGTTGCAGGCCATGGAATCGCTGTTGTTGGGGCTGTGCTCCAGGGGAACCTCCCCATTCTTATAGAGCTTCTTGAATTTGGAACGGCGGTTCTGGAACCAGATTTTCACCTGCCCCAAGAAGAAAGGGGGAGCTAGTTAGCCTCTTAGAACACTGAGTGAAAACCCGTCAGGGAAGCCAGTCTGGAGAGGGATGGACCAGAACCCACTGTCACATAAGACCCAGGCAAAATCCAGGCATCCTGCCTCCAGGCCAGCATCTTTTTCTATTGGGGATAGAAATTCAGCTAGAAACTTAGGTCCAAATTCTGCTCTGCCACTTACTAAATGTGTGACTGTGGGCAAGTTACCCGACCTCTCTGGTTTTCGCTGTCCTCATCTGCAAAATGGGGACACGGGCAGCACTATTACCTACATCATAGGGTCACTATAATGCTCAAAAAAGTTAAGACAGACAAAGAACTCGAAGCAGCCAGCCATACTACTGACATAGTAAGCACTGAATAAAGGGCAGCCCAGAGGGGAGGAGGCAGTTTGCAGCATTTTGTTCACGTTAGAAACTCATAAGCAAAGGTGCACAGATACACAGAGACAAATACACACCCACATACGCATCTCCATGTGCGTGAACATACCCACTCACCACTTCACACACAGGCACCAGTCTATAAAGATACACACATGCACAGCTACACCCAGATAAACGCCCTCCAAACATGAGCTCCCATGTTCGCACACTCAGGAGCCCTTCGGGGCTGGTTAATGGGGGTGATCTGGGACTCAGGAGCAGGTGAGCCATGATCTCCAAATTTCCCTTGGGGTATCTCCCCCTCCCCCTGCCGCTCTCCACCCCATGACTGGTACAAACAATGAATCAGCTCCTCACCGGGTGACCCAGATTCCCGGCGGACCGGGCCCCACGCAGCCGCAACCCAGGCCCGCCTGTCAACACCTGTAGGGAGCCAGGCGTCTGCCACTCCTCCCCTGAGCAGTGACAGGCTGCTGGGGGCTTTAGGGACAGGCTGGGGCTGGGGGACTGCCACCTCTAAGTCCCTACCCCCCTTTGTGGGGAATCTGTTCTTGCCTCCAAGCACACAAGGGGTGGAGCATTTGGGTACTGAGCAGGAATGCAGTCTTTTGATACAAGCACACATTTTTGTACATACACTCACCACGGGGCCCAGTCAAGTACATGTGTTCATCAGTAAACACAGTGGCCCTTGAAAGGCCTTCCTCCTGAGGTGCGTATCCCACATGTACTGTGCACACGTTAGCCTGTGTGCACACAGACATGAATACACGTGTATGTACACCCCTCACACACACGCCTAGCCTGGGGTGGTGGGGAGCCCTATGCGGACTCCTAGCAGCGCCCGTCGCTGCTGGGAGCCTGTGGAAGCTGGGGATTCTGGGGTAGAGAATCTGATAGACACACTCAGTCCACACTCAGTCGCACGATTCACAAATATGCACACCTGTACACGTGCTAATGCACAAACTTCAACCGAGTTTGAGATCTGGGGGTCCTTCTACACACAGACCAGGGTTTCAAGGGCCTGCAGGCAACTTATGAGGCCATCTAGGCTCAGCGGTGCCTGGGGTATCCCGGGGTCCCGCAGGACCCCACCGAGTCCTCACGGCCTTCGACCGCCCGCCACTGACCTGCGTCTGCGTGAGGCCCAGCTGCGCGGCCAGCTCCGCGCGCTCGGGCAGCGCCAGGTACTGGGCCTTCTGGAAGCGGCGCTGCAGGGCGGCCAACTGGTAGCTGGAGTAGATCGTGCGCGGCTTTCGGACCTTCTTGGGCTTCCCGTTCACCATGCGCACCTCAGCTTCCGGCTCCTCCTTCACGGACACTGCGGGCAACGCACCGGGCGGTGGGCGACTCAGCCTCGGCCAGAGACACCGGCGCCCTCCGGAGCCCCGCGGGAGCCCCCACCCTCCGGCCCACCGACTCGTCCCGGGACTTCCTGGCGGCGCTCTCCGCCGCCGGCGCCCCGGGAGGGAGCTGCGGCCACAGAGCCTGGCCGGCGGCCGCCCACGACGCTGCGCTCCCGGGCTCCTGCTCCCCCGGTCCCGGCGCCAGCCGCCCCTGGACGCGCCCGGCCGCCGCCTCGCTCCCCCCAGTCCCTGCCGCCCGCCTGCTCGCCGCCCTCTCACAGGCTCCTCGCCGTCGTCCCTGCTCTCGCTCGCTCTTTCCTGTTCTCCCTGCCTTTTTTTGTTTTTTAGACCCTTTCTTTTAAGAATAATTTTAGATTTCAGAAAAAGTTGCGGCCACATCAGACTTCCTTTTCCTTCGCCCTTTCCTCAGATCCTTTCTTCCGTCTTTCCTTTCCCTTTGTCTCTCCATTTTTATGCCTCCACTTTATGTTTAGAAATAAAAATATTTTTATGCCTCCATTTTTCTTTTTGCCCCCGTCTCTTCACTCTCAACTGCTGCTTCCCTCCCTGTTTCCGTAATTCTGAGGGCTCTTTCTCCGTGTCGCCCTCATCTTTCTCCCCCTCCCCAGCCCAGATCCAAACTGCGGTCGCAGAACGCCCAGCGCCCGCCGCCTGCCCGGAGCCGGACGGAGAGCCGCTTGCTGAAGTGCCGGGAAAGCACCTCGATCCGGAGGCTCTCTGGCCGTCCAGGGCCCTCTCCTTCTCCGCCTCGCTCACCCGGATCCTCACCCGGGACCGACCGCAGCGTCCCGCGTGCACCACGCCCCAAAGACGCCCAGTTTCTGGACTGGAAGGTCGCCCGTCCACCCTGGGGGTCATCTAGCTCACCGTCTCTAACTTCAGACAGTGCATTTCTTAGCCGGGACGCTCCCCTAGATTTTGGCTCCAATTCCTCTCTCTCGGGGACCTCCCAGTGCCTCCCGCTCTCAGAGACCCCGCGGTCCTCACCTGGGTCCTGAGCGGGCAGCGGCTGCTCCCGGTAGGCTCCATATTGCCGGTAGGAGGTCCCGTAGGTATATTCCGACTTGGGCGAATAAGCGCCTGTGCCTCCAAGCCCGTTGAGATTGAACTGGTGGTGGTAGGTGTAGGGGTTTACGGTCTGGCCATAGGGCTGGCCCGAGTAGTAGTCGTGCTGGGGAGCGCTGTAGTAGCCCAGATCAGTGACGGAAGACTCGGGCAAGGTGGGCGAGTCCTTGGAACCCGCATGGCAGCTGAGCGAGCTGGAGATGTCGGTGAGGATGCTGCTGAGTTTGCGATCGAAGGAGCCACTCATCCTGGCGGGCGCCGTACCACCCCCGGCTGGCCTCAGCCGGAACGCCGAAGCGGGCAGGAGCTCGGGGGAGGCGGAGGAGACGAGGCGGGGTTGTGTGTCCGGAGGGCGAGGGGGGAGGGTTCCCGGCAGCGTCTCTGGGGAGGGTCGGTCGAGGGGCGCTTAGACCATCGCGGGTCTTCGGGCGGTCGCGGCGCGCCTCTCGTCGCGTCCCAAGCCACAGTCAAATGCTGCCAGCTCCGCCCGGCCAGCCGGTTATAGACTCAATAGTGGAGTCGCAGAGGGAGGCCCCAGCGCTCTGATTGGCTGCAAGTCTTGCCTTCCAGGCAAAACATGCTCTTGCGCTCTTTCGTTTCTCTCTCATTCTTTGTTGTTACTCAACACACAAACACACATACACTCACACACGTACAGGCACACTCTCTCTCTCTCTCTCACACACTCACACAGACCCCTCTGTGGATCCCTTCCCCAGCCCAGATAACCCCTCAGTGTTCCTGGAGGAAAGAGTTGGACAAGGGTATCTCTGCAAGAGTCCCCAGGTCTGTCCGTCTGTCTTTCTCTCTGCCTGTGAGTGGAAGGTGGGCTCAGGTGCCATAGAGGAGGGGAATTTGCCCGCTGGGTGTCTGTGAGGTAGGTGGTTCAAGGTATGTGGGGTGGCGGGGCAAATGATGGGCAGACAAACATGCCCAAAGTGGCAGGACCCAGGCTCATGAAAATGTTCTGTTTTTTCCTTTTCTTAATTAGAAGAAAAGAAAAAAAAATAGGTTAAAGAAAAAGTTTGAATATATATTACTATATCATTTTTACAGCAATGCAATCACAAAATGTAACTTTAAAAAATGTTTTTAATGAATGAAGGGGTCCATCAGACATAAGTGCTTCAGGCCTAAAAAAGTCATCACTGGGTCCAGGGAAGCTCCAGGAGGTGCACAGCCTGTGTGTAGTGATGTTAAATTTGTCTCCAAAAGTTTCAGAGATGACCTAGGCTTGTGGGAAAGAACATGGTCCCCATGAAGATGGGTGGGACACAGGCTGGCTCTCTGTGCTTCAGTAAGTTTGGGGGCAGATTCTGTGCTTCTGGGACTTGTAATATCCAGACAGAGTGAGCATTTTTAGAGATCAGGGGTGTGTGATGTGGGGATTCTGTGTTCTGCAGCACATACAGAGTCCACGTTCATACAAAGAATGCACTCGAGTGCAAGAGTGTGCATGTGAGAGAGTGAGCCAGTGTATATGGGAGTCTGAAAGTAGTGTGAGTGGAGGGCCATGGGATGGGGTGTCTGAGGGTGAATTTGTAGTTGTATACAGATGCACATAAAACTCTCAGCACCTTCTCAACCTCAGGTAGTTGAGAACCATGATTCTCCACTGAACCCTGTCCCCCCTAAGAAAGAGGCTCTCTTCCCTGGGGACTCCCACCTCCTAGTTCTGTCTGGCCCACAAGGCCAGCTTTCTAAGTCATCCAAACTGCTCCCAAAGCTTTAGCTCATTTATCCATTCCACTTTCGATTCTGTTCTCCGTCTTCCTCTGTTGTGGGGAGAAGGAGTCTCTTCCAAATATCAGTTCCTAGCTGCATGACAACCTTCACACAGGGCTCCGCGGTCAATTCTCCGGTCCTCTTCCCCTGCCTGACCGGGCTAACTTGTCCCAGGACGCACAGTGCCAGCGCGCCACCTTCTGGTCAGTCTTTGGCTCGCCAGCATCCCCAAGTCTTGCCCAGCCCGGAGGAGGGGTCTCTTTCGAAGACTCTGTCCGGTGGAGAAGCGTGCTTTGGAAGAGGCTCTGTGCCCTTTTCCAAAGCCAGACCGCCAGGGTAGGCTGTCAGGGTTCTCGGGGCTTTGAGAGCTGCCGTTGGCGAAGACAGAAGGCCACAGTCCGGGGTGCAAGGGGCAGGAGTGCCCGCCAGGCCCAAGTGGAGAGGCCGCGGCGTGGGAAAGGTGGGGGCGGGGGCTGGGCCTGGGGAGCGCTATCTGTCTGTCTATCTCCGCGTCCCCCCAGCGCCTATCGCCGGCCGCTCCGAGCCCGTGGCGGGGCGAGTTGCCACCCGCTCTGGATGCCCTCTGTTCTGGTGCCAAGAGGGCGCCTGGAGAGCCCGCGGCGCTGGGGGCAGGAAGGGCACTGGGCGGGGCCGGCCCCCCTCCCAGAATGGGAGCGGGGGAGGTAGGCAGGGCCTGCTTTGGAGCCCCCAGCACTCCAGAGTTGGATAAGCCCCTTCTTGGGGGTTCGTTCATTCATTCATTCACTCGTCAACAGAGACAGAGAAACGCCAAGTAAAGCAGAGACAGAAGGAAGTCTCTTACTCACACGGTCCTCAATGAAGCCTCACTCCCTTCCCTCCTTCTGGCACTCCTAAGTGAAGGAGCAGTGGGTTGGGAGCTCGGAATCCTGGAATCATGAAAGCGTGGTGGTGATGGTGGGTTATGTTAGGATAATTTCTATGCTGCATTCTGCTATGAAAACCTGAGAGTTCTAAAAGCAGATTTAAACTGCAGCGTTAAGGACTGAAGAGAGCAATTAAATCATTGTTTGGTAATGTGAAGTTAGCATCTGATCCCCCATTGCCCGTGCTCCGGGACACCAGGGACCATATCTGTTTGGTTCACTGCTATGTTCTAGATACCAAGGGCAGGTCCTGGCACACACAGCCTCAGTACTCAATAGACGTTTGATGAAGGAATAACTAGGACTCCCTAATACTGGAGAGGGGCTGAATCATCTCGGTTGGGTACGCTTGCAGGGTTAGGGAAAGGGGTGGCCTGGGGCAGGCTCCGGCATCAAGCTGTCCCACTCCAGGATAGAAGCAGCTTCCCAGATGAGGCCATGTGGCCCCAAAGGGGCCCGTCAGGCCAGCAAGACTGGAGCCACCAGCCGCTGGGCAGGCACCTGCCAGCTCAGGGTGGTGAAGTTGCCAGAGGATTCAGTGGGACCAGTGCCACTCATTGCGCCTCACCTGAGCCAACAAGATGAGCAGGTGTCAGCCTGGGCATAGTCCTGCCGCTGGTGGAGGGGTGATGGAGGGCAGACAGTCTGATGCCTCTGGGAGGCTGGCAGGAGGGAGAAGGGGCAGTGCTGGCCAATGCTTCAGAGTCCATCGCACACCCTCTCTGTGGTATGAGAACATGTTCTCTGTTGAAGCAAGCGATTCCTTAGAGCCCAAATATTATGCCACCTGGGCACTGTAGGAGCAGCTGGATTTACAGAGTGCCAGGTCTGAGGGGAGGAACTCAGGAAGGACCCAGCCGGAGGGTGAACCGGCCAGCTCCTGTTCTCTTCATTGTCTGGTGAGCTGGCGCCACCTCGTGGTCACTGTGAGGAGGCGTGTCCAGCTGCACTCTGGTAGACCTGGGAAAGCAGGGCACCTGCAGTGTTCCCCCATCACACCCAGAAGGAATGTTATCTTTACTTATTTTAGAAGCCCTATAAACACTAAATATTCACTTTTCACCATGACTTTGCCTTACTCTGCAGTTACCGCCTCTCCCTCCTCCCTCCCATCCTTATCCAGCCAGTGACTCCTTCCCTTAGGTTTCTCTTTTGTAAATCAAAAAGTGGATTATTAGATGGCCTCTGAGGTCCCTTCAATCTCTGATGTTCTAAGGTTTTGATTATAGGACTCTTGTCTCTTAAAGGGGAAATTCCCTCTATCTCCTCTCCAACTCCCTTGCAGGTGCACCCCTGGATGTTTTTCTTCTTTCTGGAGTCCTTTGTCCATCCAACAGATATTTCCTGCACTTCTGCCACATTAGGTTCTGAGAATGGAGTAGTGGACAAGGAAGACACAATGGCCTCCCCCATGGAGGTCCAGGTTTAGTGGGGGAAGTGGATATCCGTGCAGCCAGTTCCACTACAGTGAGCGAGGGATGCACTGGGACGGGGTAGCACAGGCTGGGGGCTGTAGGCGAAGCTGCTGTGGAGTCACAGCCCCAGAACACAGAGCTCCTGGGACTCTGGGGCAGGAGAGTGGGATTTATCTGGAGGCTATGGAGATTCGCTGAGAAATTTTATCCAGAATAGATTGAATTTTCATTCCAGAAGGTTTCCGCTGGTGGCTGTGTGGGGATGAATCAGAAGGACACACTTGGAGTCTGGGAGGCTGCTGCAGACGCAGAAAGGGGGAGCTGTGTCTGGGTTAAGGAAGAGGCAGCAGAGGGGAAGTGGGTGGATCTGAGAGATGGTTACAAGGTAGATGGATAGTGCTTGGTTGTGAGTGACAAGGAGAGGGAATAGCGTGGAGTTTCACCCAACTGCTGACTTCGGCAACTGAGTGGAAAGTTGAGACCATTATCTGAGGGAAAGACAACATCAGGGAAGAGGGGGTGCTTGATGAGGAAGAGCACCTGTCCTGGTTTTTTTTTAACCTTTTCATCAGAGTATTAGATTTATGCAGAAAAGTACACAAACCATAATCAATGATTTGCACAAACCAAACATGGCTTGTACCTGAGTTTATTCCCAGTGTGAGTACCAGGTTGAGAAACAACATCACCAGTGCTGGGACTTCCCTGGTGGTCCAGTGGCTAAGATTCCGAGCTCCCAAGGCAGGGGGCCTGGTTCCTTTCCTGGTCAGGGAACTGGATCCCATATGCCACAACTAAGATACAACACAGCCAAAAAAAAAACCCCAACACCAAACATTGCCAATACCTTCAGCTACAGCCTCCCAAGGTGAGCATGGTCCGAGCTCCTAGACGGCACAGGGTGTACGCCTTCATGTCTGGCTTCTTTGGCTCAACATAATGTTTGTGAAATTTATTCATATTGTTGGATGTATTTGTAGATCATTCATTTTCAGTACTGTAGGTAGGTCTTCTAGCATGAATGTGCCAACATTTATTTATCTGTTCTACTGTTGATGGGCATTTGGGTAGTTTCCAATTTGCTGCCGGGAGCATTCTTGTTCATGGGCTTTGGTGCAGATATGTACACACTGCTGTTGGACACGAGGAGTCGGATTGCAAGCCATGGTGTGGGCATGTGTTCTGCTTTAGAAAATTCTGCAAGTAGTTCTCCAGAGTGGTTTTGCCATGAACTCCATTCTGAGTCTGAGTGTTTTTGAGACATCTAGGAGGAGTTGCAGAGAAGGCAATGGCACCCCACTCCAGTACTCTTGCCTGGAAAATCCCATGGACAAAGGAGCCTGGTGGGCTGCAGTCCATGGGGTCGCTGAGAGTTGGACACGACTCAGTGCCTTCACTTTCACTTTTCACTTTCGTGCACTGGAGAAGGAAATGGCAACCCACTCCAGTGTTCTTGCCTGGAGAATCCCGGGGACGGTGGAGCCTGGTGGGCTGCCGTCTATGGGGTCGCACAGAGTCGGACATGACTGAAGCGACTTAGCAGCAGCAGCAGCAGCAGCAGGAGGAGCTGTCTAACAGGCAGTTGGCTACATGGATCGGAACCATTAGTAAAGAAGCTGGGATTGGAGACACAGATTAGGGGTTTGGGGCGTCTTGTGTAAGTGAAGTCTGATGGCGTGGGTCCGATGGTCTAGGACAGGGTGGTGGGGAGAGAACAGAGGGCCAAGGGTCTCAGGGCAGCACCTGTGACGGAGTGCACAGAGAGTGTGAGGCAATGCAGAGGGAGGTGGCCCTGAGCTTGAAGGGGGCTGGAAGAATGTTTCAAGGAGGCTGGAGTGGTCAGCAAGGTCAAACCCTACTGTGAACAGCCAGGATGGGGACTGAAATGTGCCCACAGGATGATATCTCAAAGAGGCATTTGATGATATCAGGAAGAGTGGGTTCAAGGGAAGAGAAATGTATGGCCAGCTGAAGGGTTAGTGGGAAGGAGGATGTGCAGAGAACAAGTGAAGTTTGACTCTGAAAGGAGGAGGAGTGGAGAAGGTGGTTGCTTGGGACATGGGGAGGGGTGTCTGTGTGTTTTAAGTGAGAGGAAGACTGTTTAGATGTCAATTTCAGCAGTCAGCAGGGAGGATTTAATCAAGAATGTCATCCATCAATCGATGGGAAGGGAAGAATCTGGAAGCCTGCCCAAGGGGTTAGCCTTACAGCAGGTTCCCTTCTCCACTGAGTCAAGGGAAAGATGACCCTATAAGAGCTGACTTTCACTGAGACTCAGTGCCAGGCACCGTTCAAAACGTTCTACTTAAACAAGTTTATTCACTCTGCCCACCATCCTATGAGCTGAGCACTCTCGTTTCTACCTTTTGAAAAATGGGGAAACCGACACACGGAGAAGTTAAGTACAATTTGAGACCAGGCAGTCTGTGGTCTGTGGGTTGGGCAGGCCCACTTGCAAGTTTGGGGTCAGAAGGTAATTTGATAGCATTGGGTACTAGACACAGGGCTGCTTGCTATGCCATTCTCCGTATTTTCTGGATGCTTAAAACACTTCAGAGTCAACAGAATTATTCAAGACATTTGGGGGTGGGGCTTCCCAGGTGGCTCAGTGGTAAAGATTCTGCCTGCCCTAGAGGCAGAAATGGAAATCTGCTCCAGTATGCTTGCTGGGAAAATCCCAAGGACAGAGAAGCCCGAGGGCTACAGTCCATGGGGTTGAAAGGAGTTGGACATGACTGAGTGACTGAGCAGGCAAGCACACATGTATGAATGTGTGTGCAAAGTAAGTGTGAAGTTAGCTGAGAAGGGAGATGGTGGGTGGTCCCAGAGGTTTAAGGATAGTGGAGAAAGATAAGAAAGTCCCAAACAGCAGCTGCCACGGGGACCAGGAGCAGGACTGACCAGGAGACATGGAAGACTATCCAGGGGTCCAGAGCTCTCCTACTTGTGGAGGTCATGGGGTTTCAGTGACCCTGGGAGGCATGGTGGGAGTCCCAAGTGGTGGGCTGCTCTCCGGCTGGGTTCAGTGCCAGCTGTGGGCAGATGGTAGAGTTGACCAGGGTGGAGTTTGCTTGACAGGCAAAGGAGGAGCAGACATCAGCCAGGGTTACTCAAGTAGTTTCCAGGGCACAAAAGGGTGTGCGGAGTAGAGTGACTGGCAGAAAGTGGAGGAGAGTCCAGGCTGGGGTTCCCAGGAGGTTAGAGGAAGGAAGGAGATCACGGAGGGGACGCTTTTGTGGTTGGAGTTTATTCACACTGGCGGAGGAGTGGGGTGGGGAGAAAACCCTGAATGAAGCCTGGGGCTGGGGCGGGGAGGAGGGCAAATATAAGAATCATATTAGACTTCTCAGAAACCATGCAGGCAAGCTCAGAGTGGGGTGAAATCTTTTTTAGAGTAAGGAAAGAGAAAGTAAAAACACATAGAATTTTTTTCTTTAATTAAGTGGAGTTGACTTAAAATACTGTTAGTTTCAGGTGCAT
Source organism: Capricornis sumatraensis (assembly GCF_032405125.1). Classification (NCBI taxonomy): domain Eukaryota; kingdom Metazoa; phylum Chordata; class Mammalia; order Artiodactyla; family Bovidae; genus Capricornis; species Capricornis sumatraensis. Next base: position 86,826,417 of record NC_091076.1, on the reverse strand, counting down.
AGCAAAGTGATTCAGATATACATTTTTCCAGATTATTTTCCGCTATAGATTATGAGTTCCCTGTGCTATACAGCAAACCCCTGTTGCTTATCTATTTTATGAATAGCCATTTGTATCTGTGAATTTCACACTCCTAACTTATCTCTTTCCCTCTCCTTTTCCCCTTCGGTAATCATCAGTCTGTTTTCTCTGCCACATACAACAAAGATCCAGCACAACCAAAAACAAACAAATAAATAATATTTTAAAAAGGACTTTCTCAGACAAACAAAAGTTAATGGAATTTGTTGCCAATAGACCTGTCTCTGGGAAAAAATGTTAAAAGTTCTTCAGAGAGAAGGAAAATGATAGATATAAAAAACTCAGTTCTATATATAGAAAGGCAGATCATTAGAGAAAGAATAAGTGAAAGTGAAAATCACTCAGTCATGTCCAACTCTGTGCAACCCCATGGACTGTAGCCCGCCAGGCTCCTCTGTCTATGAAATTCCCCAGGTCAGAATACTGACGTGGGTAGCCCCTCTCTTCTACAGGGGATTTTCTCAACCCTGGGATTGAACCCAAGTCTCCTGCATTAAAGGTGGATTCTTTACCATTTGAGCCACCAGGGAAGCCCAGAGAAAGAATAAATGAAGGTAAAATAAATATTTTGTTTTTATTATTCTTAATTGATCTAATAGAAAACTGTTTACATAATAATGGCAACTGCGGCTCAGCTGGTAAAGAATCCACCTGCAGTGCGGGAGACCTGGGTTCGATCCCTGGGTTGGGAAGATTCCCTGGAGAAGGGAAAGGCTACTCACTCCAGTATTCTGGCCTAGAGAATTCCGTGGATTGTATAGTCCACGGACACGACTGAGAGACTTTCACTTCACTGGCTAATTACAGATTATGGATAAATGAAATGAATCAAAACAAAGTTATAAGAAACAAGAGGGAGGAATAGGGCATATTCTGTGATGAGGTACCTGTACTAGCTGTGAAGCAAGATAGTGTTATTTGGAAATGGACTCAGATCACTTAAAATATACATCACAAAGCCTAGGGCAACCACTGAAAACATATTTAAAAGAAATATAATTGGTACGCTAAGAGAGAAGAGAAAATGTTCTATTAAAGCCAGAGAAAGTAGAGAAAAAGGGGACAGATTAAAAAAAGAAAGAGAACAAGTGCAATAAATAGCCAACAGTCACAGATATGGCAGATATTAGTCCAACTATATCAATAATCATTTAAATATGAGATGGTATAAGTACACCAATAAAGAGTAACTGATGAGTGAATTAAAAAAAACCAGCCAACTATATGTTGTTTATTTTAAAAAAGACTTTAAATATAACAATACAGTAAATTAAAAATAAAGGAATGCAGGGGAGGTAGGAGAGAGTGGGATGCACGGTGAGAGTAACATGGAAACTTACCCTACCTTATGTAAAATAGAGATTCAGTTCAGTTCAGTCACTTAGTTGTGTCCAGCTCTTTGCGACCCCATGGACTGCAGCACCCCAGGCTTCCCTGTCTGTCACCAACTCTCACAGCTTGCTCAAACTCATGTCCATTGAGTCAGTGATGCCATCCAACCATCTCATCTTGTGTCGTTCCCGTCTCCTCCTGCCTTCAATCTTTCCCAGCATCAGGGTCTTTTCTAACGAGCCAGGTCTTTGCATCTGGTGGCCAAAGTACTGAAGCTTTAGCTCAGTCCTTCCAATGAATATTCAGGGCTGATTTCCATTAGGATTTGCTGGTTGGATCTCCTTGCAATCCAAGGGACTCTCAAGAGTCTTCTCCAACACCACAGTTCAAAATCATCAATTCTTCTGCACTCAGCTTTATTTATAGTTCAATTCTCATATCCATACACAACTACTGGAGAAACCATAGCTCTGACTGGACAGACCCTTGTTGGCAAAATAATGTCTGGGCTTTTTAATATGCTGTCTATGTTGGTCATAGCTTTTCTTCCAAGAAGCAGATAGCCAATGAGAATTTGCTGTATGACTCAGGGAACCCAAACCAGGTTCTGTAACAACACAGAGGGGTGGGATGGGTAGGGGTGTGGGAGAGAGGCTAAGAGGGAGGAACATATGTATACCTAGGGCTGATGCATGTGATGTTTGGCAGAAACCAACATAATTCTGTAAAGCATTTATCCTTCAATTAAAAAATAAAAAATAGAATGGAGAAAGGTAACCATGCCAATATTAATCAAAAGAAAGCTGCTGCTGCTGCTGCTGCTAAGTTGCTTCAGTTGTGTCCGACTCTATGCAACCCCGTGGACGGCAGCCCACCAGGCTCACCTTGTCCCTGGGATTCTCCAGGCAAGAACACTGGAGTGGGTTGCTATTTCCTTCTCCAATGCATGAAAGCGAAAAGTGAAAGTGAAGTTGCTCAGTTGTGTCTGACTCTTAGTGACCTCATGGACTGCAGCCCACCAGGCTCCTCCATCCATGGGATTTTCCAGGCAAGAGTACTGGACAGTAGCTATATTAATTTCAGACAAAGCAGACTTTAGAACAAGAAAAGTTATCAGGAATAAAGAGGAGTATTATATAGTGATAAAGGAGTTAATTTTCTAAGAAGTCATAACAATATTTGATGTGTATGCACCTAACAGGTGTCAAAATATTTGGAGAAATAGACAAATTCGCTATTATATTGATGGTTGAAGACTTCAACACTCCTATATTAGTAGCTGAGATTGAATTACTAATAGGTTTGAAGAACAGCCGGCCCTGGTGGCTTAGACGGTAAAGAATCTGCCTGCAATGCAAGAGACCTTGGCTCAATCCTGGTTTGGAAAGATCCCCTGGAGAAGGCAGTGGCTACCCACTCCAGCATTCCTGCCTGGAGAATTCTATGGACAGAGAAGCCTGGCGGGTTACAGTCCACGGGGTCACAAAGAGTCCGACATGACCGAGTGACTAACACTTTCACTTTTCTTTTGAAGAACAACAGGGAGGCCAGTGTGACAGGAGAAAGAATGAGGGAAAATGGTAGCAGATGAAGTCAGAGAGGTGAAGTAGCAGAGGCGGTGGGATTATGAAAGAGATCGCAGGATATTGATTTTACTCTAAGTGAGATGAGGGGCCATTACAGAATTCTGAGCAGATGCGTGAAATAGTTTGACTTGTTTTTTGTTACAATGTGTCTCAGTTTGGATCTTTTCAAGTTTATCGTACTTGGAATTCTTTGAGCTTCTTGGATGTGTAGATTCGTGTCTTTAATACAATTTGGGATATTTTTGGATGTTGTTTCTTCAAACATGCTTTCTGTACCCATTCTATTCCTAGAACTTCCATAAAGTTGGTATGCTTGATGGTGTCTCAATGTCTCTTAGGCTCTGTTCATTTTTCTTCATTTTTTTCTTTCTGTCCTTCAGCCTGGATAATTTCAATTGACTTTTATTCCTTGACTCTTCTGCTTGCTCAGAAATACTCTTGAGCCCCTCTAGTCAGTTTTTCAAGTAGTGTATTTTTCAGCTCCAGGTTTTCTATTTGGTTCCATTTTATAATTTCTGTCTCTTTGTTAATATTCTCTGTTTGTTCATCTCTATTCTTGGTTTCCTTTAGTTCTTTATTCATGTTTTTATTTAGTCTTCGGGTATATTTTAAAACAGTTGATTTAAAGTGTTTGTCTAGTAAGTCTAATATCTACTTCCTTAGGGATAGGTAAGTTTAAGTGAAAGTCGCTCAGTCGTGTCTGACTCTTTGCAACCCCATCGACTATACAGTCCATGAAATTCTCTAGGCCAGAATACTGGAGTGGGTAGCCTTTCCCTTCAGTTTCTATCAGTTTCTTTTCCTGTGAATGGGTCATATTTTCTGTTTCTTTGTATGCTGCATTGTTGAAAAGTAAATATTTTTAATTTTATAATGTGGTAACTTTAGGAATCAGATTTTTTCTCCTCCCCAGAGTTTGCTGTTGTTGCTTGTTGAGGAATATAGTCATCCGTTTGCTTAGTGACTTTTCCAAACTATTTTTGCAAAGATGATATTACTCATCATGTGTGGTCACTGAAGTTTCTGTTCTAATATCTCAGTGATCAGTCAGTGACTTGATCTTAAATACAAACATCAGCAGCTCCTTTCTTTTTTATGCTCTCCTCTGGTATCTGTAAGTTTTTCACTAGATTTCAGGTTCCAAAAAAGTCGATTCTGTCAATTGCCACTGGTTGCTTCAGTGGAAGAGCTGATTTTTGGAACTCCCAGCTCTACCATTTGCCATGATATAATCCCCTACCTGGAATTTGACTCTTACTGTCTCCAAGATACATTGTTAAGTAAAAAAAATAAAGATGGAGAGAAATGTGTATAGTATGCTGCTGCTGCTGCTAAGTCGCTTCAGGCGTGTCCAACTCTGTGCGACCCCATAGACAGCAGCCCACCAGGCTCCTCTGTCCCTGGGATTCTCCAGGCAAGAATACTGGAGTGGGTTGCCATTGCCTTCTCCAATGCATGCATGCATGCTAAGGCGCTTCAGTCATGTCCGACTCTGTGGGACCCCATGGACAGCAGCCCACCAGGCTCCTCTGTCCACAGGATTCTCCAGGCAAGAACACTTGGAGTGGGTTGCCATTTCCTTCTCCAGTATAGTATGCTACCAGTTACCTAAAAATAGGGAGTATATTTGCTTATAAACAGTGGAAAGACAGGTCATAAGATTTAAAAAGTATAGTTTTAAAATGAATTTTTAAGGAATATAGATACAAAAATCTTTATCAAAATATTAGCAAACAGAATTCAGCATTGGGCCTCTCTGATGGCTCAGTGGTAAAGAATCTGCTTGCCAATGCAGGAGACCAGGAAGGTCCTCATGCCGTGAAGCAGCTAAGCCCGTGTGTCACAACTATTGATCCCAAGATCTAGAACCCAGGAACTGCAATTACTGAGCCCATGCACTGCAACTACTGAAGCCTGCACGCCCTAGAGTCTGTGCTCAGCAGCCACCACAATGAGAAGCCCACACACTGCAACAAAGCATAGCCCTTGCTTGCTGAAAGTAGAGAAAGGACTGTGTAGCAACAAAGACCCTACACAAACATAAATAAACAAATAAGATTATTTTCAAAGGTAAAATAAGAAGTATTATTAAAAAAACTTTTAAAAAAGAATTCAGTATTATATAAAAAGAATTATACACCCTATCTAGGAGGTACTTATTCCAAGAATGGAAAGATAATTCATATTTAAAAATTAATCAATATAATCTACTATATTTACAGGTTAAAGAAGAAAAATCATATGATGATCATATCAATTAAAGCAGAAAAAAGCACTACAAAAAATTAAACACCCATTCATGATGAAAATTCTAAGTAAACTAGGAGTAAAGGAATCTCCTAAACCTACTAAAGAATATCTACCAAAAGAAAATCTGTAGTTAACATCATATTTAATGATGAAAGGCTGAATGTCTTATCCCTAAGATAAGGAACCAAGTAAGGATGCGGACTCCATCAATGCTACTTAACATAATGGTGGAAATTCTAGCCACCTCAGTAAGGCAAGAGAAGGAATTAAAAATAAATACAGATCAGGGCTTCCCTGGTGGCTCAGTGGTAAAGAATCTGCCTGCCAATGCAGGAGACATGGTTTGATCCCTGATCCAGGAAGACCCCACATGCCTGCGTGCTCTAGAGCTTATGCTCCATAACAAAAGAAGCCAGCACACCACAATGAAGACTAGCCCCCACTCACCGCAGCCAGAGAAGAGCCCGTGTGCAGCAATGAAGACCCGACAGAGCCAAAAATAAGAAAATGAAAGAAAATGCCTTTGTGTAGAAAGAAAGGATTAAAAATTATTTTTTAAAAATGGTCATACTACTCAAAGCAAGCTGCAAATTTAATGCAATCCCTATCAAACTACCCATGACATTTTGCACAGAGCTAGAATAATCGCACAGAGTCGGACACGACTGAAGCGACTTAGCAGCAGCAGCAGCAGCAGCAGCAGCAGAATAATAAAAGATTATATGGAACCACAAAAGACCCAGAGTTGCCAAAGCAATTCTGGAGAAGGGAAAAAAAAAAAAAAAAAGCTGGAGGTATAACCCTTCCAGACTTCAGACAATAATACAAAGCCACAGTAATCAAAACAGCATGATTCTGGCACAAAAACAGACATATAGACCAATGGAACAAAATACAGAAATAAACCCATGCACCTATGGTCAATTATTCTTCAACAGAGAAGGGAAGAATATACGATGGAGAAAAGACACTCTCTTCAGCAAGTGGTGTTTGGAAAGCTGGACAGCCTTATGTAAATCAATGGAATTAGAACACTCCTTGACACCATAACAAGCTCAAAATGGTTTAAAGACCTAAATATAAGACATGACACCATAAAACTTTTAGAAGAGAACATAGGCAAAATATTCTGACGTTGTTGTTATTGTTCAGTCGCTAAGTCATGTTTGACTCTTTGTGACTCCATGGACTGCAACATGGCAGGCTCCTCTGTCCTTCACTGTCTCCCAGAGTTTTCTTGAATTCTTGTCCGTTGAGCTGGTCATGTGTGGGGCCCTAAATGAGAAACCTTACAAAAGAAGGGCTAGCTTTGCGGTTTAGAGCTGAGATGGCCCTGGTGGACGAGATGAGGGTGTGGTCTATGTTACAGTTTTTGATTGGCTCTCTCGATTTCCGTGCACATGGACAGTGCGTGATCACTATAGACTCCTGTTATAATGAAGGCACATGACGATTTGACCTTTAATGTGATTGGTGCAACTATGGCACATGACGATTTGACCTTTAACGTGATTGGTGCAACTACAGAAAGTCCCTTGCTTGCCTATATAAACCAAGAGTTTGTGGCAATAAAGCGGAACTGCTTAGACGGAACCCTTGTCTTGTCTGATTGTGTCTCGCTCGCTGAGGGCCTGGGTTGGCGGACAGCAGGCTCACCTCTCCTCGGGACCCCTCTGCCTTGCCGAGGGAAGTTCCACTGCTTCTTTCTTTCTGCTGAGCGCCCCCCGCAGAAACTGGCCCCCAATGTGGGGCGCGAAGCGGACAGACGGAGGTGGTGTCACCGTGCGGCTCTGAAAGAAGGAGTGATGAAGGACCCTAGGCTGGTCACAGCGCGGAGCTCCCCTTTAGAGGAGTATCACCCGAGGTAAGTAGGACTTCAAGGGGGCCCCCCCCACTCTGTTTTGAGGGAAGTGGCAAAAAACTCTCCTGACTTATTTTCTTTCTTTTCTGATCTGTCCTTAATCCTTTTTCGGGAGTTTCTGTGAACAGGCGAATGGTTGTGGAGGCAATTGATAGGTCCTGGCTAGGGCCACTCCCTGGCGGACTTTGAAGGCCCCGCAACAGGTAACCCTCAGTAACTAGAGCCCGACCGGGTGAAACTCCCCTTTAATCATTCTTAACTGAGGACGTGGCCTTGAATCTTCCCTGTGGACACGGGTCAGGCACTTAAAGGCCATTAGGGCGCCTGCCACTTGAAGACTCCCGTGACAGGATAAGGGGGTCACGGAATGGGCTAGAAAACTCTAGGGTGCCCGCCCCAGCAAGAAAACTTACGTGCAATGACGCAGGCACATAAACAGTTTCAAAAGCATACCACAAGCCCAACTTCCTGGCCGCCACCACTCCCGGTAGGATTTTCGGTGGTTGTCCTCAGTGACTTTTCTTTCTATTCTGTCTCGGCAGCACGGGAAATAACATTGGGAAATCTGATGAGCCCACACTCAGGGCACTGAGATATATGCTCATAAGCAGGGGACTTGAGATTTCTGATGCTCAGGCCATTAAGGTCTGGGGGACCATTGTACGGTTGGCCCCCTGGGTTGCTTCAGCCAGTCTGTTCTCTTGGGACACTTGGGATCGAGTACAAACCCTTGCTAGGCAGCGAGAGGTTCAACACGGTGAGGAGCCCCCCTTAGGGTTTTGTCTGACCATTTCGGCCCTCAAGCTCTGCTTTTCACGGAGCAAGGAGCATGTCACTGATACGGGTACCCCCAATTCAAAATCAGGAAAACAATGGGAAAAGTTAGACGAGAAACGAGTCATGTCAGACCAAAATATAGCAAAAGAGACTGTAGGGAATAAAGACTCTAGAGCGAATAGTGGGCCATGGGAGCCTTTTGGGGATGATAAAGGGGCAGAAGAGAACAGAGACCCCCTCTGATGCCCTGAGACTGGGAGCCCAGGGGAGAGACCTGTACCCCTCCCTGCCTCCCCCATTTGAGGAAGTTTCGGGAGCACCTTGGGTGGGAAAGACAATGAGGTCACCTTGGAAAGGGAGAACCTATCCTGGGGACCCTTGGGGATCCTTGCTGCCCTTTATTGGCCCGACTCAAGCCTTTCCTGTAAACGTTAACCCGGCGGGGAATAGGCCAGCAGCCTGGTACTCCTGGGAGGCCAGTGATTTAAAAGAGCTCGAAAAGGCAGTGGCAGAGGATGGCCCGAACTCCCCGTGGGCAGAAGCTATTCTCCAGGGCCTGGCTCATCAACCGTGTACGACCCAGGACTGGAAGATGCTATGTAAGGCAGTGCTCCCCAGTAACACCTATATCAAATGGTGTGCCTTTCTCAAGGAAGAGTGTCATGCTCAGGCAGAAAGAAAGAAAGCTGCCAACCCTGCTATCCCGGTGACTTTTGGGATGTTGTCAGGCAACGGCAGATCAATGGAGCACGGGACCTCAACAGGCCACCATTCCTGCTCCTTATACAGATCAGGTGTGGTCCATATGCCTGGCCGCCTGGAAAAAAGCTTGCGGAGGGCCCCAGTGAGCCCTCTATATCGGGCATCACTCAAAAAAATAATGAAGACCTCTCCACCTTCATAGATCAGGTGGAAAAGAGTATACAGAGGAAATTCCCTCTGGGGCCCCTGAGAGATCAATTTGTTAGGCTATTAGTCTGGGAAGGGATGAACTCAGACCATAAGTTGGCTTGTGCAGGACAGAAAGACCGCTCTATGGAGGGATGGGTTGTAGCCACCAAAGACTTGGGGACACAGAGCCATCAGACCCGCTCTATTTTGACTGCCCTTCAGGCTGAGACTGAAGCTCTTACCGAGGCGATGACCAAGGCCCTCTCTGCTATGACGTCCTCTGGGGGGACCACATCTAAGGGACCCCTAGTCCCCCCAAAATTGGGTTGATGCTTTGGCTGCGGACAAGAGGGACACTTGAAGAAGGAGTGCCCTCAAGGCGGGGGAAGACCTCCTGGTCGGAGACCCCCCACTACTCCATGCCCGCGATGTAGGAAGGGATATCCCTGGAGGGCAGAGTGCAAATCTAAGTTTGATAACGACGGCAAGCCTTTAAACTAGATGAAGGGCAACCCCCAGCCCCCTCACCCCAAGGGTGACCTCATTTCTCACCAGATTATATTGAAAAGTTCCTTCAAAAACCCTTCCCTGGATGCAGCTCGCTCCAACCCCCTACCAGGCTAATTGGGATCACTAAGGCCAAAGAGCCCCCCAGAGCCAATTGGACTGTGCCTATTGTGCCTGGATTAAGGCCTAAAATGGATATTACCATAGGAGGAAAGAGATTTCGATGTCTGATCGACACAGGAGCTGATCGGACCATCCTCAGGGCAGAGGAGGTCCCACCTAGTTGGAAATTGGTCCCTGGGCTTCAATTATTGGGTGTTGGGGGGAACACTCCATCTAAGGAGACTGCTGAGTGGCTCCCCTGCAAAGATGTTGATGGCTCTACAGGAGAGGTTCGGCCCCTGATAGCTTCTGGATTGAATGCAAATCTGCTTGGCCAGGATATTTTGGGACAAGCAGATGTATATATTACCACCGATTATAAGGGCCTTTATGATCTCAATGAGGAAAAATATCAACATTATAAACATTCTCCCATACCAAACTATAGGGGAGATCCTGAATTTGATAAACTTCACAAGGGAGAGCGTCTAACCCAATGGAAGGTGCCCCCCCCAGTCCTAAAGGCCACTGCCCCCCAGGTCCCTCCTATACAATGGAAACCCGGACCCCCAATATGGGTGGAGCAGTGGCCTCTTCCATCCACTAAGCTACAAGCCCTTAGAGAAATCGTCTCTGGTCCCGCCTTTTAAGATTCTGGGATCTCAGCTGTCCCTAGAAGGTGTGAGCCCCCTAAAACCCCAGCTATACATCCAAGATGCCTACTCCCTGACCGGCCTACAACGGGTCTTGGGAGAACTCAGTTGGCTACGACCCTGGGTCCCTGTTTCAACAGGCCAACTCTTGCCACTCTTTGATCTATTAAAAGACAGACAGCCCAACGATGAGCTCACCCTTCTACCTCCCCACAAAAAGATCTTTCAAGACATTCAAAGGGCCCTCGATGGGGCCCAGCTTGCCAGGTATACTCCTGAAGAGAGTCTACAATTGTGGGTCCTGCCTGGTCTGTCCTTACTTATGGCAGCCTTGGTCCAGGGGGAAAGCCTCTACAGTGGGTTCACATCTCCTTGGGGGGACCTCCCCGAGTCTATACCTGTATAGATCAAATGGCTGACTTAATACAGAAGGGAAGAGATACCGCAGTCTGATGCTATGCGCATGAACCCGCTAAGATTGTTATCCCACATAGACTATCAGATTTTGAATGGATTCAAAGAAACAATGGGAGAATAGCTTTAGCCCTGGAGGGGTACCTAGGCATCCTTGACTGTCATTATGGGCCACACAAATGGGTTACTTTTTTTGGTCACCTAGATTGGAGGGCGCCCCAACTATTTCTCTTTAAGCCTATACCAGATGCCCTCAATGTTTTTTCTGATGGAGGAAAAAATGGTGCAGCAGTCGTCGTGTTCCAGCCACCACAGCAATCACAACAGCCAGATCAACATATACGAAAATATTTTGGGCCTTGTGAGGGGTCCTCACAGTTTAAAGAATTATTTTTTGTTGTCATGGCACTCACAAAAGTCCCTGAACCCATGAATCTGTTTTCTGACAGTCTTTATGTAGTAAACTTGCTTCCAGGATTGCTAAATTCTCACATACGGCTAGATGACAACCCTATTACTCCCCTTATGATACAAGCCCGTACCCTGTTGCTTGAACGGGTTAACCCCATTTATGTACACCATCTTAGGGGTCATCAACATTTACCTGGATTGCTTTCAATGGGAAATTCCCTGGCAGATAGAGCGGCCTTCCTTACAATCCAAGCCTGTAACTTACAAGATGCCTATGATCTTCACGATCTTACTCATATAAATTGGAGAGGGCTACATAAAAGGTTTCCACAGATCCCTATTAGAGAATTAAAGTTATACATACTTGTAAATCCTATCTTCCTTATTTACAAGCACCGCCTTTACAGCCCCCAGGAGTAAACCCTCGAGGGCTAAAACCCAATGTGCTGTGGCAAACTGATGTGACCCATTATTCTCCTTTTGGAAAACTTAAGTATGTTTTTGTGTCTATTGACACTTACTCTCATGCCTGCTGGGCTACTGCCCACACAGGAGAAAAAGCAAAACATGCTCAAAGCCATTTTTTACAATGTTTTGCGACGTTGGGCCTTCCCCATCAAATAAAAAGATAATGGCCCTTGCTTCATCAGCCAGAGGTTACAGAAATTCTTCCAACAATGGCACATTCGTCATAACACTGGAATCCCACATAACCCCCAGGGACAAGCCATAACTGAGCGCCACCATCAAAATTTAAAGGCTCAATTACAAAAACAAAAAGGGGGAATAAGCCCTCACCAGCAACTTGGAATGGCACTCTTTACTCTAAACATTTTAAATTTTTCAAAAAATGAACTGATACCATGTTTTCAAAAACATTGGTCTAACCAAGAAATAAAACCTGAAATACAAGTGAGATAGAAAGACCCCATCACTGGCCAGTGGAAGGGGTCCGATCCACTCCTTACAATGGGAAGAGGATTCGGATGCGTATTCCCCATTGGGGACCCCAGCCCTATATGGGTGCCAGCAAGGAATCTTAAATTTACACCACAAGAGAGAGGTCAAATCTCAAAATGTGACACAGATTAAAGAGACACTCACGTATTGAGCCCAAGAACAAAAAGTTCTTGAGGCGATCTTTTCTTTCCTTTCAGATCACCGATGCGGTGACCCTGGTGGACACTGCTCCTGGCGATCGTCGGATTACCTATTCTCTCCTTGCTGACCTTCGTCATTGCCACGGCTGTGCAACAGTTTTTAGAATCTTTGAAGCCTGGGTTTAACGACATACAAGGCCATCAACCATGAGGGTACAACAGTGTCAGCATCCGTGCTGAGAGTTCAACAAGCTCAGCCCATCGAGGTTATAAACAACATATCCACTGCCTCTGCTCAAGGATTTCAAACCAACTCGAACACCTGAGATTCGCCATAACGGGACTCCAACAATAGCTTTATCTCCACACCAGAGCGATCGAGACGTTGAGTGTCTTGGCGCGCATAGACTGCGATGTGAGATACCCCAGCTTTTGTCTGACAGCTTTTCCAGTGTTAAATGAGACTCTAACAGGTGCAAAAGGGAACAACGGATCTATGGGACTGGGTACAAAGTCTTATTTACCTGGTTTAAAAATGCCTTCTATTTGCTTGTTTTTGTTATTCCGCTTGTTGTAATGTTAAAGATAAAAAAAAAATCTCACAGCCTGCAATAGGCGCTTGCAGCAAAAAAAAGTTATGCTTGCCCAGGTTATGGAAAAAGCCCCATGTTAGGCACCCACAAAACCCCTGGATTAATTTAGCCCTTCAAGAGGTTAACTGAGACAGATAAAGAGTTCTAGATGCCCATCTAGAGAGATTCCGCCCAGCCCCCAAGAGGTGGCTGGATAGCCAATGATGGGTAAGACCCTCAGAGGAGGGCACCCTAAGACAGGCACAGCCATGAGAGGGGCTGGCGAGGCTGGAGGTTGGCCGCCTACAGCTTTACGCCTTGCTCTACGGAACATCAATACAAATGTCTCCAGGGCTTAAATAAAAAAGGGGGAGATGTGGGGCCCTAAATGGGAAACCTTAAAAAAGAAGGGCTAGCTTTGCGGTTTAGAGCTAAGATGGCGCCTGGCGGACGAGATGAGGGTGTGGTCTATGTTACAGTTTTTGACTGGCTCTCTCGATTTCCGTGCACGTGGATAGCGCGTGATCACCATAGACTCCTGTTATAATGAAGGCACGTGAAGATTTGACCTTTAACGAGATTGGTGCAACTATAGCATATTACGATTTGACCTTTAATGTGATTGGTGCAACTATGGCACATGACGATTTGACCTTTAACGTGATTGGTGCAACTATAGAAAGTCCCTTGCAAAACCCCCTTGCTTGCCTATATAACCCAAGAGTTTGTGGTAATAAAGTGGAACTGCCTAGACGGAAGCCTTGTCACGTCTGATTGTCTCTCGCTCACCGAGGGGCTGGGATGGCGGACAGCAGGCTCACTTCTCCTCGGGACCCCTTGGCTTTGCTGAGGGAAGTTCCACTGCCTCTCTTTCTGCGAAGCACCCCCCGCAGTCATGCTATCCTAACATAAATTTCTGACATAAATCATAGCAATATTTCTTAGATAAGTCTCCCCTCCCTAAGATAAAAGAAATAAAGGCAAAGATAAACAAGAATAATCTAATCAAACCAAAAACTTTAACACAGCAAAGAAAACAGTCAACAATATGAAAAGACAACCAAAGATCGAGAGAAAATGTTTGCAAACAATGTAACCAACAAGGGGTTATTTTCCAAACATAAAAGAGCTCAGAGAGCTCAATATAAAAATTAAAAATCGGCACAAAACCTACCTAGACATTTCTCCAAAGAGAGCACACAGGTGGCCAAAAACACATAAAAAGATACTCAATATCTGATTATTGCTAAGTCACTTCAGTCGTGTCCGACTCTCTGCGACCCCATAGATGGCAGCCCACCAGGCTCCCCCCTCCCATCCCTGGGATTCTCCAAGCAAGAACACTGGAGTGGGCTGCCATTTCCTTCTCCAATGTATGAAAGTGAAAAGTGAAAGTGAAGTCGCTCAGTCGTGTCTGACTGTTGGCGACCCCATGGACTGCAGCCCACCAGGCTCCTCTGTCCATGGGATTTTCCAGGAAAGAGTACTGGAATGGGGTGCCACTGCCTTCTCCAATCACTGACTATTAGAGAAATGCAAAACAAAACCACAATGAGGTATCTTACCTCGTATTCAGTAAGAATAGCTCTCATCAAAAAGTCTACAAATTATAAATGCTGGAGAGCGTGTGGAGAAAAGGGAACTCTCCTACATTGTTGGTGGGAATGTACCTTTATGCAACTACTATGGAAAATAGTATGGAGGGTCCCTAAAAAAAAAAATTAAAAATGGAGCTACCATATGATCCAGCAACCCCACATCTGAGTGTACACCCAAAAGAGACAAAAACTCTAATTCTAAAAGATACATGTTTTCCAATGCTCATAGCAGCACTATTTACAATAGTTAAGACCTGGAAGCAAAGAGTCTATCAGCAGATGAATGGATAAAGAAGATATATATATATATATATATATATAATGGAATGTCACTAAGCCATAAAAAAGAATGAAATATTGCCATTTGAAGCAATATGGATGGGCCTAGAGATTACCATATTAAGTAAATAAGACAAAGACAAATATTATATAGTATCTTTTATATGTGAAATCTAAAAAATAGTGCAAATGAATCTATTGATATTTACAAAACAGACTCACAGACATAGAAAATAAACTTGTGATTACCAAAGGGGAATACAGGGGTGGGAGGGATAAATTAGAAGTATGGGATAAACAGATATACGTCACTATATAAAAAGTAGATAAACAACAAAGATTTACTATATAATACAGGGAAGTTTATTCCATATCTTATAATAATTTAGAGTGGAAAATCTGAAATATATATGTATATAGATATGCATATATATAATATATATCTGAACCACTTTGGTGGGTACTTAAAACTCACTATTTATTATAAATCAATTATACTTCAATTAAATAGATACATATATACATACAGATCAGAAAGTAAGAAATAGAGTTGTTCATTTTTGCAGGTAACATAATGTGTTACAAAGAAAATCCCAAGCAATCTACTAAAAAAACTCCTAGAACTAGTGAGTAAGTTCAGCAAGGTCACAGGCTGTAAGATGAATATATACACATCAATTGTACTTTTATAGAATAGGAATGAAAGTATAAAAACTGAAAGTAAAAATACAATACCATTTACAATTGCTAAAAAAAAGAAATGCAATAGGTGTAAATCTAACCCAGAAAAAATTAGATATAAATGTAGCTAATGTTGCATTGTCACCTGTGATTTGTGGTTCATGCTAAAGCATCATTGTCATTACATCCCCGTGAATGATGGCACGGAAGTGTGTAACTTAAGTGACTTTAACAGTTCACCTTTGACTTGACCTGTGGATTGAGATGAGATAGTGATAGCATAATTTTTAACATTGTGAATATTGTGACCATGTATTTTAAGAGTTCAGATAATGAAAATAATTACAATACCAATGACAACAGGGGAAAAAGGCTAAAGGACCGTGTTTTATTCTAATTATATTTTCAATTGAAGTATAGTTAACTTACAGCATTGTTAGTTTCGTACAGCAGATTTGGTTATACGTATATAACATGTGTGCGCATACATACATGCATGCATATATATGCATGTGTGCTAACTTGCTTCAGTCATGTCTCAGTCTTTGTGATTCTGTGGACTGTAGGCCACTAGGCTCCTCTGTCCATGGGATTCTCCAGGCAAGAATACTGAAGTGGGTAGCCATGTCCTTCTCCAGGGGATCTTCCTGACCCAAGGATGGAACCTGAGTCTCCTTCGGCTCCTGGATTGCAGGCGGATTCTTTATTGCTGGGCCACCAGGAAAGCCCATATGTGTGTATATATCTATATTATTTTTAAATTTCTTTTTCATTATAGATTATCACAAGATATTGAATATATGACTATATACAATACTGCTATACAATACCTCTTTTTGCTTAGTAGTTTGTGTCTGTTAATCCTAATTTATCCCTCCCCACCCCTTCCCCTTTGGTTGCCATAAGCTTGTTTTCTTTTTTAAAATTTATTTTTACTGAATAATGATTGAATTACAATGTTGTGTTAATTACTATTGTACAGCAAAGTGATTCAATTATACATATATATACATTCTTTTTCATAGTCTTTTCCATTAAAGCTTTCACAGGATATTGAATGCAGTTCCATGTGTTATACAGTAGGACCTTGTTTATCCATTCTATATATACTGGTTTGCATCCGCTAATCCGAACTCCCAGCCCAGCCCTCTCCCATCTCCTTCCCCCTTGGCAATCACCTGTCTATTCTCTGTCCCTGGTTCTATTTCTGTTTCACAGATACAGTCATTTGTATCATATTTTAGATGCCGCATATCAGTGATATCATATGGTATGTGTCTTTTTTTCTGACTTACTTCACTCAGTATGGTAATCTCTAGGCCCATCCAGGTTGCTGCAAATGGCACTATTTCGTTCCTTTTTTAGTTGAGTAGTGTTTCATTGTATACCTTTATACAACTTCATTACATATCCTTATGCACATCTCCTTTATAAAAAATTAATTTATTTATTATAATTGGAGGCTAATTACTTTACAATCAGTTCAGTTCAGTAGCTCAGTCTTGTCCAACTCTTTGCGACCCCATTATTGCAGCACACCAGGCCTCCCTGTCCATCACCAACTCCCGGAGTTCACTCAGACTCACGTCCATCGAGTCAGTGATGCCATCCAGCCATCTCATCCTCTGTCATCCCCTTCTCCTGCCCCCAATCGCTCCCAGCATCAGAGTCTTTTCCAATGAGTCAACTCTTCGCATGAGGTGGCCAAAGTACTGGAGTTTCAGCTTCAGCATCATTCCTTCCAAAGAAATCCCAGGGTTGATCTCCTTCAGAATGGACTGATTGGATCTCCTTGCAGTCCAAGGGACTCTCAAGAGTCTTCTCCAACACCACAGTTCAAAAGCATCAATTCTTCGGCGCTCAGCTTTCTTCACAGTCCAACTCTCACATCCATACATGACTACTGGAAAAACCATAGCCTTGACTAGACAGGCCTTTGTTGGCAAAGTAATGTCTCTGCTTTTGAATATGCTATCTAGGTTGGTCATAACTTTTCTTCTAAGGAGTAAGCGTCTTTTAATTTCATGGCTGCAGTCACCATCTGCAGTGATTTTGGAGCCCCCCAAAATAAAGTCTGCCACTGTTTCCACTGTTTCCCCATCTATTTCCCATGAAGTGATGGGACCAGATGCCATGGTCTTCGTTTTCTGAATGTTGAGCTTTAAGCCAACTTTTTCACTCTCCTCTTTCCCTTTCATCAAGAGGCTTTTGTGGTGGTTTTTGCCATACATTGACATGAATCAGCCAAGGATATACATGTGTCCCCTTGTCTTGAACCCCCCTCCCACCTCCCTCCCCATCCCATCCCTCTGGGTTGTCCCAGTGCACCAGCTTTGAGTGCCCTGTTTCATGCATCAAACTTAGACTGGTCATCTATTTCACATATGTTAACATACATATTTCAATGCTATTCTCTCAAATCATCCCACCCTCGCCTTCTCCCACAGAGTCCAAAAGTCTGTTCTTTATATCTGTGTCTCTTTTGCTATCTTGCATATAGGGTCATCGTTACCATCTTTCTAAACTCCATATATATGCGTTAATGTACTGTATTGGTGTTTTTCTTTCTGACTTACTTCTCTCTGTATAATAGGCTCCAGTTTCATCAACCTCATTAGAATAGACTCAAACACTGAGTAATACTCCATTGTGTGTATGTACCACAGATTTCTCATCCATTCATCTGCTGATGGACGTCTTGGTTGCTTCCGTGTCCTGGCTATTATAAACAAAGCTGCGATGAACATTGGGGTACACGTGCCTCTTTCAATTCTGGTTTCCTCGGTGTGTATGCCCAGCAGTGGGATTGCTGGGTCATAAGGCAGTTTTATTTCCAGTTTTTTAAGGAATCTCCACACTGTTCTCCATAGTGGCTGCACTAGTTTGCATTCCCACCAACAGTGTAAGAGTGTTCCCTTTTCTCCACATCCTCTCCAGCATTTATTGTTTGTAGACTTTTTGACAGCAGCCATTCTGACCAGTGTGAGATGGTACCTCGTTGTGGTTTTGATTTACATTTCTCTGATAATGAGTAATGTTGAGCATCATTTTATGTGTTTGTTAGCCATCTGTATGTCTTCTTTGGAAAAATGTCTGTTTAGCTCTTTGGCCCATGTTTTGACTGGGTCATTTATTTTTCTGTTATTGAGTTGCATGAGCTGCTTGTATATTTTTGAGATTAATTCTTCATCAGTTGCTTCATTTGCTGTTATTTTCCTCCCATTCTGAAGGCTGTCTTTTCACCTTGCTTATAGTTTCCCTTGTTGTGCAAAAGCTTTTAAGTTTAATTAGGTCCCATTTGTTTATTTTTGCTTTTATTTCCATTACTCTGGGAGGTGGGTCATAGAGGATCTTGCTGAGATTTATATCAGAGAGTGTTCTGCTTATATTTTCCTCTAGGAGTTTTATAGTTTCTGGTTTTACATTTAGATCTTTAATACATTTTGAGTTTATTTTTCTTTATACACATCTTCTTTGTCCATTCATCTGTCAATGGACATTTAGGTTGATTCCATGCCTTGGCTATTGTGAATAGTGCTGCTATGAACACAGATGTTCATGTATCTTTTTGAATGACAGTTTTGTCTGGATCTGTGCCCAGGAGTGCGATTACTAGACCATATGGTAACTCCAGATATTCGATCTGGATTTAGAAAAGGCAGAGGAACCAGAGATCAAATTGCCAACATCTGTTGGATCATGGAAAAAGCAAGAGAATTCCAGGAAAACATCTACTTCTGCTTCATTGACTATACTAAAGCCTTTGACGGTGTGGATCACAACAAACTGGAAAATTCTTAAAGATATGGGAATACCAGGCCACCTCACCTGTCTCCTGAGGAATCTGTATACCTGTCAAGAAGCAACAGTTAGTACTGGACATGGAACAGCAGACTGGTTCCATTTGGGAAAGGAGTATGTCAAGGCTGTATATTGTCACCCTGCTTATTTAACTTATGCAGAGTACATCATGTGAAATGCCGGGCTGGATGAAGCACAAGCTGGAATCAAGATTAGTGGGAGAGATATCAATAAACTCAGATATGCAGATGACACCACCCTTATGGCAGAAAGTGAACAGGAACTAAAGAGCCTCTTGATAAAGTTAGAAGAGGAGAGTGAAAAAGTTGGCTTAAAACTCAACTTTCAGAAAACTAAGATCATGGCATCTGGTCCCATCACTTCATGGCAAATAGATGAGGGGGAAATGGAAACAATAACAGACTTTATTTTCTTGGGCTCCAAAGTCACTGCAGATGGTAACTGCAGCCATGAAATTAGAAGATGCTCGCTGCTTGTAAGAAAAGCTATGACCAACCTAGACAGCATATTAAAAAGCAGAGACATTACTTTGCCAACAGAAGTCCACATAGTCAAAGCTATGGTTTTTCCAGTAGTCATGTATGGATGTGAGAGTTGGATCATAAAGAAAGCTGAGTGCTGAAGAATTGATGCTTTTGAACTGTGGTGTTAGAGAAGACTCTTGAGAGACCCTTGGACTGCAAGGAGATCAAACCAGTCCATCCTAAAGGAAATCAGTCCTGAACGTTCATTGGAAGGAGTGATGCTGAAGCCAAAGTGCCAATACTTTGGCCATCTGATGCAAAGAGCTGACTCATTAGAAAAGACCCTGATGCTGGGAAAGATTGAAGGCAGGAGGAAAAGGGGACGACAGAGGATGAGCTGGGTGGATGGCATCACAGACTCAATTGACATGAGTTTGAGCAAGCTCCAGGAGATGGTGAACAGGAAAGCCTGGCATGCTTCAGTCCATGGGGTTGCGAAGAGTCGGACACGACTGAGTGACTCAACAACAGCAACAATAATAGTTCTAGTGTTCGTTTTCTGAGCAATCTCCATACTGTTTTCCACAGCGACTGCACCAACTTACATTCCTACCAGCAAGAGAGGAGTGTTCCCCTTTCTCCACACCCTCTTCAGCATTCATTTGTAGACTTAAACGATGGCCATTCTGACCAGCATGAGATGGTACCTTGTTGTAATCTTGAAATGCTTTTTTGTAATAATTGGTGATGTTGAGCATCTTTTCACGTGCCTATTGGCCATCTGTATTTCTTCTTTGGAGAAATGTCTCTTTAGGTCTTATGCCCATTTTTCAATTGGGTTGTTTTTCTTGTTGAGTTGTGTGAGCTGTTTGTATATTTTGGAAATTAACGCTTTATTGGTTGCATTGTTTGCAGATATTTTCTCCCACTCTGTAGACTGTTTTTTTTTTTTTTAATAGGGTCTTTTTATAGGGTTTTTTTTTGTTTGTTTGTTTGTTTTTTAGATTTATTTGGCTGCCCCAGGTCTTAGTTGCAGCATGTGGGATCTAGTTCTCTGACCAGGAATCGAACCTAGGCCCTTGCATTGGGGGCACAGAATCTTAAGTGCTGGACCACCAGGGAAGGCCTTTTTGTTTTGTTTATGGTTTTCTTTCCTGGGCAAAAGTTTTAAATTTGATTAGGTCCTGTTGATTTATTTTTGTTTTAATTTCTATTGCCTTGGGAGATCTGACATAAGAAAACATTGGTACAATTTTTGCCTATGTTCTCTTCTATGAGTTTTATGATGTTGCATGTTGTGTTTAAGGCTATAAGCCATTTTGAATTTATTTTTGTGTATGATGAGAAGGTATGTTCTAATTTTACTGTGCTATCCAACTTTCCCAGTACCACTTGTTGAAGAGACTTTTTCCATTGTATATTCTTGTCTCCTTTGTTGAAAATTAATTAATCTAGGCATGTGAGTTTATTTGGGGACTTTCTATTATGCTCCATTGATCCATATATCTGTTTTGTCCCAATACCATGCTGTTTTGATTACTGTAGCTTTGTAGTATCGTCTAAAGTCAGAAATGGTTATGCCTCCTGCTTTGTTCTTTTTCTTCAGGATTGCTTTGGTAATTATGGGTCTTCTGTGCTCCACATGCCTTTCAGGATTATTTGTTCTAGTTCTCTGAAAAAGGCCATGGGTAACTTGACAGAGGTAACGTTAAATCTGTAGATTGCTTTGGACAGTATGGCCATTTTAACAATAGTAATTCCATAAGTTTGTCTGTGAGTCTGTTTTTGCTTTATTCATTTGTACAATTTTTTAGATTCCACATAGAAGTGATACCGTATAATATTTGTCTTTCTCTGAATGACTGTGATATTATGATGACAGATAGACACATACAACTGGATCAGGGAGGTAAATAATTAAAACAGAGGACTGCACAACATGCAGAAAAGAATCTGGGCTTGAAGAAGGGGCCATGACGCATACACAGAGACTTGCATAGATGGAATCTTGCAAATTTGGGATGAGTCAGGCAAGTAATTATAAATCAATCAAAAGTTTTTCATCTCCTAAAAGACACCAATCCTCAGTCACAAATAGTGGCTCAGGCATCCTACATGAATGATCAAGCATCATTATATTGTTTCCTTGATGGCTCTGTGAAACTGAGTGAAGTTACATTTCCTGATTCAGAGGGTGCAACTAAATGTCTCATGGAAGAACAAAAGGAGATGTTTCAATAACTTGGCCTCCGAAAATGGAGAACTGATTTTTCAGATCTCACTAACAGTCATGCTGTGTATATCAAGTCTGAATCATGGCAACAAAAAGATGTTTCCCCCCAGCTCTTAGGTACTTTACTTTGAAAAACAGTTTCAAGTGGTCATCTTGATTTCTATGACGATTTTAACACATTCACAGAAATCACAAAACTAAAGGTTGTTGATATCCTATCCAAATGCAAACTAATCTTACTCCTCTATCTTGGACATTCAGCAGACAGGCAAATGTAAACTTTAGCAAATTCCATTCAGTCTGTAAACTTCTTACTGAAAAATAGAAAAGATCTAATCTGCCGAATGTCATGAACCTCCGTCCATAGTTCATCAGGCACTCTATCAGATCTAGTCCCTTAAATCTATTTCTCACTTCCACTGTATAATCATTAGGGATTTGATTTAGGTCATACCTGAATGGTCTAGTGGTTTTTCCCTACTTTATTCAATTTAAGACTGAATTTGGCAATAAGGAATTCATGATCTGAGCCACAGTCAGCTCCCAGTCCTGTTTTTGCTGACTGTATAGAGCTTCTCCATCTTTGGCTGCAAAGAATATAATCAATCTGATTTTGGTGTTGTCAAAGAATGCTCAAACTACCGCACAATTGCACTCATCTCACACGCTAGCAAAGTAATGCTCAAAATTCTCCAAGCCAGTCTTCAACAATACGTGAACCATGAACTTCCAGATGTTCAAGCTGGTATTAGAAAAGGCAGAGGAACCAGAAATCAAATTGCCAACATCCGCTGGATCATCAAAAAAGCAAGAGGGTTCCAGAAAAACATCTATTTCTGCTTTATTGACTATATCAAACCTTTTGACAGTGTGGATCACAATAAACTGTGGAAAATTCTGAAAGAGATGGGAATACCAGACCACCTGACCTGCCTCTTGAGAAATCTGTACGCAGATCAGGAAGCAACAGTTAGAACTGGACATGGAACAACAGACTGGTTCCAAATAGGAAAAGGAGAACGTCAAGGCTGTATATTGTCACCCTGCTTATTTAACTTTTATGCAGAGTACATGATGAGAAACGTTGGGCTGGATGAAGCACAAGCTGGAATCAAGATTGCCAGGAGAAATATCAATAACCTCAGATATGCAGATGACACCACCCTTATGGCAGAAAGTGAAGAAGAACTAAAGAGCCTCTTGATGAAAGTGAAAGAGGAGAGTGAAAAAGTTGGCTTAAAGCTCAACATTCAGAAAACTAAGATCGTGGCATCCAGTCTCATCACTTCATGGCAAATAGATGGGGAAACAGTGACAGACTTTATTTTTTGGGCTCCAAAATCACTGCAGCCATGAAATTAAAAGACACTCCTTGGAAGAAAAGTTATGACCAACATAGACAGCATGTTAAAAAGCAGAGACATTACTTTGCCAACAAAGGTCCATCTAGTCAAGGCTATGGGTTTTCCAGTAGTCATGTATGGATGTGAGAGTTGGACTATAAAGAAAGCTGAGCGCAGAAGAATTGATGCTTTTGAACTGTGGTTTTGGAGAAAACTCTTGAGAGTCCCTTGGACTGCAAGGAGATCCAACCAGTCCATCTTAAAGGAAATCAGTCCTGAATGTTCATTGGAAGGACTAATGTTGAAGCTGAAACCAATGCTTTGGCCACCTGAGAAGAACTGGCTCACTGGAAAAGACCCTGATGCTGAGAAAGATTGAAGGCAGGAGAAGGAGACGATAGAGGATGGGTGGTTGGATGGCATCGCCAACTCGATGGACATGAGTTTGGGTAAACTCCGGGAGCTGGTGATGGACAGGGAGGCCTGGGGTGCTGCAGTCCATGGGGTCGCAAAGAGTCAGACACGACTGAGCAACTGAATTGAACTGAATCTGCCAAATGTCCTGCACATCCTGTGCACAGTG
This sequence comes from Capricornis sumatraensis, assembly GCF_032405125.1. Lineage (NCBI taxonomy): Eukaryota > Metazoa > Chordata > Mammalia > Artiodactyla > Bovidae > Capricornis > Capricornis sumatraensis. Next base: position 86,802,877 of record NC_091076.1, on the reverse strand, counting down.
CTGCTAAAACGGTGTGATTTACTTACCTGTGACATTGAGGTTTTCACAATGAATTCTTTCAGTCACTTTTAGTTTCCTCAAAATGTGCAGAAGCTCTTAATAAGTGTATTGACCTTGTATAAATGGAAGGAGATCGCTCCCTTGGACATGTGCCCACAGGACAGCTATCAAGATTGCTGTCCATGGTAGAGATGTTAGAGTGTTGACCTGTTGTAATATCATATTTTTAAAGAGTGAATTTGGAAGTACATTAAAGATGAGAATGGAGAAAGGGATTAGAGTAAAACAAATGTTTATGCTATTTCTCCAAAACTGCTTGATGACCTTTACAGAGGCCATGCGGAGCCTAGAAAAGGATGAACCAACCGCATCTGAGTTGTTCAATGTTATTTGTAGCTCGTGACAAAAACTCATATAGAAAAAAAAATCTCATACTTTAGAAATAAGGCTGCTTCAAGACCTTCTTAATTTCTCTACTAAAACTTGAACTGACTTGAAATCTGTTAGCCTGGGTTCTGCAGAGAATCAGAATCGACAGGACATTAGATCGATATTGGGCTTCCCAGGTGGCACTGATGGTAAAGAATCCACCAGCAAATGCAGGAGACGCAGGAGACCCGGGTTTGATCCCTGGGTCGGCAAGATCCCCTGGAGTAGGAAATGGCAACCCACTACAGTGTTCTTGCCTGGAAAGTTCCGTGGACAGAGGAGCCTGGCAGGCTATAGTCCATGAGGTCTCAGAGAGTCAAACACGACTGACCATGAATGTACCACATAGAAAGACATAGATAGATGGGGGTGACCAGATCTGTATGTATATAGATACACACTTATTCATGTTAAGAATTGGCTCCTGCGGTTTTGGTGGTTGAGAAGACTTCTGTATCTATGGTCAACAAGCTGAAGACCAAGGGAGCTGACAGTGTGGTTCCAGTCTGTGTCCCAAGACCTGAGACCCAGGAGGGCCAACGGTGTAAGTTCTAGTCTCAATCTGACACTCAGGCTTTCAAAGGAGTGGATGAGGTCCCCCATGTAGGAGAGAGCAACCTACAGACTCAGTGTATTCAGTCTACTGATTCCAAGGCTAATCTCATTCAGAAACACCCTCACAGACACATCCAGAAAAATGTTTAACCAAATATCTGGGCACCCCGTGACCTAATCCAGCTGACACATGAAAGGAACCTTTGCAGAAATCAACTTTGATTTCACAAATTCACATCACCTCTGTGCTCTAAACCATTTTCCCGAAGAAAGAAGTTAAACTTCTGATGACATCTGAGTATTTAAAAATTATGGACATTTAAGATACAGACAGTCTATATGATGAATTCATAGATGCAAAAGACTGGATTGATAAACAGCTGGTCAACCAAAACAGGTCTGTAGATAAAAGTGGATGGACATTTCTTAGGAGCTGTGAACTGATTTCCACAAACTGAAAATGCTGAAATGTTTTCATTGAGAGGATTTTTAGTTCGATGTCATCATGTTGGACTGACACAAGGAATCAGTATAATGTGAGCTTGATATGAGCTGAACTGTAGGTTCAAGTGAATTTTACATTTGCCTGTCTGGAGTTGCACTATTACATAAAAGACGAGAAGGCCATCCTAAATAAAGACCTCAGGCAGTTCAGTTACCAGAAAAGAAAACAGAAAGAGTCTAATTGCCCTACCATGCCACAGGACAGGAAGAAAGATGTCATTGCTTTTTTTAAAATTAAATATGGATAATATCTATTTCATTTGTCCTATTATATTTCTGTTCTCCTTTCAAATTAGCCTCCAATTAAAATAAATATATTTATATTAAAAAAAAGACATTTATGCATCTTAAGAATACACAGTAATATAGCCCACAAAATTTTAATTTCAATGAAGAGTTTCCAAGAATTAAAATAAATTTATAAAATTATATGAGGACAAAAAGAAAGATGTTATAAAAATATTGTTATATTTGTTTGGTCCTACTCTCAGTGAGTGCTAATCTCCTCTTGTAACTAGTCTTATTGTTTTGTTTACATAACAGCATTTATGGACCAGAAAAGTAAATAATGGAGAATAACACATAATTTCAAATAGATAACTATTTTCATATATTAATGTTAAAGTCATAGCGCATGGATTTTCCATATATGATATTATTATGCTCTTGTATGTTTTTCCGGTATGACTGTGTCCCGAGTTGACTTTAAAAAATTGGTCACGCACGTATGAAGTGATTTGCTGCCTTTGAAAGGCAGGGCCCGGGCAGAACTCAGTTCACAGAGCTCAAAGGAGGTCCCCAGGTCCACTCCGTCTCTCTGTTTGCTTTTCGTGCCCCTCCCCTGCAGCCTGCTCTTACATTACCCCCAACAGTCCAAGCCAGGAAAGCGCTTCCCCGGATGCAGTCCTGGGATTGGGTATCAGCAGGTGCCCTGAACCCCTTACATGGCCTCCAAATGGAGTTGCCAGCTCCCACACACACAGGTTACAAGAGTGGAGAGGTGCTTCCCTAAAGGGAAATTGAGGGGCTCTTCCCAGAAGGGGGAATAGATGCTGTGCAGGCAAAAGCAGCCTCAGCTGTCCATTACCCGGCCGGCCAGGAGCCAGAGCACTTTCCGCTAAATCGTTTTTGTCCAGATCCCTGCCTGGAGCCAAACAAACACACATCTATTTGATCACTTAGCATATTTATTGAGATGATCTATCGATGTGTCTCTCTTACCGACTGGACAGTGAGTTTCCCAAGGTCAGGGACCACGTCTGATCCCTGCACTGTCCTCAGCGCCTCACACTTAGCTAGCTGCTCAAGTCGCAGGTGCTCAGTAATGTCCCTGGGATCCTGCTCTCACATCTGCTCTCAGCTGTCACTTCACACAGGCCTTGCACAATTTCTTCCACTTCTCTGGCCTTTCAATCTGCAGCTCCGGCACAGGCCCTCCCCCAAGTCCAGAACTGGGCATATACTCTCTTCTGGACACCCTAACTGGGGCATCCCAAAGGCAGCTCAAATACCACCTGTTGGAAACTGAATCTTCCAATATCATCCTAAACCTTGTCCTTCACTGCTCTCCTTCTCAGCAACAGCACCATAACACTCACTGTACTATGCTCCCACCTGCCACAGTCGCTCCTCAAGGGCTACTGATCCAGTCTCCAAAATACCTGTCATTTTTCCCCGCCATGTTCACCCTACGGCCCTGCCTCCCCCACCCAACCCAGGCCTCCCTCCCCTGACGTCCTACCCCAGGCCTCTCTCAACCCGGCCCTCCTCTGTAACAGGAAGTACAGCTCAAAGCCCTTGGGTGCATCATCTTCACCTTCAGGCCCACACCAGCAGCACTTCAGCCCCGCAGACTCCAGCCCTGCCAAGAGCCCTGCATTCCCTAGGGGCCAGCTGGGAGCATGTGCCCCTCTCTGAGTCCGTCCTCCTCCTTTAGGTGCTAACCCCTTCTTGTCCTTGGAGACCAAGCTTACCTCCACGAAGCCCCCCATGATCCACAGCCCAGTCCCTCAGCTCAAAGCCCCACGCCTGGGCTCCTGGGACCTCTGTGCTTTTCGCTTCTCTACCTTGTGTGTCTATTGTGCTAGACCGCAATCTGGCTTCCTGCAGTAAAACCTCTGTGGTTAGACAGGCGGTCTCTCTTCTACCAGTCTCTCCCTCTACACTGTGAGTGCCAAGGGGGCAGGATGACACCCTTAACCTTGGACCTCAGTCAGAAGTCATCACATAGGAAGTGCTCATCAGTCGTGACATGGGTGATCTGTGGACCAGCGACGGCAGGGTTTGGCAAACTTTGTAAAGGGCTGGATAGGAAATATTTCAGCCTTTGCAAGTCCTGTGGTCTCTGTTATGAGAAAGCAGCCACAGTCAACAGTAAGTAACACTGTATTTGCAAAATCAGGTTGGATTTAGTCTGTGGACTGCAGTTTGCTAGCTCCTGAACTATATGGATGAACTCCCCCAGTGCTTGGGGACAACTTCCCCCCAACTTTCATGCCCAGTGAGAGCTGTGCCTGCTTGCTGTTCTGACCAGCCTCCCTTCTCAGCCTGCCCAAAAGGCCCTTCCCCCATCCTCTTCTCTCACCTTCCCACCCCATTCCACTCTCTGCTACTCATTATCCCCTTCAGGTTCCTAGCTACCTGTGACTCAGAGTTCAGCTTTCTTCCCCTGGGGCTCCTCCTGCCCAGCCACACGGACTCCCCATCATTCCCAGCTTGACACAATGACTGCCCTTTGGACAAAGGAATGACAAGCAGATATTTACCATGCATAGCATTTCCTTGGCTGATCAGAAGCACTTTCCTTCGCAAAGCAGTTCACCTGTGGTTTTCCACTCTTGTCAGCCGCTGCCTCTCTTACCTTTAGCTGGGTTCCCTGAGGACTTTCCCCTAAAGGCTCAGCTCTCCTGGCCCCTGCCCTGGCAGACGTGCTGTGTGTCAATCAGCAGCGTTGGTCCCCAGGAAGACGAGCATATGGAGAGGGTTATTCTCCTCCCCGGAAAGCTAAGGAGGGGCAGGTATGGAAAAAGCGTGAGAGATTTTGTTTTCTGATAGTGCGGGAGGCAAGGAGAAGATGACATCCAAGGCATCCGCGCTTGCCCAGCCCCTTGGCCTCGGCTGCACTCCTGGTTAGGCAGGTGGCAGAAGGGTTTATGTGAGAGACTTGGAGCCTCTAAGACCCAGCACAGCTGCTGCAGGGCCCATGTGTCTGAGCTGAGCAGCACCCTGGCACCCAAGGGCTTGAAGTTTGGGGAGCACTGGAAGAAAGCACCCTGGTATTTTTCCCAGAGTACCATCAAGTTGCTTTGGAGTGGTTTTGTGGGCAAAATAGTTCAGCTGGGGGACTGGAGTGGCGGAGGAGGGCCAGCAGGAGTGCTGCGGGAACCACTGCTTGGGGACAGGTTTGCACTTATTCCTGGGCTTTCCCTTTGGAGGCTCCAGAGATCCCTGGTGCCCCCAGTAAAAGCAGGGTCCCTGACCAAGGAGGAAGAAAAGAGTGGATGTCAGGGGTGGACAACCAATGATCTCACCGCACTGGGATGCTTCCTTACAAGGACGGAAAAGAAGGAGACATCTGAGAAGTCATGTTTGTTCTACAACTGGCCCCGAGGATGAGGAGCAGGACGGGAGATGGAGAGGGTGAAGGCAGCTATGGAAACTGGACCAATGGAAGGAGGGAAGATGCGGACATCAGCCAGGGTTGGAGAGGCAGAGGCACCCCAGTTATAAAGATGGGGAAGCAAAGGCCCAGAGAGAGGCCACGACCTGCCCACAGTCACACAGCGATGTCTCCCATCTCCAGGCTGGGCATTTCTCCAGGTTAGAGCCATCAAGTCCTCCACAGACCTGGTGGGTCTCCGCAGTGTCCTGCTTGGTGAGGTGGACAGGCAGTGTGTCTCTGGGCCTGGGTGTCCACCAGGGATTTCCAGACCCCCCCACCCAGAACAACCTGGAATCTGCCTTCCTTCTTCTAAGGAGAAAGAGGCCAAGTTTTCTTATAGGAATGGAGAGGGAGGAGCCAACAACACAACCTGGCACAAAGCAGCCAGCTCAATATGTTTAGAAGTAGAAGGAGAAACAGGCAGACAGACAGAATTCCTCCCAGTCCTTGGCCTGGCCTCTCTGCTGGCTGACTATCCTGCCTGGGTGAGGGGACAAGAGCCCTCGCATCCTCTTAGTCTTTCTCTGTCTTGAAAATAAGAGGTCAGACCATAGGAGCAAAGGTGAGGGAGAAATCTCTTTCCTTGGAAATTTTAAAAAATACCGCTGCCTAAGCGTGCTGGAAAAGAGGAGGGTTGTGACCTGGAGGGAGGAGGAGGGTCAAGGTCACCCTTGGATGAGTCTTAATGGTCTCAATCCAGGCCTGGGAGATTTGGAGAAGGGTGATGCCCGGGCCCTGACTGCCGGCTGCAGTAAGCGAATCGCCACCAGGTGGCAGGCCTGCCTATTTCTAACGGATGCGGACTTGCTGCTGGGAACTCAAATCGGTTGCCGTATTTGTTTACTCATCCGTCATTTATTCATTCATGGTTTTATTCCCCAAGCACTTTGGACTCCTCATATATGCCAGCGGGCATTGTGCTAGGTGTAAGGAGGAAACAAAAGTGGCCGAGACAAGGGCTGTGTTCCAGGCACCTCGCACAGCTCCTCCCTGCTTAGCAGCCAGTCCCACACGCAGAGGGTCCATGGGGCAGCCACGTATCTGTGGGTCATGTCAGCTGCCTAGGTTGGTTCCTACTGCAGCCACGTGGGATGGTGCCCCTTGCCTCTGTTCTGCAGAGGGAGCCAATGGGCCCTGGGCCCTGAGTGAGGTTTGGATGGCCTCCCAGTGTCAGATCACCCACAGCAGGTCTCAGGTGTAGCCGCACAGTGGTCCCTGGGGCTGAGGTTTTCTCCATCTCTGTTCCTCTAGCCAGGAACAACCTCAAACCACCAGCCTCTCCCCCCACCCTTCCTCTCTTCAACCGCTCTATTCTGGCAGCTTTCCTTAGAAATGGCCATCCAGAGAGCAGAGAGTGGGCCCCTGGAGCAGACCCAGGTCCTGGATGCCCTGGAGTCACTTCTGCCTTCCTCAACCCCAGCCCTGCTCCGGGCACCCAGGGCCAGTGTTCACCTCCAGAGCACTGGTCTCCCATGTGCTTGAAGCATCGTGTCTTGACTCCTCACTCCATCTCCACCTGAGATACAGTCTCAGAAGGCCAGGGATCTCGACTTGCTCCCCATAGATGCCCCAGGGCCTTGCACGGTGTCTGACAACAGCTGTGGGCTGAATCACTCAGTGGAGGTGAGGGAATGCAGCTGTGCGGAAGCTTCGAGGTCTTCGAGGTCTCCCCATGGATCCACAGGAAGGCAAGGTGGACAAGGGTAAGCGTGGATGCTACGAACACACCTGAGACTTTCCAAGTAGCTGCCTTGAATTAAATTAGAGGACCCCCTGGACCAACCTCAGTGAGGACCACCGGAGCCCCAGTCTGCTCCTTATGCACTCGAACTCCAGACCCGGCAGAGTTGGGGTAGCATCCCCTGGGGTCCCTCTTTCAACAGGGGCCCCAGATGGCTTCCTCGGCCAGCAGCCACAGAACCCTGTCGTCTGGAAGAGCACCAACGGCTGTTCTGCCTTGCTTCCTTCTCTCTCTCTTCCTGCCCCAGCTTCCCTGGCAACTGGGAACCCCCTTGCTCAACCCAGCCCTGTGCCTTCTGACTCATGGTGCAGCTCAGCTAGAAAGCATCTGGCCATGCCCACGGCCCTGGCATCTGGCATGTTGGCCTACGTGAGGAACACCCCTCCCTCACATCCTTCATGTGCTTCCTCCATTAGAATTATGTCCATTGAAAACTTCCCCACTCCCAAGAAACCCTCTCTGATAAGTGGGGATGGGGCAAAGCACCCCAGCCCCAGCACTCAGCGTCAGGTGGAGTGAGAGTCCCAATCTTATCAGCTCATCACATTCCGAACATTCCCCTTGGGCGGGGGAGGAGGGAAGCCAGGAAAGGAGAGTGACGCTCCACCGCACCAGCCTGTGTCTCTGTTTGCCCCAGTTTCTCCCCCACCCCCACCCTAGCCCAAGCCCCAGGTCCCCTCTGTGTGCCTCACAAGCCCTCCTTTGACCCCATGTCTGGTTCCTCATCCTTTTCTAGTCTCTTCTGAGAGTTCCCCCAAAGCACCCTTCCATGTACCGGACCAGACGTGAAGGCCTGCTCCTCCACCCGCCTCCCACATGCACCAGCCTTGGGCCCCCTTCCTCTCTTGCTGGAGAAGGGGCTGCCTGCCCGCATTTTTTACACAACATCTGTGGCTATTCGGAAAAAGTTGTCCTTTTCCTAAACACTTAAACACACACCCCTCTGCCCTCTGGCCACCTCCTAACTCCTACCCAGAGAGCAGTGACTGAAGGGGGAGCTGAGAGCCAGGAACCTCCAGTTCTAATTCTGGCTCCTGCCACTAACTTACTGACATGAGGCTGGTCACCACCCTGCTCTGAGCCTCAGTTTCCCTGAGGAATGACAGGGATGGACTGGTGGTCTCAGGTTGTTGAGTCGAAGGGGAATACTTGGTGATCCCTTAGACAAAAGTTTTGGTGGAGGACATGGGAGGGAGTCATCAGGGAGGTGCTCCCTCTTTGGAGACAACTCCATTTTCGTTTTCTGGAGAGGAGCAGGCCATTCCTAGGGGTGCCCCTTCCCGAAGTGTTCCCCACCGCGGGTCCTCTTCCCTCATCTGAAAAATGTTTCCAACGAAAAAGTACCATGAAGAGTACCACCAAGCACACGCTCACACACACACACACACACACACACACACACGCATGCACACACACACGCACACACAGCCAACATCAAGCTTCATGGTGAATTACTGAAAACTTTTCTACTGAGGTCAGGAACCAGACAAGGTTCTCACTCACTATCACCACTCTGACCAGACCTACACTTGGAAGTCCCAGACAGGGCAATGAAGCAAAACGTAAAAGCTATAAGAACTAAAAAGGAAAAATAAAACTATTAACATTTTGGGGGGAAGAGTGAATTATATATCTTATTTTTTTTCACTGTATGCAAGACTCTTTAAATTCTGTAGTGCTTCACAGTTTTCAAAAGTTTCACACACATGATTTCATATAATCCCATAGTAATGTCCCCCATCCCTATACTGCTTCTTCCCACATTTTCCCTCTCCGCATTGTTAATCACTAGTTTGTTCTCTATTTCTGCGAGTTTGCTTCCGATTCTGGTTTATTCATTAGTTTGTGGTCCTTTTTAGACTTCACATATAAATAATATTGTGCAGTATTTGTCTTTGTCTGATTTATTTCATTTAGCATAATGCCCTCCAAGTCCAACCTTTGCTACAAACAGCAAAATTTCATTCCTTTTTTTTAATGACAGAGTAGTATTCCATGGTGTGTGCGTTTGTATACCACATCTTCTTTATCCATTCATCCATTGATGAACATTTAGGTTGCTTTCATACCTTGGCAATTGTAAATAATGCTTCTACAAATGTTGGAAAAACTGGTGGTGCTAGTGGGAAACAGCCCACTTGCCAATGCAGGACACGTAAGACACGCAGTTTTGATCTCTGGGTCGGGAAGATCCCCTGGAAGGGGAGGAGGATTTTCCTTCTCCAGGAAATCTTCCTGACCCAGGGATTGAACCCAGGTCGCTTATATCTCCTGCCTTGCAGGTAGATTCTTTACCCACTGAGCCATGAGGGAAGCCCAGCCCCTATGGCCTAAAGATTTCCCATCTGAGCGTATATCCAACAAGAGAGCATACATGATGCCCCAAAAGACAGGTGTGAGAGTATTCACCGCTGCACTGTTGTCAGCAGCCGCAAATTTTATAAGCTGGATGCCCATCAGCAGAAGAAGAGGCAAACAAAAGGTGATGTGTTCCCATGACGGTGTATTTGCTTTACAGCAAAGCAAAGGAACAGACTACAGCTATAAGAAACAACGCGGGGGATCTCACCAGCTTGATGTTGAACAACAAAAAGAGCCAGACACAGAAGAACACGCACTTTGTTGCTGTTGATCAGTTCAGTTCAGTTGCTCAGTCATGTCTGACGCTTTGCGACCCCATGAACCGCAGCACGCCAGGCCTCCCTGTCCATCACCAGCTCCCGGAGTTTACCCAAACTCGTGTCCATCGAATCGGTGATGCCATCCAACCATCTCATCCTCTTTTTGTCCCTTTCTCCTGCCCTCAATCTTTCCCAGCATCAGGGTCTTTTCCAACGAGTCAACTCTTCACATCAGGTGGCCAAAGTATTGGAGTTTCAGCTTCAACATCAGTCCTTCCAATGAACACCCAGGACCGATCTCCTTTAGGATGGACTGGTTGGATCTCCTGGCAGTCTAAGGGACTCCCAAGAGTCTTCTCCAGCACCACAGTTCAAAAGCATCAATTCTTTGGTGCTCAGCTTTCTTCACAGTCCAACTCTCACATACATGACTACTGGAAAAACCATAGCCTTGACTAGACGGACCTTTGTTGACAAAGCAATGTCTTTGCTTTTTAATATGCTGTCTAGGTTGGTCATAACTTTCCTTCCAAGGAGTAAGTGTCTTTTAATTTCATGGCTGCAATCACTATCTGCAGTGATTTTGGAGCCCCCCAAAATAAAGTCAGCCACTGTTTCTACTGTTTGCCCATCTATTTGCCATGAAGTGATGGGACTGGATGCCATGATCTTAGTTTTCTGAATGTTGAGCTTTAAGCCAACTTTTTCACTCTCCTCTTTCACTTTCATCAAGAGGCTCTTTAGTTCTTCTTCACTTTCTGCCATAAGAATGGTGTCATCTGCATATCTGAGGTTATTGATATTTCTCCTGGCAATCTTGATTCCAGCTTGTGCTTCATCCAGCCCAGTGTTTCTCATGATGTAATCTGCATATAAATTAAATAAGCAGGGTGACAATATACAGCCTTGACGGACTCCTTTTCCTATTTGGAACCAGTCTGTTGTTCCATGTCCAGTTCTAACTGTTGCTTCCTGACCTGCATACAGGTGTCTCAAGAGGCAGGTCAGGTGGTCTAGTATTCCCATCTCTTTCAGAATTTTCCAGTTTATTGTGACCCACACAGTCAAAGGCTTTGGCATAGTCAATAAAGAAGAAATAGATGTTTTTCTGGAACTCTCTTGCTTTTCTGATGATCTAGCAGATATTGGCAATTTGATCTCTGGTTCCTTGGATGCTGTTGATAGAAAGTCCAAAACCAGGTAAAACTACTCTGGGACAGTAGAAATCAAGGTGATGATTATCTTTGGGGAAGTAGAAATTAACAGGAGCCAAGAGGAGTTTGGGCGATACTGGAATTAATCTATTTTTTAATCTTCATTCTGGTTACATATTGTGTTCATTTTGTGAAAATCTGTTTCACACAAAAAAAGCCCTTTTCTATCTGTGTGTTACACTTGAATAAAACACTTATGTTACAACAAAATTAAATGGCTCAGAGAGACCTGTGAACTTGCTCAGGATCACACAGCTCTGAGTCGGCCAGTTAGAAGTTCTAGGTTTTTACTCCTGCTTTGTTCTCTGACCTGGAAGGCCCTGGACAATTTACTTTCTATTCTGGGGCTCAGTTTCCCCATCTTTATGGAGTGGGAAGAAAACAAAACCACAGTTGCTATTATAAAAGCTGGCAGCAGAATTCCCCTGAGAGGAGACTCTGCCTGGGAAATAACTTGCTGGAATCTCCTTGAGCATGAAAGAAAGAGTGGTGAGGCCCCAGCTAATAGCCTTGAGCTCTCTGGGTTTCAGGGGAGAGTTCTTGAGCAGAGATGTGGGCGAGGGGGGAGGAGACAGAGAGAGGCTGAGAACCCAGGTAACAAGACGGCGGGCGAGCGGGGTGAGATGAAAACCCACAGCTGGCTGTGAGAGGAGAGGACGGCTGTGGGCTCAAAGACCAGTCGTAGGTGATAGTCATCACTCCCCTCCTGCTCCAGCAGCCTCACCCTGAAGGAATTATTCCCCACCCTCACTGCCCTGAGTCACTAGAATTCAAGGAGAAACTAAGGATGCGGGTTGTGCTGCATTCCATACCTGGGCTGACAAAGCGCAGAGCCAACAGCCCGCAGGTGAGAGGCGGAGAAGTGGAGAATTCAGCAGAAGCTGGGACCCTCAGGGTAGGGGCTCATGTTGCTCCAGTAGGGTTTTTTACCGTGAGAGGGGAAAGGTGAACCTGGAATTTTGGAGCACTCGAGTTCCTTGGGTGACTGACCCTTGGTTTCCATGTGAACCAGGCCGGGAGATTGGATATGGTTGAAGGCCCATTGCACTCAGCTACTGAGGAGGCAATGGCACCCCACTCCAGTACTCTTGCCTGGAAAATCCCGTGGATGGAGGAGCCTGGTAGGCTGCAGTCCATGGAGTCACAAAGAGTCGGACACGACTGAGCGACCTCACTTTCACTTTTCACTTTCACGCATTGGAGAAGGAAATGGCAACCCACTCCAGTGTTCTTGCCTGGAGAATCCCAGGGACGGCGGAGCCTGGTGGGCTGCCGTCTATGGGGTCGCACAGAGTCGGACGCGACTGAAGCGACTTAGCAGCAGCAGCAGCAGCAGCACTCGGCTAACTTCCCCCAAGCCCCTTCCTGCACTGGTACAGGACTGCAGAAGGTCAGACCCTTTCAGCCAGATGTTACACAGACACACAGACACCGTGGAGAATGTCTGTGGCCAAAGGCCAAGATGGCTGGAGGAAGCCATGGAGAGGCACCCTGCTGACATCACGTCCAAGAGCTTGAAGTAGCCCCCTGCCAAACCCATCTCCACCCTGTCCTGTCCAGGCCTGTCCTTGGGTGAAAGGACCCTGACACCCCCAAGGGAAGAGTCAGCAGCCCTGAGGAGCTGAGACTGAAGGATGGGGTGGGGTCAGGGGTGCCTTCAGCTCCTCCCAGGGTGAGCAGAAGGATGAGTGGGGAGACTCTTACCACAGCACCTCCATTGCCACTCACAGTTGGGAAACCCAGTCCTCTGCAGTAGGTGCAGGGCCTCACCTCTCACAGACCTGTCACTCATCACCCTGGGTGAGGTGCAGAAGGGCAAGAAGCATGCTTTACTCCTGGGGGTAAAGGAGGCTCCAGGTCAGGGGGGAGTGAGGGGGTAGCGAGGGTGAACGCAGCCTCCAAGAGCAACACAACGTCCTCATTAAGGCCTGACTCTGAAGGTCACCTCCTCCAGCAGAGCTTCCCAAATGTCCTCAGTAAAGAAGCTCTCCCCACCCTCATCCCCAACTCCCACCTCTCAGAGCACAGGCATGCCAGCTTCCCACTCCAGTAGGGGTCTACTCTGGTTATCCCCCCACCACCGCTGACCGGCTTCTGAATAGCTGGGTCTAGGGCTAGGGCTCCTCTGGGTCTCCCCCAGGCTGCCAAGGTGTGCTTTGCACAACGGCAGGTGTTCACCAGCACTTTCTGAGTCAACCAGAGAGGGGTCCATGCCACCTGGAAGACTTCCTGAGGGAGGGATCAAAGGAGGGAGCCCAGGAGGACCTTCCAGAGTTTAGGAGAGAAGAGGGGGGCTCAGGTATCCTGGGATAGCCACTGCCCACTGAACCCTGATTCTAGGGCAGACATGCCCTTGCTGCCCTGGCTGGGGCCCCCAAAAGGCATGGAAGGACCAGCCCACCCCCATAATCGGTCCCAGCTGTGGAAGCCCAGGTCTTGGGGAGGAGAGGCCATAACTGGGCAGAGGTCCTGTCCTTTCCTGCAGCCTTGGCCCCACAGGGTCTGGAGTCTCTCGGGCCAACAGCCCCTCCCCACATGGGCCAGGGCAGAATGAGGCTCTCCAGGAGGCAGGGTGGCTCCCCTCGCTGTGCTCAGGGGTGTTTGCAGGGAAAGGGTATCCTTCAGGAAGGAGGAGCAGGTGTTTACCTGGTTGGGAGAGGCTTGGCTAAAGTTCAAGTTTAGCTACTTTACCACGCCCTGGGGGAAGGATATGCTGTTTGCTCCTGGGTTGCTGCCCTAAACCTCCCAGGGAAGGGTGGGGCTAGATGGGAGAGAAGCTGAGTGTCTGGGTCGCCACCGTGGAGATCCCAGCCACTTCTCCTGGGGTGGCCCCTCCTCCCACCAGACCTCTCTTGGGTGGGCAGATACTTGTCCCAGCATGTCTGGCAGAGATGAGAGATGAGGAGAGAGGGGACAGAGAGACAGAGGAAGACAGGAAGGACTCGGGGCAGCAGTAGGGTGATAAGGGCAGAGGAGGGGGCAAGGGAGAAGGCTCCAGAAGACACTTGGGCAGAGGCCTGGGGAGTGGGGCAGGGCTGCCCATTTTCCTGGACCAGAGGGAGGGAGCCACACAGGCCTGGCCCCCGTACACTACCCAGAAGCGGCATCTTAGCTTTCTGGGGGCCCACGCGTGCCTCTAGTTCTAAGGGTGTGTCTGAGAGCTGTGGCGCATGATGGGATGGTGTGCTCTGGGAGGGGACTGCTTGTCAGCAATCCTCCCCGCCCCCTACCCCCCACTCCTGTCAAGCTCCTTGATTATTTTTTTCCTGTCAGCTCTGCCTCCAGGGACGGCCTCCCGCCCAGGATGTAAGGCAGGCAGCAGCTTGTCTGATTCAGCCTGGCCCTGGGGAGCCCCTGCTTTTAGGGGGCCGAATAATCTGAGGAAGCCAGACAAGAGAGACTCTTCCCACCGCCATTCTGGGAGTGAGGGAGGCCCCCCTCCCTGCCCCAGCTCTCTAACCTCTCCTCAGAGAGCAGGCCACGAGCCTTTGGGATGCAGCCAGATTCCCGCTGGCGGGTGGGCTGTGGGAGGATCAGCAGGCAGGCTACTGTTCTCCGCATCGCCCATCCCCCTCGCAGGGTGAGCCAGGCTCCTGCCTCCTCCAGCTCCCCCTCCCTGTGTCCAGGGCCTGCTTGTCGGAGTGAGACAAGAGAAATGGAGGCAGTCAGGGCCTGACCCAAGGGCCTTGGCTCTGGGCCCAGTGGTAGGAACACAGTCCGTAAATATTTGGGGAGTGAATGGTGCCTGCCCCTCCCCACACAGCTGACTCCTGCAGCCACAGAAGGCCTGCCTCTGATCTGGGAGCAGCATCAAATATCTCGGGGTTCAGCCTGCTGGGCCTTCGACCAGGTCTGTCCATAAACAGAAAGCATCTTCTTCATTCATTATGAAGGGCGATGTCATGTCAGCCATGCCCCTGCTTCTAGGTTGGCCATAGGGTCAAGTGCAGCCTGGAGACCCCAAGGCTTCTCTCCTGGATACAGAATGCCTTGCTGATGGATGCTTTTCTGAAATCCAGCTTCTGCCCTTCAGAGGCCCCTTGACTTGGTATCGGGGTGGACATGAACCCGGGCTGACCTTGGGAAAGTGAACTGAGGTCCTCAGCCTTCTCTACTGTGCCCCTCCTGGAGAGTTGCCTGCCTGCTGTCACCCTGTCTGGAAGGGCTCAGCCCTAGGTGGATGCCCCAAACTCCTTGGGGGTCCCCTTCCTTGTCCTGCTGTGATCCTGGAGGGGAACATGCAGCCCTCAACTCCCCTCTCCCACGGCCTTGGATCAAGACAGCAGAAATGTCTTTGGAAGGAAGTCTCTGGACAATTCCCGGGCCGGGCAGCTGGGAATTGGAGAGAGCCACTGGCCACCTGCAAGGGGATGGCTGAAGCCGTCTCAGGCTGCACCCTGCGTGCACTTCTAGGGCCTTGGGACAGGCTGCGAAGCGGGAGAGCCGTAGTCAGGGAAGAGGGTGCTTGTGTGAATTTCCAGCGCTGCTGCGTTGGCCTACCCTCACTTCGTGACACCAGCTTGGCCCACTGTCTTGTCAGTTAATGTTGGGCAAGTGATCGTACGCCTCCAGGGCTTAGTATCCTTGTGTGTGAAATGGGGTTCATAACAGTATCTACTCCAGAGGATTGTGGTAAGGATCAGATGGAATAATGCATACAGGGCACTTAGCATGGGGTAGAGAATACAAGAAATATTCAATAAATGGTAACCATTATGACTAAGACTTTTAAGATTCAAAGCCCAAGTTTTCCGCTTCCCTCAGCCCTGAGCTCTGGATGTGTTTCTCATGGCCTGGGGGAAGAAAGGCTGTGGAGGAAATAAAGTGTTTGGGGACTGGATAGACCCCTGCCCCAACCTGCCTGCCCTGAGCAGGCCAACCTGCTCCCATCCACGGTTGCCCTCCCCCTTGGGTTCTCGTGGAACCCCAGATCTGCTACCTTCCCCCACATTCTTCCCACTTAACCAGCCTGGTGCCCACCCCATATCCAGGAAGAAGGACATAAACACAGCCAGGATGGATTAGAGCTCCCAGCATCCTCTCCGGAAGCACCAGGATGGTTGGGGCTCAAGGGAGGTCTGGGGGGCAGGGGAAGCACCATTTCAGGAGCTTAGGAGAGAGGGAGCAAGGTGGTCCCAACTAAAGGTGGTGTTCAGACCCTTGCCACCTCGGCCTGCGCACATAGTGGGTATGAAGTGGTATCTCCTTGTGGATTTCGTTTGCATTTCCCTGATGACTAGTGATGTTGAGCTTAGTGCTTATTGGTCATTTGTTTATTTTCTTTGAGGAAATGTCTATTCAAATGCTTTTTAACCACCTTGCTGGCAGCAAGTCACTGGTTTGTTCTGCCTACGCCCATTCTCCCCACTGCAGCCTGTCCTCTGCTAAGTGAGGCTTTCGCCAGGCTCTTCCTTGCTTAAATCCTTAATGGTTCCCCTTTGCTTGCTGCTGAACTTGCCAAACTGTGTTCTGTGAAAAGTGTTTGGGGAGAGGTCAGGAGAGGTTCCTTTGAAGATAGTTCCACGGTCAAGTTATGGTCATAGTTTTGGGAAATGTTATCTTCTCTCACCCATGCCAGGAGTTTGCCAACATATGTTGGCCCAGAGAAGTCCCAAAGCACACACTCCCCCTCCTTAATCCAACATTTCCCAAATGAATTTGATGATAAATTCACACTCCCCTCACCTTTTATTTTCTTTCTGACAGATTTATTGAGATATAACTAACATATCATACAACCAACTCCCTTAAAGGGTGCAATTGAAAGGTTTTAGTCACAGAGACGTGCTGCTGCTGCTGGGTCGCTTCAGTCGTCGCTGAAGGTTGCTAACTCTTTCCGATCCTATGGACTGTAGCCCACCAGGCCCCTCTGTCCTTGGGATTCTCCAGGCAAGAACACTGGAGTGGATTGCTGTGCCCTCCTCCAGGGGATCTTCCCAACCCAGGGATCAAACCCGTGTCTCTTACGTCTCTTGCATTGGCAGGCGGGTTCTTTACCACTAGCACCACCCGACGTGTAGCCATTTATCAATTTTGGAACATTTTCATCATCCCCAAAAGAAATTCCATACGCCAACCTGCCCTCCTCATTCCCTCCTCTCAACCCTGGAAAACGACTGATCTACTTTCTATTTCAATATTTGCCTGTAATGGACTCATACTGGATGCGGCCTTTTGTGACTGATTTCTTCTCACTCAGCAAAATGTTTTCATGGTTCACCCACATTGTAATGTGTATCAGCACTTCACTCCTTTTTGTGGCCAAATTAACTGTCCATAGTGTGGATAAGCTACATTTTGTTTATTCACTCATCAGTTGATGGACATTAGTGTTGCTTTTACTTTGGAGCTATTTTGAATAATGCTGCTATGAACATTCATGCACAAGTTTCTGTGGGAACATGTGTTTTCATTTCTCTTGAAGTACATACTTGGGAGTGGAATTGCTGGGTCAAACGGTAACTCTCTGTTTAACTATTTGAGGAAATTCCAGACTATTTTGAAGCAATTGCATCATTTTACATTCTTGCCAGCAGTGTATGAGGGCTCCAGTTTCTCCACAACTTTGCCAACACTTATTTGACTTTTTGGATCTAGCCATCCCAGCAGCTTCCTTGGTAGCTCAGTGGTAAAGAATCCACTTGCAATGCAGGAGACGTGGGTTGATCCCTGGATTGGGAAGATCTCCTGGAGAAGGAAATGGCAACACATTCCAATATTCTCGCCTGGGAAATCTCACTGACAGAGGAGCCTGGCAAACTACATTCCATGGGGTCGCAAGAGTCGGACACCACTTAGAGACTAAAACCAAAACAAAACAGAAAATCCCTATAGGTGTGAAGTGATATTTCATTGTGGTTTGATTTGTATTTCCCTAATGATTAGAGTGGAGAAGGCAATGGCAACCCACTCTAGTACTCTTGCCTGGAAAATCCCATGGATGGAGGAGCCTGGTAGGCTACAGTCCATACAAAGAGTCAGACACGACTGAGCGAATTCACTTTCACTTTTCACTTTCACGCATTGGAGAAGGAAATGGCAACCCACTCCAGTGTTCTTGTCTGGAGAATCCCAGGGACGGGGGAGCTTGGTGGGCTGCCGTCTATGGGGTCGCACAGAGTCGGACACGACTGAAGCGACTTAGCAGCAGCAGCAATGATTAGAGATGTTGAATATTTATCCTGTACTTGTTGGCTATTTGGATATCTTCGTTGGAGAAATGTCTCTTCAGTTCCTTTGCCCATTTTCAAACTGGGTTACTTGTCTTTTTATTACTGAATTGTAATGTTATTTATATACACCAGATACAAATCCCTCATCAGACATATGATTTATAATTATTTTATTTCATTCTATGTGTTCTCATTTTGCTTTCTTAAAGGTATCTTTTTATTTATTTTTACTTTATTTATCTTGGCCATCCCATGTGGCATGCAGAATGCTAGTCTCCTGACCAGGGATTGAGTGCATGCCCCCTGCAGTGGAAGCATGGGCTCTTAACCACCGTACCACCAGGGAAGCCCTGAAACGTGTCCTTTAAAGCACAATTTCAATGAAGCTCAGGGTCTCAATCTATTCAGTCTGCTATAATGAAATACCTCAGGCTAGGCTGCCTCTAAGCAACAGAAGTTTATGTCTTACTGTTCCAGAGGCTGGAAGTCCAAGACCAGGGTGTCAGCACAGTCAGGTGAGGGCCTCTTCTGGGTTGCAGACTTCTTGTTCCAGCCTCACATGACAGAAGGGGCTAGGCAGCTCTGTGGGCCTCTTTTATAAGGATACTAATCCCAGTCATGAGGGCAAATCCTTCATGACCTTATAACCTCTCAGAGGCCCCACTTCCTAAAATCGTTATCTTGGGAATTAGGATTTCAACATATGAATTGGGGGGAGGGAGACACAGACATCTGGATCAGAGCATTCAATTTATCTATCTTTCTTTTGTTGTTTGTGCTTTCCGTGTTCTATATAAGAATCCATTGCCAAGTAGAAGACCACAAGGACTAACCCCTATGTTTCCTTCTGAGAGTTGCATAGGTTTACCTCTTATATTTAGGTCTTTGATCCATTTTGAGTTAAGTTTTGCGTATGATCTGAGGTAGCGATCCAGCTTCATTCTTCTGCTTGTCAATATCCAGTCCTCCCCTGAGGCTCCCTTGTATATTTACAAAACATCCAGTAGCATCTCATGGAAACCTGGGGCTTCAGGGAACACCACTTGGGAACTGCCAACCTACATGATCAGGTCCAAGTTTCTTAGCCTAGTCAAAGCCTCTCACCATCTGCCCTCAACTGGCCTCTTGCTGTTCCTTAGACTTGCACTGGGTATTTCTGCCTCCACAGCTTAGTATATGCTGTTCTAACACTTCCCCCAACACTAACACTATCACATTCACATGTAACACTCGTCTTTTTCTACCAAAATTCACTCATCCTCTAAGGAATAACAATACCTAACATTCATTGAGCACTTGTTATGTACCATGTTCCTAAGTGCTTTATTTGTAATAGTATCTTATTTAATCCTTACAATAACCCAATCCTTATTATAACCCTCAGACATATATATGCCTATTATCCCCATTTTACAGATGAGGGAATTGAAATTCAACACGGGTAAGTAAATTGCCCAAGGCTACACGGTTAGCAAGTGATGGAGGGGGAATTTAAATCCAGACCATCTGCCTCTATAGTTCTTGTAACTCACTGTCCTCCCATCAACCTTCGCTTATCACCACCACTCTGCCAACTACCTCACTGGCACCAAAATATATTTATTGAACTCCACTATGTGTTTCTCCCTTTATGGATCACAGCCTTGAGGAGGTGAAGGGGCTTGCATAACTCAATGAAGCTACGAGCCATGCCGTGCAGGGATACCCAAGACAGATGGGTCATAGTAAAGAGTTTTGACAAAATAGAATCCACTGGAGGAGGAAATGGCAAACCACCCCAGTATTCTTGCTGTGAGAACTCCATGGACAGTATGAAAAGGCAAAAATGATATGTCACTGGAAGACGAGGCCCACAGATCGGAAGGTGTCCAACCTACTACTGGGGACGAGCAGAGGGCAATTACTAACAGCTCCAGAAAGAATGAAGCGGCTGGATTAAAGTGGAAACGACACTCAGTTGTGGATGTGTCTGGTGGTGAAAGTAGTCTGATGCTGTAAAGAACAATATTGTACGGGAACCTGAAATGTTAGGTCCATGAATCAAGGTAAACTGGAAGTGGTCAAGCAGGAGATGGCAAGAGTGAACATCAACATCTTTAGGAATCAATGAACTAAAAGGGACAGGAATGGGCAAGATGACCATTCATCTGATCATCAATTCAGATGACCATTATATCTACTACTGTGGGCAAGAATCCCTTAGAAGAAAAGGAGTACCCCACATAGTCAACAAAAGAATATGAAATGCAGTACTTGGGTGCAACCTCAAAAAACAACAGAATGATCTCGGTTTTTTTCCAAGGCAAACCATTCAACATCACAGTAATCCAAGTCTATGCCCCAACCACTGATGCTGAAGAAGGTGAAGCTGACCAGTTATACAAAGACCTATGACACCTTCTAGAGCTAACACCAAAAAAAAAGATATCCTTTTCATCATAGGGGATTGAAATGTAAAATAAGAAAGTCAAGAGATACCTGGAGTAACAGGTAAGCTTGGCCTTGGAGTGCAAAATGAAGAAGGGCAAAGGCGAACAAGAGTTTTGTCAAGAGAACATGCTGGACATAGCAGATACCTTCTTCCAATGACAAAAGAGATGACTCTACCCATGGACATCACCAGATGGTCAATACCAAAATCAGGCTGATATTCTTTGCAGCCAAAGATGGAGAAGCTCTGCTGCTGTTGCTGCTAAGTCGCTTCAGTCGTGTCCGACTCTGTGCGACCCCATAGACGGCAGCCCACCAGGCTCCGCCGTCCCCGGGATTCTCCAGGCAAGAACACTGGAATGGGTTGCCATTTCCTTCTCCAGGAGAAGCTCTATCAGTCAGCAAAAACAAGATCTGGAGCTAACTGTGGCCCAGATCACGAGTCCTATTGCAAAATTCAGGCTTCGATTGAAGAAAATAGAGAAAACCACTAGGCCATTCAGGTATAACTTAAACCAAATTCCTATGATTATACAGTGGAGGTGATGGATAGACTCAAGGGATTAGATCTGGTAGACAGAGTGCCTGAAGGACTATGGAAGGAAGTTCGTAACATTGTACAAGAGGCAGTGACCAAAACCATCAGAGAAAGATACATAAGAAGGCAAAGTGGTTGTCTGATGAGGCAGCAAAGGAGAAAGGGAAAAATATATGGAACTGAATGTAGAGTTCCAGAGAATAGCAAGGAGAGATAAGTCCTTCTTAATAGAACAATGCAACAAAATAGAGGAAAACAATAGAGTGGGAAAGACTAGAGATTTCTTCAAGAAAATTGGAGATATCAAGGGAACATTTCATGCAAGGATGGGCACAATTAAGGACAGAAATGTTAAGGACCTAAGAGAAGCAGAAGAGATTAAGAAAAGGTGGTAAGAATACACTGAAGAACTATATAAGAAAGATCTTAATGACTCAATAACCATGATGGTGTGGTCACTTACATAGAGCCAGACATCCTGGAGTGTGAAGTCAAGTGGGCCTTAGGAAGAATCATTATAAACAAAGCTAGCAGGGTGATGGAATTCCAGCTGAGCTATTTAAAATTTTAAAAGACGATGTTGTTAAAGTGCTGCACTCAATGTGTCAGCAAATTTAGAAAACTCAGCAGTGGTCATAGGACTGGAAAAGGTCAGTTTTCATTCCAATCCCAAAGAAGTACAATGCCAAAGAATATTCAAACTAATGTAGAATTGTGTTCATTTCACATGCCAGTAAGGTTATGCTCAAAATCCTTCAAGCTAGACTTCAAAAGTATGTAACCCAAGAAATTCCAGATGTACAAGCTGGGTTTAGAAAAGGCAAAGGAACCAGGGATCAAATTGCCAACATTCGTTGGATCATAAAGAAAACAAGGGAATTCCAGAAAAACATCTACTTCTGTTTCAATGATTACACTAATGCCTTTGACTGTGTAGATCATGACAAACTATGGAAAATTCTTAAAGAGATGGGAATATGTCTCCTGAGAAATCTGTATGCAGGTCAAGAAGCAACAGTTAGAACCAGACATGGAACAACAGACTGGTTCAAAATTGGGAAAGAAGTATGACAAGGCTGCATATTAGCACTTTGCTTATTTAACTTCCGTGCAGAGTACCCTCATGCAAAATGCTAGGCTGGCTAAATCACAAGCTAGAATCAAGATTGGTGGGAGAAATGGCAACAACCTCAGATATGCAGATGATACCTCTCTAAAGGCAGAAAGTCAATAGGAACTAAAGAGTCTCTTGCTGAGGGTGAAAGAGAGGAGTGAAAAAGCTGGCTTGAAGTTCAACATTCAAAAACAAAGATCATAGCATCTGGTTCTATCACGTCATGACAAATGGAAGGGGGAAAAAGCAGGAGCAGTGACAGATTTCATTTTCTTGGGCTCCAAAACCACTGTGGATGGTGACTGTAGCCACTAAATTAATAGATGCTTGCTCCTTGGAAGAAAAGCTATGACAAACCTGTGTTAGTCGCTCAGTCGTGTCCGACTCTTTGTGACCTCATGGACTATAGACCACCATGCTCCTCTGTCCATGGAATTCTCCAGGTAAGAATACTGGAGTGGGTTGCCATTCCTTTCTCCAGGGGATCTTCCCAACCCAGGGATCGAACCTGGGTCTCCTGCACTGTAGGCAGATTCTTTATCTACTGAGACACCAGGGACAGTATATAGAAAATGACAAACCTAGACAGTGTATTGAAAAGCAGAGACATCATTTTGCTGACAAAGGTCCGTATAGTCAAAGCTATGGTTTTTCCAGTAGTCATGTATGCATGTGAGAGTTGGACCATAATGAAGGCTGAGTGCCAAGGAATTGATGCTTTTGAACTGTGGTGTTAGAGAAGACTCTTGAGAGACCCTTGGACTTCAAGTAGATCAAACCAGTCAATCCTAAAGGAAATCAGTCTTGAATACTCCTTGGAAGAACTGATGCTAAAGCTCCAATATTTTGGCCACTGGTGCAAAGAAGTGACTCATCGGAAAAGATTCTGATTCTGGGAAAGATTGAAGATAAAAGAAGAAGGGGGTGGCAGAGGATGAGATGGTTAGATAGCACCACTGACTTGATGGACATAAATATGAGCAAACTCTGGGAGATAGTTGAGGACAGAGGAGCCTGGCATGCTGCAGTCCATGGGGTCCAAAGAGTGGGACACGACTTCGCAACTGAACAACAACAATGCATTTTGTTGAAATACCAAGTTATCTAATGCGTAAAAGAATTAATAGAACTGCACTGACAGAGCTGGAAGGGCCTCAGGCTTCCTGGAATGTGTGGTACATTTGAGGATAACAACCCGATCTGATGGACATGGAGCTCTGTGACATACCCAAGGTCACAAGGTAGGGCAGAAACCAGGTCAGGACCAGGTCTCTTCCCCTCCCGGCAGCAGCTCTGACACCATGCCTGCTGTGTCTCCAGTCAGCACACATTTACTGAGTTCCTTCTCTATGCCAGGCCCTAGTCTGAGCTCCATATGGGGCAAAGAGAACAAGACCCCCGGGACCTGGTCCTGCCTCTTTCCCTGGACACAGTGGGGCTTAGGCCTGATGGGGCTCCTCCCGGGTTTCAAGGGCTATCCCCTGGGCTCCGACTCAGCTTTCCCTGCTCCTTTGGAGGAAGCACTGTGAATGGGAGGTGACAGGCCGTCAAAGGCACAGGGCTGGCGGGGAGGAAGGGCCCCAGGTCCAGTTCATTTCCTGGCACCCTTGTTTGCCGTGTGCCCTTGACTTCCGGTGGCTGTTTCCGCCCCACCCATAGCCTCCCTGGCTGAGTGGGCAGCTGGCCTGGGACTGCAATTCTCCCGCCATCCTCAGTTTGAGCTGTCTCTCAGCTGGGCAGTCCCCCAAAGCCCAATAGAGCCAGATGAGAATCCTGCTCTCTCTTTCAGCTGCATGACCTTGGGCCTGTCACTTTGCTAGGCTGGGCCTTTGCTTGCTCTTCTGGAAAAGGGGACGATGAGACTGACCTCACAGGTTTGTCATGAAGAATAAAGGATGTGTTATACATAAGAGGCCTGGCACAGTGAGACTTCCAGTACAAAATATTGTCCCTTTTCTCAGCCTAGCTGTCTCCAGTTTTCTCCTCCAGGAAGGCTTCCAGAATACTCCCTTCCCCCTGTGTCCTCATCCCTGTGTTGGGGTCCCAGTCTGAGCCCTGGGGAAAGCCAACCGGGCTCCTCCATGATGGAGGTGCTATGATGGGGTTCCCCAGATGCTGATACCTCCACAATCTCTCAAGTGTCCATTTCACCCACACTGATGTGTCCACGTACCATAAGGAATGGGGCTGAAGGGGACCCACGAGAAATTTCAAGTGTTTTTCAATGTACCTGTTCAATTCAATGCACATTATTGATCTCCACACCAAGCAGAGTATTGTGGCAAGAGCTTTTGGCAGGGTAGAAAGAGAGGGGGCCTGAGCTTGACTTTTCCTGGAGGACTGAGCTGTAGAGGGAGAGATAGCCACTGCCTCCCCACTCCCATCCCAATTAAAAAATAATATTTATTGAGTTATTACTATGTGATAGGCACTGTACAAGTTCTCTTTTACTCTCCATAATGATGCTATGGTTAGGGTGCGATTTGTAATTCAATCTTACAAACACAGAAATTAAGAGCTTAAGCAACTCCACTCAAGTGAGTAAGTGGCATCTGGCCAAATGTGACAAACACTGGATCAGAGGGAGAAACACGGTTATGCTGGAGCAGAAAGCATCCAGTGAGATCCAGGGAGCTTGGGAAGACAATGGGTTTTGGTTGGTTTTGAAGGAAGGGGAACTGTCCATGGGCAGCAGGAGGCTGGAGCACCGCCTACAGGCAAGGGCCTCAAGAACGGGGTGAGCAGGCATTTGGGAGATGCAGATCTGCCTGGCAGCTGGGCTGTGTGGGGAGGACAGGCATGTGGAGGACAAGGGCAGAAGGTAAGCAGGACAGTCATGGGGGACCTCAAGACCCTGCTGAGGACCTGGGCTTTGGGTTTGGTTCTGCAAGGCTTCTAAGGTAGGGTGTTGAGTGGGGTCAGATCAGAGGAGAGGTGGAGGGTTTCCTGGGGCTAAGTGATGGTTGTCTAGGAAGAAAGAAGGGAAAGGCACGGTGGGTGGCCCGCTATCAGCTGCTCCCCATGTATGATCAGTTACCCTTCCAACAGTCCCTAGAGATGGGCATGATCATCACCCCTTTGCAAATAAACTGAGGCTCAGAGCTGTCCAGAGGTGGGTTAGAGGTGAGTAACATTGGGGTAGGGGTAAGGGCCCCCTCCCTGGGGTGGGGCCAGGGCCCAAACCATGCTTCCCCAGTAGTGGCAAGGGTGGATGTGTAGTGCTCTGAGGTCTTCTCAGAGTGTCTATGGGTACAGAGAGGAGGGTGATTATGGAATGAATGAGATAGGGCCCCTGGGATTACAACTGGGGTCACCAAGAGCTAGAACCCAGGGGGCTGGAAGGAAGGAAGGACAGAGCTGAGGGGCTGGAGCCCAGGGTGCAGGTGATGAGAGACCTAGTGGGTTGGGACCCCAGGGACTACCCTCAGTGAGCTTGCTTTGGGCCCAGGCTGAGCATTGGAACCAGGCTGACAGGGCCTGATCAATAGCAAAGCTCTGGCTAGTGCTCCTGAGGAAAGGCGCTGGAGAATTTTCCTCTGCAAACCTTGGTGTCACTTCTGGACTCTGGCCTTCTTGTCTATCTCCAGCTCTGTCCTGGGGCCTTGGGCAGATTGCCAGCCAGACCTGCATCTCCACTTAGGAGGCCCTAGAGGTCCCCCAGACTTACTGGTTGTCCTTGTTGTGGATCCCACCCATGACCCCTGCCTCCCACAGCCACCAGCTCCTTCCTGCCCACACTCCTTGCCCAAACATCTCACAAATCTACAGTAAGGCAGCTCCTCACCTCTTATCATTTCCAACCCCACATCTGCCTACATATGGGTCTCGCTGACTCCAAACCAGAGGAAGCTTTTGACTCCACAAAGCCTGACAGCTTACTCCAAAGCATGAACCTGTCATTTCCCTTCAGTTCCAAGGGAGGCAAGCTGAAGCCCAGACTCCAGGCTCTAGTGCTTTCCTGGGCGTGTCCCTTACAGCCAGCTGTGCTTGCGATTGCTGCCCACGGCCCTACCTACTGCATATCCGTGCCCCCTCCCGCCACACTTCTGGCTCTTCCCTCCCCACCCCCACCCTCAAGTTCCCTTCTCCCTTCCTGTAGTAGGCTGTGTTCTCACCCTACCTCCGAGCTACATCTGTCAGCGGCGAGGCCCAGGGCAGCTCTGTCATTAAGGGAGTGGTCTTGACATCCTCCAAGCTCCATCAGTTTCCTTCCCTCAGATGAGCCCCTGACATCCAGGACAATCCTCCAGAGGCAGAAGGCTACATCTCTCAGGGAGTGTTTTACAGGAAAGTAAAATCTCCTTCATCGTTGACCTCATCATGCCAACACTTAACTGAAGAGGGCAGCGTCAGGGCCTGTCTGGAACCCCTGCCTGCCCCGCCCGCCCCCACTAAATCATTCTTTGTCCCAACTCTTCCCTCAGCACCCTTTCCTCCCTCTCCCCACCCTCCTGGCTACCTGAGTCATTTATAACCCAGGGCCCTGGTTTTTGTGGGTGATGCTGTAATATCCGGCCTTATCCCTGCCAAAGAGTCCGCCTGCTCCCCTGTCAGGTAGGGCTCCTTGGATTTCAACAGGAACCTTCAGGAGATAGGCCTTAAGCCACAGGAGGGTTGCCCAAAGGTGAGAATTTCTGTGATCCTGGCGGGAAAGGAGAAGGCCATGAGGAGGAGGAGGAGGAAATTCTGCTGCCTCTCAGATCAGACTCCAGAGAGGCACCCTGCTTTGCACATCAGACTCTGGGTCCTGAGAGCAGGCTTGTGTCTCCCCGCTCAGTCTACCCTGTAATCTACTCTTTAGCTCGCTGAAACTTGCAAGCAGATTTCAAGTCGGCACTCACCAGTCCCACAGACCTTCTTGCCACTGCTGGCCGCTCCAGGGTGAGGTTAGAAGTGAGGGGCTTGGAGAGTTGGGGGGAGCGCTAGGATGAGGGGCAAGAGCTGGGAGGAGGCTACAACCTGTGTTACTCAGGGTCTGGCCTAAGTATAATCACACTAGAAGCCCAGCCTACAAGTGCAGAGCGGCAGGGAGGAGGAAGTGAGTCAGTAGGCATAGCCATTCATGCCTCAGAGTTCTGACTTTCCTTTTCAACCCACTGAGCCAAGACATTTGTCCCAACATGATCCCATGGTGGGGGAGGGGCAGGGAGCAAGAGGGTATTTATGAGACAGAGCTGGCCTCTCACTCACTTCTACTAGGTTCCCTTTGTTAGGGTCATAAAGAATATGTGGCCAACTGAATTCAGACACGCTATGGTTGAAGATCTACTGAGTGTGAGGGACTGTCATGGGTGCTGGAAATACAGGTGTAACTGACATTGAGCACAACTATCAGTGAGATACTTCTGGGTCCCAGTTCTGCTGTTTTTCAACGAACCTCTGAGTCTGGTATCTTTATGTTCAAATTACAGTGAGGAGACTAAGAGGTGGAGAGACCTGTCCAAGGTCATAGTCCTATCCCATCACAGAGCCTCTTGATGAAAGTGAAAGAGGAGTGTGAAAAAGTTGGCTTAAAACTCAACATTCAGAAGACTAAGATCATGGCATCTGGTCCCATCACTTCATAGCAAAAAGATGAGGGAAAAATGGAAACAGTGACAGACTTTATTTACTTTGACTCCAAAATCACTGCAGATGGTGACTGCAACCATGAAATTAAAAGACGCTTGTTCCTTGGAAGAAAAGTTATGACCAACATAGACAGCATATTAAAAAGCAGAGACATTACTTTGCCAACAAAGGTCCATCTAGTCAGAGCTATGGTGTTTCCAGTAGTCATGTATGGATGTGAGAGTTGGACCATAAAGAAAGCTGAGCGCCAAAGAATTGATGCTTTTAAACGGTGTTGTTGGAGAAGACTCTTAAGAGTCCCTTGGACTGCAAGAAGATCCAACCAGTCCATCCTAAAGGAAATCAGTCCTGAATATTCATTGCAAGGGCTGATGCTGAAGCTGAAGCTTCAATACTTTGGACACCAGATGCAAAGAATTGAGTAATTGGAAAAGACCCTGATGCTGGGAAAGATCGAAGGCAGGAGGCAAAGGGGATGACAGAGGATGAGATGGTTGGATGGCATCATCGACTCAATGGACATGAGTTTGAGCAAGTTCCAGGAGTTGGTGATGGACAGGGAGGCCTGGAGTGCTGCAGTCCATGGGGTTGCAAAGAGTCAGACACGACTGAGCAACTGAACTGAACTGATAGTCCTATCAGTCTATAACCACTATGAGCCCAGGCTACAAGTCAGTACAAGGTCTGGAAGATGCAAAAATTATTACATCTGTGTGTGTGTGTGTGTGTGTGTGTGTACTCAAGGTACAAGGGGGCAGGAGTGAAGGAATACAGTGAAAATTCATGAAAGATTTTGAAGAACAAGTGGAGATTTTCCAAGTGGACAAGGGAGTATGGGGTATTCCAAGCAGAGGGCTCAGCTTGTGCAAAGATCAAGCAGCACAGACCAGCCTTGGAGTGTCCATGGAATCCCGCTGGGGGTGAGGCATTGAGATAGAGGTTGTTATAGAGAAGCAGGCGGTGGGGACAAGGGGAAGGTGCTGAGCAAGATCTGGACACTCAGAATCTGGGAAACCTGTGGGTGGCCAGCTGGAGGTGGTTGACAAGAGCTGAACATCAAGGCTGGGGCCTGGAGGCACTTGGGTGGGGGTCATCAGCAGGGAAGGGAATGCTAATACACAAACGGTGATCTGGGGAGGCAGAGGGAGGAGCAAGAACAGAAGCCCAGGGTGGGCTGAGGAGTCTTGCAAAGGGGGTGAGGTGCTGGGAAGAGACAGAGAGGAAGGAGGACCAAGAGAGGGCGAAGAGGGAGGCCACCAGGGTTCCTGCTGCCACCCCAGAGGGGTCAGGGGCAAAGAACCAAAGACTACTACTGGGTGTGCCCCTCAGAGGAGGCTGGTGCCCAAGGAGATAAGGTTCCAGTGAGGGCAGAATCCCTACTTCAGGGACGTGACTTCTAAGCTGTAGAGACAGAAGAACAGAAAGCAGCCAAGATAATTGGGGCATGGGGGAAGCAGGATGCCTGGTATCTTGGGTACCTGAGTACCTTGGGCGTCTCAGTATTTTCAGCTGTAAAGTGGGTGACATCTCCACCTCATAAAGCTATTAGAAGATATACGTAAAGGGCTGGCTACGTAGTAGGTGCTCAGTAAACATTAGCTCCCTTTCTGAATTCAAATGTACATAA